>NW_023458564.1:13417616-13422476 GCF_013731165.1 Rhagoletis pomonella | reverse complement strand
AAAATTACACGATAGGACGCGCTGAGGTCGGGATATTCCTAACGTTCCTATACAGTGGGAGAATATGCGTCACAAAAAAGGGTTGAAGCCGCTTGTTTGAGGGCGCCAATATATCTCTTAAACCAACTACGCTGAACGCGGGAACTGAAACTTGGCACGGATGCATAAATTGTAAATATCCTACTTATGGCGAAAACTAGAAGCTTTTGGAAAAAGGGGCGTGGCTTCTCCCATACAAAATTAACATCTCTTATCGCTTATCTCCGGAAGCGCTATGCTAACGCTCTGAAATTTTACACAGCTACATATTTTATCTGTAGCGTACTTATGGCAAAAAGTAGCAGATATTGGAAATGGGGGCGTGGCACCTCTCGTGCAAACTTAAATTCTGAAATCGCCTATCTCTGGAACCGCCTTATGCTAAATCTAGATAGGCAAGCATCATTCGACTGGGAACCCTAGATTTCTAAATCGCTTTGAGCAATTGTTATTTCTTTTTTAATTTTTGGGAAAGGGCCAAATTTTTTGTGAAAATTTTTAAAAGTTTTTGAAGTTTGAAATTTGAAGATTGTCCTATCTACATATATATCTATATAGATAAAATGTAGCTTGTTTAGTTCTTCGGACTAAACTCAAAAAGCACTGGATAGAGTTCAGTCAAATTCTTGAAAGTTATAACTTTCACATATGGTCCTATTACCTATGGACTAACCACTAGAAAACTCACTTGGTGGCTCTGGAGTCGAGTCATTTATAAGTATACTAGCCGGCCACGGATACGCCACGCGCTGAATGTAAGCATATGTATGTAAACTTACGTATTTGGAGAAAGAAATCGTATGTCATCATGTACTTCGTTTATTATATACATAAAAAATCTTGTCTAAATCCGCTCAGTAGCGTGGTTAAAATATCTCTCCTTTCCTTTGTACTATTTACAGAAGATAGTAATTTTAAATAGGTGGCAACCCTACTCAAAAAACTTGAAGTTTTTGTACATGCGAACGCCATGCACTTTCATTTGGTGTCTTATTTATTTATCCAACGAATGATGAAGATGTTATAGTTTTTAAACAGGTGGCAATCCTACTCAAAAAAATAATACATTATTACACATCCAGAGGCTAAGTCTTTTCGTTTGGCAGTGACGGTACAAAACTTATGCCTACGCTTATTATGATTGAAAATGGTAATTTTATTAACAGGTGGCAATCCTACTGAAAAGAAAAAAATATTAGTGCTTTTCTAGAGGCCAATCCCTTTCATTTGATATCTCATCTTTTGTAATCAAACGAACGGTGCGGATCTTATAGTTTTTTAGACAGGTGGCAACCCTATTAAAATTCTAAGTAAAATGCGATCCCTCTCCTGTCGATACAGAGTATATTAGAGAAAATCTCGTCAAAATCCGTTCAGTAGTTTTCGAGTAGATTTAGTTATTCACCGATGTCGTTCAAATTCGCAATGTGAGCCACCTGTATGATTAATCCGTTTGCTAAAAATGGACCCGCTATATGGTCGAGATATTTATAAAAGCCTTATTTCTTAAATAACCTGGCTGAAATTCATAATGCCTATTCATTTCATGATAAGCAATGGTTTTGCAGAAAAGGGACCCAAGGATGGCGCTGCAGCCGAAATATATAGAAACCCCATGTGTTTGATCTGCTTTGGCCCTATGTTTATTTTATATGAATTTTGTTTTCAGATGGCTAAATCAAATTGTGTAAGCGCACCTTTGTCTGACGTCCACATACACCCTTAATGCGGCCTTGAATTTACCTCCGATTAACGAAATTGACCGGGGCGGCCGTTATTGCAGCTGTAAGCCTCAAAGAAACCAGTTATAAATATTAAGACGAATTGTAAAAGTGGTGAATCGACAAGGAAAGTTTCGACCACATCCGTCCAAGAAGGAACACGGTTGGTATATCAATGGCTTCATTTAAACGATATTCAAGATATCACGTGGCTCATTTAGCCGATGTACAGAAAAACTCTTCATCCTGTTGGGTAGGGAGGATTCTTGACCCTACTGTAACACAAAACGCTCACCTGTGATCTTAAGTTTCCTTATAAGGACTTTTATTAGCTTACGCATCGTACCCATGTTGTAGCTGCAAGATCAACGAAGATTATGCACGCTTGGCAGAGATTTCACATGTGGAAATAAGACCGTATTTATGAGGAGGATTCTGCTTTTATTCGTTTAAATTTTTTTACTTTACATACCGTTTTTACATTGGCCCACACAAAAGTTCTTATTAGTCGCCGCGAAGCAAGCGGGCATTGGCTAGTATATATATATATATTTTTTTTTTTGAAAGTACCTCTCACAATTACAGTGAGGCAATATAAGTAGATGAAAACGAAGACAATGATTCAGAATATCCCGATTAATCAGGCGAAAATTATGACGCAAGCGACGTTTCTAAAGTTGTTCTTCCAAAACTCTTTCCGGATACATTCAGAGGGACCTTAATGGCTTGGTAAGAGTGTTGTCTCAATTGTATGAAAAAAACGTAGGTGCCCTTTTATAGAAACAGATATGAGCCTTTTAGAAAATTAGGAGTGGAACATCCGGGTTGCAAATCTTTATTGAAAAAACAAAAAAAACATTCATACAAACAACAAAATATTCATGCATTATTAAGGCAAATAAAAACACATTTATATAATAATCAAAGTCGTTATAAGACAACTAGGGATAAATCGATACCATCAAGGTATTACTCAAATCTGTACTTGTACTTGTATCAAACAAGGTATCGATACCTACTCAGTATCGGAAAGGTATCGAGTACGTGTACATAGACTACGATTTTGCATATTTTTCAAAGTAATTGTATTGTTTTTTTCACAAAAAATATGAATTTTTACAAGAATATTTATTTTATAGTTGTATCAGTTTTTTAGGAAAGCCTCTCGCTAGGGACAGATACAAGCTTTTCACAAAACAAGGTTGCAAACATACACATAAATCGAAAAAAGTTACATTTCCCTTAAAAGTTTTAAGTGATCAATTTTTTCGTACTTGCAGGAGGAAATATTTTTTAATAGCATGGTTCTGTTAACATTTCCTAAAAAATCTCTGAAAAGGGGCAAAAGTCGCACATAATTTTGAAAAGGGTCAAAAAATCAAAATTTTTAAAAAGTCGGGTCAAAGGATATTGGCGCTTAAAAATGGTCAAATTGCCCCTTTATTCGCACAACGGCAACACTGTATAGACGGGCTTGCTTATATAGCTGCGGAAATGTATTGCGCATATCTTTCAATTCCTCTAATGGGTTGCTTTTCAAAGAAGATGCTGAAGCATAAGTTTTCCGCTTCTGATACAAGTACTTTTTGACGTAGAATACGTCTTACCTTAAGGTATGGGGGCTATGTTCAAATGTTGTAGTTGTAATTTTTAGAGCTTCACAAAAACGCTTATTGCACGAGAACTAATAAAGCGATTTCAAAGAAAAGTGTGGCGTTTCAAAGATAAAATTCCAAACCTGTCGACAGATTCATTTTTGTAAATAACCAATTCGGTTTCTGTCGTAAAAACAACGGTAAACATTGCCTTATTTTGGGGTCAATTTTGAGCCTTTAAGGTGCTCTAGCAACTTATTGTTGGCATATGTAACTTTCATTTTCGGGATATAGGTTCTTTGGAGCAGTAGAAATATTATCGGGTACAAATTTTATATAAATTTAACAAATATTGAGCATTTTAAGGCAAAAAATTGTTGAAAAAATTTGCAAATTTTTTTCATTACCAAAATGCTCGAAAACCGCTCGAATGATTTTGTTTTTGTTTTCTTTAATCAAAAGTTCAAGAGTTTTCCTTTCGTTTGGTATATGGGAAGTATTGGTTGATATCTTCTATATATGTTTATTTTATTCAAATATATGGGCATAAATGATTTTCCATACAAAATCACCTCGTCATCATTTTGCAAACACGTGCATATGTTGGAAGTGTGGGAAGGAGACAAAAAGTATGTATGCGTATGTAATGCGGCTTTTGATAAACAGAGGCGCGCTATTTATAACCTAATCGCAGCGTGTGTACATATGTAAATACATACATACGTACATATGTTGATTGCAGTTAATGTGGATCTGTTTCTATTTTTAGTAATCTATGTATGTCTATACATACATATGTACATACATATTATATATGTACATACATATATGAACACATGTATGCATAATACGCGAAGACGTTTCGAAGTGAAACAACATTTAGAAAAAGTCCAATCCAAGAATAAAAGTAAAGGTGAGGACGTACATAGATAAAGAAAAGGATAAAGGCCAAGGTAAAAATAAACACAAAAACAAAGTTGAGTAAAGATAAAGGCAAACATGAAGACCAAGGTAAATTTAAACACTTTACTTATATGTATAAGTGCAAAGGTGAAGGGGAATATGTATATGAAGAATATGATAAACATAAAAATAAAAACAAAGATAAATATAAAGAAAAAGATGCGGATGAGGATACCGATAAAAGTATAGATGAAGATAGAGGAAGAAAGATTAAAATAAAGGTAGTTGTAGAGAAAAGGATATAGATAAAGGCACAGAGACTCAATCTCGGAACTATTTCGGGATTTTAGGGATTCTCGGGACTTATCGATATAATCGATATTTTGTTGGTTTTTTTATTGATTTTGTTATCGAAATTTTTATCGATATTGTTATTGATTTTGCTATCGATATTTTTGGAACTTATCGATATAATGATCGATATTTTTATCGATTTTGTTATCTCTTTATTATCGATTTTGTTATCGATTTTATTATCGATTTTGTTATCGATATTTTTATCGATTTTGTTATCGATATTTTTATTGGTTTTGTTATCGATA
>NW_023458564.1:13402616-13417606 GCF_013731165.1 Rhagoletis pomonella | reverse complement strand
ATTTATTTTGCTATCGATATTTTCACTTATCGATATAATGATCGATATTTTTATCGATTTTGTTATCGATACTTTCGGAACTTATCGATATAATGATCGATTTTGTTATTTATTTTTCTATCGATATTTTCCGTTTCTTATCGATATAATGATCGATATCTTTATCGATTTTGTTATCGACACTTTAATCGATTTTGTTATCGATTTTATTATAGATTATTTATCGATTTTGTTATCGATATTTTTATCGATTTTGATATCGATATTTTTATCGGTTTTGTTATCGATATTTTTATCGTTTTTGCTATCGATATTATAATCGACTTTGTTACCGATATTTTCATCGATTTTGTTGTCGATATTTTTATCGATATTTTTATTGGTTTTGTTACCAATATTTTTATCGATTTTTCTATTGATATTTTTATCAATAACCATACCACGTATTCTACGTTTAAATATAGCGGCTGTATCTCCGATACAGCCTGCAGACCAAGACGAAGGCGCTGGACTGTTCCTTTTTTTTCGATACCTACTTCGATTGCAGTAAAAAGTATCGAGTACAAAAATACTTGCGAAATTGAGAAAAGTATCGAGTATGTACTTGGATTTACTTGTATCGATTTATCCCTAAAGACAACAACAATCACAAAAACTAACAAAACTTACATTTACAAATATGTATATATGTTAATAATAGGCTTAAGAACTAAGCATCGGTACCAGCTGCTAATGATACACTTGTCGAACTAATTGTGTTTTGTAAACAGAGTAAAGCTGAAATTAGTCAAGAACGCAGAACGTACATATATTTAAACGCAGTCTGTATACGCAGAACTTTGTCGATTAGTGGAGCCCTCAGTGTTGCCACTCATCAATGCCTTTTCATAAACTTACGTTTTCAACTACAATTTTTCGTGCTATAATTGATGGCAGCTAAATATAAACTACTTAGTTTTCAACAAAAAACCTTATTCAATAGTAAATTTCAAATATTTTGAACGTATTTTGAATAGGAAATTATAACTTTTTTACCATCTGCAAAACTGACGAAGTGGCAACCATATATAGAAGGAAGATTTCTGCGCTACGGGCTACAACTACAGAAAAATTCTGCGGTGTTTAGTTTTCATTTACGTGGCGCTCTGGTAAGACAGATCGTTAGCTGGCTCGGGTTTACGTATCGGTAGGTTTACGTTCTTGACTAATTTCAGCTTAAGTAGATAGCCGCAATGTCGTTCGTGTCTTCATTTTTGTTGAGTGTCCTCTATAAAAAGTTTAAAAATTTTCATGAAAATTTGCTGAATTTTCGCGAGTTTTGCACAAAGGAATTAGGGAATTTAGGAATTATATTTCTATGTTTTTTGTTGTAGAATATATGGTTCATTATCATTTTATACGAAATTAACGGAAAAATTAAAAAAAAAAAATGAAAACGAAAATTGTTGCATATATTGTGAAAAATTTGCTGTGCCAATACTTTGTTCCGGCAGTGTAATTTAACTTTTCTTCAAAAGAAAACATTTTATGTTACTACTCAAAATTATATTTATTTCTGAGCATTGTTAGAAATTCAAAAATTTATTTTTTACTTTGCTTTTGAACTGCTTCGTACTTGCTCCTTTGTGGAGCAGCTAACTTTCAGTCCCGTTGGGGAACATCTCATCTATAGATACAAATACATATGCATACTTTTTTATAAATGAAAATCGAGGTTCTTTTTTCGGTCTCATTTCAAAAGCTACTGAAGTAATTTGGGGAAGACTTGGTAGAATAAGCATTAATCAATCCGATTATATTACCATGTATAAAAAAAGATGTAAAATATCGACAACTGGGCGATACTAGTAACTTAAAATTGAGCTCGATACACCATAAATTTACAGATAATTCCTAAACTGATAACCATATTTGAAAACATTCTGGTTGTTCATGTTTGCCTGGTTATCAGCTTATCTGGTTAAAAATAATTTTTCTGCAGTGCATTTTGGTGTTGTACAACAATAAAATACGCTACAGAAAAATTATTTTTAACTAGATATCCTGATAACTAGGCAAGCGTGAACAACCACATTATATAGCAGGGTGATTAGAAATTTAAAGACCATTAAAGTACAAAATTCCCGTTTCTCATTTATTTTGTGTTTGACGTTTTTCCCTGATTGCGTATGGTTTTCTAAATTTTCAAATGCAAGTACCTAGCCTTATCACATTTGAATCAAATTTTGCACGGCTTATTTTCAGACGGAAATACATCTTTTTCCGCCCTGAGAACAACAATTTTAACGGACGGTCTAATGTACATACATACATACATACATACATATAAATGTAACATCATGGCAACAATCTCAGCAACAACGGAATTGCACTATAGCTCGAATGCTGAAGCACTCAACGAAAATGCTTTTCAAGGATGCTCTTGAGCCTGTTCACAAGTGTCCTTTACATGTTAGCGAAACCACTAGAAAATATGACGCGTATGCTGAAGTATGCAAAAACATGGATGGTAATGTTGCAAGCAGGGTTGCCAACTTGGCTCAAACCTTGCCATTTTTGGCCCTATTTTACATCAAATGGCACTTAGTTTTTCAATTTGGCACAAAGTGTAGTAATATTGCAATATATTTTTGGGAAATCCTTTGCGTGCAGTGTTGCCGCGACGTCATGAAAAAATGTATCGTAAAAAAAAAAGCTATTTGATTTCATACCTTTGCTCTTTATATTGTCAATAACCGCAAAATTATGTACTTCACATTCATACACATTCATATGTATGTATGTACATATGTACATGAAGAAAAATAACTTACATATCGATGGCTGAGTGTAAGATCAAACTATCTCGGCAGGCATTTCGAAAACGCCCTATCTCAGAAAATTTTTCAACAACGCCCTACTTTAGAATTTGATTTAAAAATAATCTATCTCAGAATTTTCCTGAAAAATGCCCTATATTAGCTTATTTCAAAGTATTTTCTTTTGAGATAGGGCGTTATTCAACCGAATTCTGAGATAAGGTGTTTTCCAATAATGTTCAGAAATATTGCGTTTTTCAATCAAATTATGAAGTAGGGCGTTTTCGAACTGACTGCCGAGATAGGTCAATCTTCCAGTAGCCATCGATATAAGTACGTAATGACAATCTGTTAAAATAGAGATTATTGTGTTCAATCTTGTATAAAGACGAACAAAAATATTATGTATAGATTTCACAGAATTTTGAATACAAATATATGTACTTTAAAGTTTAAACTATTAGCTGTCGATTATCAAATTATGTGATGCACTCCACGTTAAACTCGTTGGAAATTATTTAAAAATGCCGAAACTACCTTCAGTGTCGACGTGGAAATACACGCTCTGCAGCCGAAGAGCTACATATTTATGTCTGAGGGTAGTAAAGTAAATTAAAAAGGAATGCAGGCAGCTCATTATACATAGTTTGTTTGAAGCATTCTTCTTTAAGCTTATTTGAGCCCCAAACGTTTTAATATTGTATATATTTTCCCCTTTTCATGTATCAAAATTTGTACTACGCGAAAAATGTAAGTATCTCTCGAAATGAGCGTAGTATATGGATCAAAACGGTAATACTGTTTGCGTGTACTTCTTTTTCTCAACTAAAATTTTCAAATTTCTATAGTGTATTCAACTGTTTTATCTTACTTTGGCATTGGACTTTTGTTTTAGGAAAATGTTTCTAATTTTAATGCTAAATGAGAGGAATTAAAACCAATGGAACCTTTTTTGCCACTTTTATTTTTTATTTGGCACATTTTGGCACTTTTTTATCCTCAATATAGCACTTCCTAACTAAGTATAGTTGGCAGCCCTGGCTGCAAGTATTTGAAAAAAAAAACACACACACATGAATGGAGGAATGAGCGTTCGGAAGTATTGGCAACGACCGATGAGTGCAAATGCGATTCATTCCATAGTAACTACGTCTGTATGTGGGTCGTTCTTAAAAAACATGACCATTCTGAATTTTGTAATTTTTAAAAATTAAGTTGGCCAAATATGTTTATAATTGGCCTCATGTGGTTACGGATGGTATCAACAATAGGAATCCATAACCAGCAGTATTTTTTTTAATTTTTGGGGTTTTTGGAGTTAATAAGTCACAGAGTGGACCGGTAACAGAGGGGACAAATTAACTCAAAAATACCATATTTTAGCTTTTTATTCGAATTTTGGAGAATTTATTTGTCCACTTAATTAATGTACATAAAATATTTATAAAAAAATTATAAAATAAATAAAAAATCACTTTACTCACCGTTTTTCAACAGTAACAGAGTTGACACTGAATAAGGGTACGTACCCGGCATACAATTGAGTTCCTTACTCAACAACGCACTAAACAAGACTGAACAGTTCAAAACACATTTTGTTGATTTTAGCTAAGTTATGATGGAGAAGCATAAGAGAAATATACGCGTCATAACGTTTAACAAACATTTTTCAATAAAATGAGTGGACGTAACAGAGGGGACCAAAACCTGGGGGCACAAATTTTCTTCATAAAAATTATACAAAAAAATTATTTTTCATCATTCTTTTCTATATATGGTATTAATATACACAAACTGAATAACAAAAATTGTAAATATTATTTTTTTTCAATTTTATTTCAACTGAAAATAACTATTAAATTTTTATAAATTGGCTCGGGACACAGGTTTTTGCTAAACCTTTGACATTGAAAATATTTTTTAAGTTATTTTCAGATAATTAATTATTATTTTTTTATAATATAGTTACGTAGAATCGATAATAATTTATAAAAATGCAGATATTTTTCTATTTTCTTTTTTAAGAATCAAAATATAAAATAGTAAAGTCTGGGGACACCAATTGGTCATGTTTTTTAAGAACGACCCATGTATGCAAATGCTGGCATAAGCAACTAAGTCATGTATGACCCTTGCAATTTGCGGATGACTATGCGCTGTATAGGGAAATGCATACCGACAGGTATTTATTTATGTGCATATGTATATTCTCTTCTGCAGTTATGAAAATGCACATGGCCCAATTTGTAGAACACGAGCACAAGACCAGTGTTGCCACTGCCTTAGCCTTTCAAGTATCTATAAAAAATCGAAGACTTTATCCAAATGTATCCACCGAAAAGAGCGGACATTTTTACAAAGTACATCTATGGAAGAGAAACTCGGCTCTTTAACAAACTTATTAACATGTAGACACAGATATGGGAAACAAAAGCTCGTAGTTATAGTAAAAACTAAGTAGACTCTAAAATTAATTGCAGCTTTTTGACATAATTTTCAATGGGATACCTGTCAAAAAAGCTGCAACTAACTTTAGTGTCGACTTCATTTTGACTATAACTACGGGCCTTTGTTTCCCAAATCCGTGTCTAAGGATGGGAAAATACTGACTACAAGTACGGGCCAAAGTGTCCGCGCGTTCGATGTTTATTAATACGATTAGATTCCCACAAATAATACATGCAAAAAATGTTTCCTAGTCTATCAAAATAATACTAATTTAAACTAATTTTAACCTGTTACATTTAGTTCAGTAAATTGTTATTTCCTGCTGTTATGGTTACAATGTTTTTCAATCAAACGCGTGGATTGGGAGCTAACTATTAAATTAAAAAATTTCTCAAAAACTAGTATTTGTCTGTAAATTCCACCTTCAAGAAAAATTTCTATTTCCGACTTGTTTGAATTCTCGCTTAACGACATCCAACTGAACATTTAGAAGTTATAAGTTATTTTTAGTACAGTCAAGTTATTGTTGAAAATTGGTCATCGGCATGGTTGTCAATTTCCTTTGACTGCAAAGAGAAGGGTTGCTCGGGATATAAAAGACGATTTCTCGATGTTACGGTTAACTACTACATGTCGGAAAACTTTTTAAAATTTTCAAACTACTTGAAGGTTATTAAATGCACGTTTATGTGCCAAAAAATAATAATTTTTCAAGGTAACAAGAATACAGGCAAATTTCTTGCCTGGAGGATGAGCAGCCAACTCTTAAAAATGTTATAATAGCTCGTACATTAATAAACATCATTTCCTTCAACTTACGAATACTTATGGGAAAAGGTATGCAAACAAAACCGCGTACCGTTATTCTGCAAACCGCGTAACTGACATTTGCTGCAAAAAATTGGATTTGCTCACACAAGCTCTTGGCTCAATCCTTATCCATTCGTCCTGAAATATACTAGGCAGATATGCGATTGCTTTATAAACTAGTAATTTTTAGCAAAAAAAAAAACCGACTTCAACTCCCATATGAAAATATATATATATATATATATACCTCATGATCCGCTGATCGGATCTTAACGACATTAGTATGGGACCACCTCTGAGACACTACCTTTCCGATGCAAAAAGAATTATCGAAATCGGTTGTAAGGGTGGGTAACTCAGCAAATTTATAGGAGTTGACTCAATGACTCCAACTCACTTTAAGGAGTCAGCTCATTCAACTAACTCATTTGACTCTTTGTATGTTACACTCATTCGTATCGTAGACTCGTTTTGAGGCATAGATGCGGTATAGCGGCCGTTGAGATAAAACAAAACTTTAAAGTGGGCGTGGTCAGCTCCTTTCTACTGATTTGAAAGGTGTAATTTTTTTTGTGTGCAAATTAATAGGGCGGTGCTAGGGGGAGGGTAAAGGTGGAATTTTCAATATTTTCAAAAGCTTATATTTCGAAACCTATTGTACCGAATTTCAAAATGTGGATATAGTTGGAAAGGCAATTGATTTGATATGCACATCTTTATATATCTTACATACATACATATTTCGAGAAAAACTAAAAAGAAAACGAAATTATAAGAATTTGTGAGATTTGACATAACACCCGCAATATAAAATACATGTGGTTGTTGTTGTTGTATTCTTGCCACCACCTTGTATAAATTCGCCTCGTGCAAAAACAAAATGCAAGACTTTGCCATGCTAAACACTGTGGCGAAGCGAGAGAGTTATATGGACAAATATGAGCCACTATGATTCAATTGATTCATGTGAGCCCTACGGCATCAACTGAGTTACTGAGTTACATTTTTTTTGGACAGGGAGTCTGAGTTACCGACTCACTTATAGGAATCAACTCAATAACTCAACTCTGAGTTGAGTTACCCACCTCTAATCGGTTGACGCGGTCCAAAGTTATGCGGTAACATACATAAAAAAAAAAAAAAAAAAAAAAAATATTCCGACGAACTGATAACCTCCTCCTTTTTTGGAAGTCGGTTAAAAAGTGAACCATTTTGAAATATGAGTGTTTTTACGCTCTAGAAAATAATTTCTACAGATTCACATACGCGGTTTTGCACTTTGTTGATACGCGGTTTTTTTTACTTTAAACGACGATATGTAAATGTTACTTTCTTTTATCTACTCGTATGTACCAGGGATGTTGCGAATATTTGTATTCGCATTCGTTATGCGAATGATTCGCCTCATTTTACACATTCACATTCGACCTTCACATTCGCATCAAATGATACGAATGTTTTTCGAATGCGAATGTGTACGTCGTCAGAGAGTCCACTCTAATATTGTTGAAACGGCTCTAAGTCTGTCTAACCAGGGTGCGGACAATAACCGGCTTTTAGCTACAGGCGCTAAATGGTTAAGTAGTATATCAAACAACATTGATGGGCCTTCAACAAGTACTGCTAAAAGTCTTACAAGCAACTTAGAAATAATTTTAGATTCTTCCAGGTAAAACAAAGGCTCGGATGTAGAATCTGGAGATATTAAGAAATTTGAAAGTAAAGATCAATTGGAGGTACGATAAATTCATTATATTCGGATTCAACGACAACAAAAACCTATGTGCATATATGAATTTTTATTTTTATTAAATAATATTTTTTTTCCTATTTGACCCTCCTGACATTATGAAGGTTAACGGATTCGGATTGAGCGAGTCGAAAACCGCTTAGATATACTTATTATAAATTTTCAGGTTTATTCAATGAATTTTTCCCTACTTGAACTTCAAATGCACCCAAACCTGATGTAATGGAGGCTAACAGATCTCGGACTCTTATTCAGCACGTCAAATAACATAAAGGTTTGCTCCAATATGCAGACACTTTTTTTGTAAACTTGTGTTATTGATGACTTGAAAATTAAAATTTTTTTGATTTCTATGGTTTCACAAAAAAATTTTTGAGGTGATTCAAAAGTTCGTTAGTGGAATAAAATCTGAAAAATCCTGTACAAATCAATGTAAAAATTCAGATGTAATTTTCGATGCATCGAATCACATAAATACATACATATGTACTTATGTATATCGAAGAATTTTTGTGACTGACATCCCTACCAGAGTGTCTCGTTGGAATTTATGTCGCGTCAAATACGTTTGTCTCGCATTTTACGTTAAATGAATTGCGGGACTACGAGCGCGTGTTGTTTGCGCGATATGGCGATCAGAGTTGCGATACTTTGGAATGCGGCGACAACATTTATGCCAAACTGCAGCATACACAACTGAAGATAGTGCCGGCAAAACAACGCTAAGTGCCGCCGGCGTAAGTAAATTATCGTTGATGGAGCGCGCGGGCGTTAATTGCGACGCGTTGCGCTTGTCGGCTGCTTACCGCGAGCCACAGGTTGCCTGCTGCCAGCTGCCAAATGCCAACGCACTTCTTTCGCTCAACTCAATTGAATTTAATTGCGCGACAAACTATTCGCATACGCGTATTTTTTTGTTGAAGTGCGCAGTGTCGGTATCTACATACCAGCTAGCACTTGCAGCTGCAATTTGACGGCGTTTTAGCTGGCTGGTTGGCCATCCTTAACCCCAAATACTACACTATTGCATTTTAGAGTCATTTTGATTTAAAGATACACACGTTGCACGCGTTTTGCATGTGCGCTTGCATGTGCAATAGATTTTTCAAGCAAAATATGTATGTATTACATATGTACATACCAGGGTTGTTGCGAATACTTGCATTAATTTTAAAATTCGCATTTGCTTCCGCATTCCGAATATTGTGCAAGTGCACTGATAAATTCTATATCTGGCACAAAAAAAATTACAAATTGTAGCCAGTATTTTTAACTGTGGAGATGCTACGTTAAAACTGTCCCCCTAAAAAAGTCAAAGAGTAAGATCCTTCAATAGACATTTCCAGTGGAAATGTTCAACGTTTAGCTATAAAGAGAATGGACTATTTGCGCGATAAAATATAGCCTTTAATTAGGAAAGAATTATGTAATGTATGCATGTCTGTTGATAAAACTGGATGCCTCGCTAGCGGTGAGTAATTAATTGTGACTGCCTGCAACTAGGAAAAATCGAACTCAGCTAATTAAAAAACTAATTACAAGCTATTCATTTCAGGTGAACCTTTCCAAGAAGTCACCCGAGAACTAAGCAGATCTGAAACCTTTATTGTGCGTGATTCCAATAATTCAAATTAAACAATAAAATAAAATAAATAAAACAAGATTTTAAACTAATTGGGCTGGCAGCCACGAATTTCAAACAGAATTTTCTTAGACATTTTTCAAAACAGTCACAGAATGGATTAAAAATTAATTACAAAAACTAAAATCAAAAACCGTTGATGGCGTTACAAATCTGAACAAGAAAAAGAATGAGAATGAAGAAATTTTTGGAAAAAAGGTGTTTAACAATAATCTTGTCATGATGCTAGATTGTGAAGATCAAAGTCAGGAGGATACATCCGACATTTGTAGCCCCGATGCAATTCTCAAAAAGGAATTATTGCACCGCAATTAAAAAATAAATATAACTTAAAGTCCTCTAAACTGGTGCAGCGTCAATCGAAATTAATTTACAATTTTGTTCAGTTACAAGTTATTCAAGTTTGTCGCCTTACGACCCTTTAAGAAACAGGCTGGAACCCGAAAAGGCAGCAGCATTACTTTTTATTAAATACAATATTCCAATTTTTAAATACAAGTAATAAATAAAAAAAATAATAAAAAACAATATTAAAAATTACTTGACATCCGCGGATGTCTAAAATTCCACATTCGCAACATCCCTAGTACCTACGTATGTAAGCGGGCGAGTATTATGCCTTTTTGTCTAAACTAATTTTTAATTGTGAGATGAACATTTCTGAAAAGTTAAATCTATATATAAATACGCCACAAGAAAATGCAATCCGTTTTTTGAAGGCACTGCTCGCTCGATTTCAATGAAACATACACTGATTTAAAGGATATAACTTCCTCTAATCCAAAAATGTAAACCCGATACATAGGGGGAGTGGCACCCGATATATAGACTAAAATGTGAAAACCACTATATCTCTAAAACCAATTATGCTGGGGAACTGAAACTTAGCACAGATGCATAGATTGTAAATACCCTACTTACGGCGAAAAGTGGTAGATTTTGGGAAAAGGGTCGTGGTACCTCCCATACAAACTAAAATTCTCATATCGCTTTTCTCTGGAACCACTTACGCTAACGTCCTGAAATTTGACACAGCCACATATGCGCCATCAATACCGTACTTACGGCGAAAAGAGGTCGATTTTGGAAAACGGGTCGTGGCACCTTTCATACAAACTGACAATCTCATATTGTTTTCCTCTGGAACCGCTTATGCTAACGCCTTGAAATTTGACACAGCTATTTACGCTATCAATAACGTGCTTAAGGCGAAAAGCGTTAGATATTGAAAAAGGGGGCGAGGCACCACGCATACAACCTGAACTTCGCAGTTTGTTTATCTGTGTAACCGCTTATGCTAACGTTCTGAAATTTGACACAGCTGCATATCGATGGCGGAGTGGAAGATCGACCTATCTCGGCAGACAGTTCGAAAACATTCTATCTCAAAAAACTTTTTAAGAACGCGCTATTTCAGAATTCGTTTCAAAAACGCCCTATCTCAGCTGCCGTTTCAAAAACGCCCTATATCAGAATATTTTCAATACATTTTGAAGTGATGTAGGGTGTTTTTGAACCGAATTTTGAGATAGGGTGCTTTTCAATAAAATTCTGAAATAGGGCGTTCTTGAAAAGTTTTTTGAGATAGTGCGTTTTCGAACTGGCAGCCGAGATATGTCGATCTTCCACTCAGCCATCGATATGTTATCAACAGGGTTCGGATTTGCCTCGTTTTAGACACTCGCTCGCTCGTTAGTTTGCTCTGAGCTTGCGCAACTCACGAGCAATAATCGAGGCTGTTTGCAAACGAGCACTCGTTAAGTACGAGCGCACGCGCTGAGAAGCCAGCGAGCGAGTAAGCAAACGAGGGCAGCGCAAGAGTAGAGCGGCAAGCAAACGAGGGCCTCATTAGCTCTTCCCTCGCGAGGGCGTCGTTGCGAGCGAGGCACTCATTCGCAGCAGCAGAAGAGCGAAGCGAGTAAACGAGCGAGGCAAATGAGGCAAGCAGATTAGACCAGTGCCCGCCAAAAAGAGAAAAGTCTTAAAATGAGAATGTATTAGTTATGAAACAAAAAATGAGAATGTGTTGGTGGTAATGCACGGAAAAAATTTCTGTGTTGTATTACTTACTATAAAAACTTTGGTATGTTTTTTTTGCTGTTTTTTTCATTGTGCGCTATTTTTTAGATCTAAACAGCATCGAAACATATAATGAAAGTTAACGGCCCTAAGAAAGGAAAAAGTTGGTAAAATTTTGTATGTATTGTACAAAACTTTTATTATTTTTTTATAATTTAAGTGTGGATTTCTGAGCAAAAAAGACAACGTGCTTCGAGCACTCTGAATATTAAAAGAAAATTTCGTTGATTTCAAGTTGAAATAAAATAAAAATATATATATCTAATATATATTTATTTTAAAATTAGGTAAAACTTGACTTTTAAGAACAATTTAAAGTAACGATTAAACCAAAAGATAAATAACAAAACATGTTGTATGTTTTAATTGAGGACTAGTCTGGTATTAAAAAAATACATAATTTACAAAATTCTTTTAATATGAAGAATAAATAATATAAAAAAAACTTTTTAATATACAACGCTTTTATAAATGGACTAAAAAGTAGAAAATAATATTTCTCAGTCCCATAGAATTTGTTTTGATAACTTTTGATTTTGAAATTTTAGCAAAAGTCATTATAAACAATCTATGAAATTGAAAATGAAAAACGTGGAGCGCATGCAATACAAAGCATTCGATTTAATTGACAATAGTCAAACTACATAACGTAGACCTAAAATTTCTACAGCGAAAGTAGAACTTTGAAATCGATTTGAAGCGGTCGTTATTCATATACCCACATACATACATTCATATATTACTTTTCATATGAATTCAAGTGTACTACATGCGCCCCACGCTTTTCATTTTCAATTTCATAGATTGTTTATAATGACTTTTGCTAAAATTTCAAAATCAAAAGTTATCAAAACAAATTCTATGGGACTGAGAATTATTATTTTCTACTTTTTAGTCCATTTATTAAAGCGTTGTATATTAAAAAGTTTTTTTTATATTATTTATTTTCTACTTTTTAGTCCTGTCTGAATAAAATTTTGCAATAGATATTAAAATAATTCAACGATATTAATAGAAAGGTGCACACACATGCATTTACATATGTATGTACATACAAACGAGCACCAATTAATTTTATTTAAAGAAATGGCGTGTCGTCTATTTCCGCTGTAACAAACGTAGTACACAGGGCGACATCTAGATGTCATCTACCTCGCCCTATTCACTACAGATGTCGCCCTATGCACTATGCTTTTTTATAGGAACTTTTCAAAGCAAAGGTTTTATGGTGTCGGACACACAACATTGAAAGTTTCTGGATCCACAACATTGAAAGTTTCTGGACACACAACATTGCAAGTTGATAAAAGCGTTGTAAAAAGCACGACTTGGTACCATATACATACCTATTTCTAGGGGTGTATGAACGAAAAATTGTGTTATAAAATTTTTGAATGAATATTCTTTCATTCTGCTCAGTGTACCTACTTTATTCAACAATAATGCGTCATCAACCTGATGCCAACTCTTGAATTTCAAAAAGCACCAGACCTTGGAAAAAAGAGCGTTTTGCCGCACTAAAAGCACAAAATTTTTTTTTAATCAAAGGATACCTTCTTTTATAACAGTTTGTGGTAAACAAAAGTAAAAAAATAAACAATATTTACATGTATAAATAAATACACATTCATGCTTACGAAGTAATACCGAAGTACTGCACATTAAAATTGGTACATCTGGAGAAAGAACAATCGAATCGCAACAAACGAAATTGAACTTTGAAGGGGAAGAGTAATACTTAATGATACCCTAAGTAGAAATGAGCGAAAAAATTGTTGTTTTATAATAAACCGTGTTTTTACATTTAGAGGTTAGGATATATCAAAATTCTGACGTGGTAGAGAAATTCTGCAGCCAGATTTGGATTCAGCACCGAAAAATCTAAAAACCGATGAACTCAGGTGGAAAAAAAGTTTAAAATTTTTCGGACTGTGTAATCAATCAATAATTAAGAAAATAAAAAAATAAACACTTAACTTATCTGCGTGCTAGCATTTTCAACGCGAATACAATTTAACAAGAACGCAAGAACGTGGGTTTGCAACTTCGTCTTTTTATCAATCATGGTTTGCATTTTAGTGCATTTAAATTTGTAGATTCTTGTAAATTCAGAAATTTTAGTGCAGAAAAAAGCACTAAAAGGGCACTAGGCACTAAACCATTTTTTGGCGTTCTAATTTTCAAAAAGCACTAAATCTAGTGCTTAAAGCACCAAGTTGTCAACTATGCCTGCTTCGCCTATTGTTTGCATGCAACTAAATAAAATTTCTTGCTCTTCTACTCTTTAGGAGAAATCAGCTGACACGGAAAAATCTAAATTCCGCAGATTTCTGCGCTACGGGCTACAACTACAGAAAAATTCTGCGGTGTTGAGTTTTCATTTACATGGCGCTTTGGTAAGACAGATCGTGTCAGCTGACTCGGGTTTACGTACCGGTAGGTTTACGTTCTTGACTAATTTCAGCTTTTCTGTTGACGTTCGGATTGTGTACGTGTGAAAGGCCGAATATAGTTCGTTTCCCAGGAAAGTGTTTGGCGGGCACTGGATTAGACAGGCAAACGGGTTGTTTGGTCAGCAAAAATGTATGGGATAAAAATTGCATTAACCAAGAATTTCGAGTGTACGCACATATGCAGATATGTATATACATATATATATATATACAAATATGCATGTATGTATTTATTTATGTATATATTCTCATGCACAGAAGAATAGATGCGTGCTATTTTGACCAGTTTTATCTACTATGAGCATATGTGCATACATATCTATGTGGGTATAAATTTTTTAATGTTCAATAATTTCTTATAAAAGTTCAACTTATACACTTAGGTCTCTTTTTATCTTTTCAAACACTTTTTTCGCTGTAGCGATTTTGCTTTTTTGAGACCTGCTACAAGTAGCAAACTATTTTGAGGGTGTTAAGAAGTGCTTACCTGTTTCCTGTTTCTGTGGCACAAACGATTATAATATCTTCGTTACTATATACATCTATACAAGAATCATTCAATTGGGAACCATTTCCTACCAGATTTCTAAATCGCATTGAATGATTGTTATTTTGTGTTGTGATTTTTGAAAGGATCAGTGTGTTTGTCTTCCGTTAGGTGGCGCTGGGATTGATAACAGAGATGCTTATGATTAAGTCCCGATCCCGTCCATCCCGAAATTCAATTTTTAACTTCCGAACCCGCTCATCCCGAAGTTTTTCAGAATTGTACCGCGGACCCGGGGGCCACGAAATCTATCTCTAAAAAAATTCACATGTCTTTCAAATTTGTTAAAAAAAAATGTATGAAAGATCTGGCATCCTCCAATTATTTTGTTTTGCTTTGCTGTTCGTTTTCGTCCCAATAAAACATAAAAAGTCAGTGGGATCGTCGGTTCGAAGCCTACTGAAAGAAGTCTGATGAGGAAATGTGGTGATTTCCGAAATAGCTATCACTTCTACAATTTTTT
>NW_023458564.1:13317963-13392616 GCF_013731165.1 Rhagoletis pomonella | reverse complement strand
TAATGGATGTGCGGTCAATGACGATCTAGCAGGCAATGCGTAAAATTACGTGGTTGCCGGAGCATTTAATTTGATTACTTCGTATACCCGTGGTAGATACCTGCGAAATGCAATTCGTGCGACCAGGGCGCACGCAATTGAAGTAAAAAGTTAATACATTCATCAGGATGAACTTTTGCAAAAAAATCTTGCGGGTATGTATATACAGTCCCGGCAAATAATGTGGGTATGGTGGGTAGTTATGACCACACACAGCAAATGCTCTCAATAAAGTTAAATTATATCATATTTCTTGTAAGAATCTTAAAGATCTTTTTCACCAACCATAAATTACTTTAGTTTAACTCTTACTTGAGCTAATTGACCAATAATATTTTAGCATTTAAAAAAAATTAAAATATCGCGAAAACTAAATAGCTCCATACTTTGAAATGCAGCTTACTTCACTCAGTCAGCTTGAATACACCGCCCTTCCCCCTAATTTTCAACGCTGAACGTTTTAGATTATTTAAAAATTTAAATTGCATTATGAGAAAGTCAAATTTCGTGGATTTTCGCAACAATGTTGTCGATTTTCGGAAAAAAGGCGTTAACATCCCAAAAAAGTGCAGAGGCGCCCTCTGGCGGCTCTCAAAAAAAAAATGAATACCAGAAATGGATTCCTCGACCCCAAAAACCCCAAGATACACATTTTGGCTAGTTTTCAGTACAGCTGTTTCAACAGTTGAGCCACTTTTTGAAAAAAAAAACTAGATAGAAAAAATCGCTGGCTCGAAATTCATTTTACACCTATGGTTTCTTAGGCAAAAATGCTTGAAATTACCCAAATGACCATAATCGCGATGTGCCTTTGATGCAAAAAATTTTACCTGCCCTAATGTACATATATAATATGTATAGATATATGTATATATGTACATAGATTACTCAAAAAGAGAAACAGATCCACATTAGATGCAATCAACATATGTATGTACATACGCTGTGATTAGGTTCTAAATATTGTTTTCGAGTATTTTGGTAATGAAAAAAATTGTCTGCCTTAAAATGCTCAATATTTGTTGAATTTATATAAAATTTGTACACGATAATATTTCTACTGCTTCAAGGAACCTATATCCCGAAAATGAAAGTTATATCTGCCAACCATAAGTTGCTAGAGCACTTTAAAGGCTCACAATTTACCCCAGACTAAGGCAATGCTTACCGTTGGTTTAAGGACAGAAATTGAATTGGTTACTTTCATAACTATATCTGTCGATAGGTTTGGAATTTTGTCTTTGCAACGGCATACTATTCTTTGAAATCGCTTCATTAGTGCTCGTGCAATAAGCGTTATCGTGAAGCTCTAAAAATTACAACTACAACATTTCAGCGTAGCATCGTAAGGTAAGACGTATTCTACGTCAAAAATGAAACCTTCCTGCACATCGAGCTTTTTCATCTGACAGCTAATTTTTTTTAATACAACCAACGCTGCAGGTTTCATAATTTAAAAACAGCTGGCAATCGTTTTCAAAAAAGTCATACCTTGTTGTACATTTAGAAGCGAAAATAAAAGGCAAAAGTTTTCGATTATTTGCTGCTCAAAAAAAATAAAAGACAAATTTTAATTTTTATTTTTGCCTTAAAAATAAAAGGCAGAATTAATCGGTATTATTTGCTCAAAATGATAAATGTCAGGGTTTTAAAAGTCGTGGAGGAATCACAATCTACAATGAGAGATTAGTTTAATGGTATCTTTGAAAAAGCTATAGCATAATTTTTTCACTATGCCTTTTTGGTGTCAAAAAGTGTGAAATACCTAACTTGATTTTCAGTCTCTGCTTGAAATGAATCACTGTGCCAGACGAACGCATGAATGGTTAAACTCCCACTCTAGAGCAGGAACGTTACCTTCAGTGATGAAATGCTTTGTAGTCTATTTGAAAGAAAAGCAATGGAATCAGGGTTAGAGGTGAGTGATTTGGGAATATGAGCTGTCGTATTGTGTGGCGTCACTGAGCTGGAAATCTACTACAAAATTGTACTCATACACGGATTTTGAAAGTTATGCCAAAAATGACGTTGCATTTCCAACAAAAAACATCAACACCAACACCTGAGGCAACGACAATCAAAATACTCCACCAACTACACAGAAATACTACATACATACATCGAAAGCGCTTTGGATTCTAAGCGCAAGCCGCACGCACACCACTCGCTTCACAGATGCCTTGCTTAAGAACAGCATGCACATGCCGGTGTGGGCAGATGCTTGAGACGCAAGCACACTCGCTTACTCACATTCTCCACCACGCGCACACCAAACATCCACCCCTCCCAACCAAATACGCCCGCGCAATGCATTCAAGCGCATTCCCTTGCCTTTCCCAATGCAATCACAATCACAATCACAATCGGGAAAATTCAACCGGGTCTACCACCGCCAACCCGTTGGCGATTCGGCTTGAAGACCGCTGCTAGGCAGAGCGGCAGAGCGGCAGGCGAACAGACGAGCCCACATGGGAAGTGTCACGTTCGCAACTTGCAATCGCGTTAATTAACAAGGTGCAAATGTAAATGCGTCATAAGTGATCACACGTTGACATCGTAATGAATGCGACTAGATAGCTCAAACAAGCAGATACTGTGTTGCTAAGGTGCTGCACGGCTGCGTGCCTGTCGGGCAGAGCAAAGACAAAATATGCTACATACATATATCGGCTTGGAAAATAACGCGGTGAGGTTCTTCCACAGTTGCACACAAATGCAGCGATTTGCTGATCTATGCTCATCTCTGCTCATCTCGCCTGGGGACCACTCACATCTAAGTGATTACGTACCTAACTACTATTTTGACTTAGACGCAATTAATATGGAAATTTAATATTTTAATAAAGTATTTATAATCGGCCTTATGGCGAATTATATGTGAAACAATTTTCCCAATTCGTTTTTGTGTTGCCACTATGAGAATGGTTACATACCTAGTAATATTCATTAATATTTATACCCGAACACACTAGTGCAAAAGGGTTTATTATATTTGTTCGCTTAACGGTTGTTTGTACCAGCCTAAAAAAGTCGAGATAGATACATATCGTTACCGTAATTCACAAAGGCCCTACCCAACACTTTTTCGAAATGGTGTTTTTCACTTTTCTTAGGATATACCACAATACAACTTCACTAAAAATTTGAATGTGTTAATACCAAAAACAACGGAGTTATGCCACTTATTAAAATGCTGTATCCGTATGCATGATTTTTTTTTACAATGTTTTTTGCTTCTCCTGTAAAATAGAAAATTTGCTGGTTAGGGCCTTTGAAATTTAAGGTAGCGATATTTCCCAGGATACTTTAAAGCATAGGTGGCCAAAACTCGCACAATTTTATATTTCAATTCTGCTAAACGATGAGAGAATGAAGGGAATAAGTCGCTCACGCGTCTGATGCAAACAGTTTTGTCAACGATTTCGAGTTGCAAATATTAAGAAAAAGTTTTTTTTTTTTTATTATGTAAATGGTGTGCCAGGTAGAGATTATATTATTATTTAATTCGCTTTAATTGCTTGCTTAGATTTTGTATTAAAATTGAAATTAAAATTAAAGCAAATAGTTGAATTAATTTGTATTAATCTTCTTATTTTGAATTAACAGAAAAGGGATTTTTTAGCATTATATTAAATTCATCAAATGTATGTAATAATTTATTAATTCAATATTTGGGAATAAGGAGAAATGGCGCTTAGCAAAAAATTTTGTCGCCGGTGCGATTTCTTCATGACACACAAAACATGGTGCCCTCCCTTCCCATTGGTAGTGAGTAAAAACTCTACATCCGAGTCCTTGTTAAACACTTTTACCATAGCTGCCAACTTGGTGCTTTAAGCACTAGATTTAGTACTTTTTGAAAATTTAAACGCAAAAAAAACTTTAGTGCCTAATGCCTTTTTAAGTACTTTTTTCTGAACTCAAATTTGTCATAGATAGTTAAAAAATGAAATTATTTAAAATATTTAAAGCTGTGGCGGCACTGGATTTGTAAGAATCTACAAATTTAAATGTACTAAAATGCAAACATTTACTACGTTTTTACGTAAGCTATTTGCAAATAAAAATAATTTGCAAATACCTAACTCACTGTTTATTCGAGGGTGAAAAATTCTTTTTTAATATTGCCTGATTATAAAAAGGCAATAATATGACCATTCAAAAAGAAAATAAAGTTAAAAATGGCAACGTCTTGATTATAAAAAGGCAATAAGATGACCATCGAAAAAGAAAATAAACCTAAAAATGGCGGCGTCTTGCGCTTATTTGCAAATAGTACCACTAGTCAGTACTTATTTTCGTGATTTAGTTATTTACAAATAAAAAATTAACTCATCGTTTATACGGCAAATTTTACCATTTTGCAAATTGTTATTTGCAAATAATACGTGCGTATAAACTTAGTAATTGTTTTATTAAAAAGCTGAAGTTGCTACCCACGTTCTTGTTAAATTGTATTCGCGTTGAAAATGCTATTACGCAGGTAAGTAAAGTATTCCTTTTCTTATTTTTTTTTACCCGAGCGCACTTGTGCACATTGTTCAAATAACTGTTTTTAACAGCCAAAACTAATCGAGATAGATATAGACAAATGTATTCATAAAGGCTCAGAATTAAAAGAGAAATCGATTAAGCGATGACTGTCTGTCCGTCCGTCTGTGCACACGATAACTCAAGTTAAAATTGAGATATCTCAACGAAACTTGGTATGTTGGTTGTATGTGTATCGGTGGGCGTGGTTACACCACTTTCCATGTAACGGTAATTTCCAGATATACGAAAACTGCGATATTTTAGTAACTACTGAAGATAATTTACTCAAAATTGAAATTTACAATAAGTTTTAAACGAAAAATAAGAATATTATAAATTTTTGGAAAATGGGCGTAGCCACGCCCACTTATGGTCACATGTGTATATCTTGGTAACCGCTGCACCAATTTCTGTCAAACTTGGAACAGTTATTGGCCTTGCTACAGCATACCAAATGGACAATTACCACGCCCCCATCCCATATAACGGTAATCTAGAGAAATACAAAATCTTCGATAAATCAGTAAATATTAAAGCTAATTGTTTTTTGTTATTTTTTTGGCCTTATAACAATTATATTCAACAATTTTTATTGAACTCGGGGCCGTTTTTTAATGAAAATCTATTGTGGTAAAGCAACAATAATTTGAAAAAAATGTTAGAAGTGATAGCTATTTCGGAAATCACCACATTTCCTCATCAGACTTCTTCTGACGATCCCACTGACTCAGCCAGTTGCCTATGCACCGTGCTAAGTACGCCTTGAAAATAGCCATCCACAAATCGCAGAGTTTTGTGATTTTGTAAGAAAAGACAAAATCTACTTCCATTTTTTGTCACGTAACGACACTCTCTTTAAATGCTTCAGGACCAAGCAGTTCGATTGTTTTAATTTTTCGGTTAAATATAGAGCTAATTATGTGCTATACAATGGCCTAAGGAAGTTAAAGAAAACAAATGGTATTCCTTGTTTGTATCACATTGAAACGTACGACTGTCACGTATGCGACGTATGGAAATACCCATATTTATTAGTTTCTCTTCACAGAGTTCATTTTTGCTTGAATCGCTAATTGAAATGACTCGTTTTTTTTTAAATATTAATATTAATAGGTATCCCCAATAGCCGCTGAATCCACAATACTCTTCGTTCCCCTAATTGCAAGGAAAAACAAGTAAAGGAGTATAAGTTCGGGCGAAACCGAATTGTATATACCCGGCGCAGGTATCAACTATCATCGTTCCAACTTTCTCTAAACAAACTTCGTGTTACTGTAAATTGCCGTTATATGGGAAGGGGGCATGATTATTGCCCGATTTCAAAGATTTTCAACCAATTTTTTAGCTGGTTCCAAAGCAAGGCTCGTACCTAGTTTGGTAAGGATTGGTGAAGCGGCGACGGGGTCACGCCCCTTTTCCAAAAATTTCTTAATAATATTATTTTTCACCGAAATTCTATTCCACATCCTAGTTTTCAACAATTTGTATCCAATATTTACGGAAATATCATAGTTTTCGCCAATTTTCAATAGCAACCTACCTTGGATAAACGGCAATAAAATTTCATTGAGATTTCTCAATTTTTGCTCGAGTTAACATGGCTTAATCGACTCCTCTTTTCATTTTGATCATTTATGTATACATATGTCTATATCTATCTCGATTTGCTCGGGTGTACCTAACGATGTTGTCACCATTAGGCTACCTCAATAAACAAGTTTTACAGAGATATTCAGGGCTGTCATGGAATCCAATTGCTGTCGGAATTGGATTTGAAAACGAAAAATAAAATTACTTTGGTGACATGAAATCCAGTGTAATCGGTTTCAAGGTTAAATTTGTGGTGACATACCATAACGCTGTAGCCACAACCGTAACGACCATTAACTACACTGTGATAGCTTTTTTTTCAAACATTTTCAAAGACATGGCCGGCGAAGACGGTTTCAACCCATTTCGGGTATGGGGAATCGAACTGCATTACTAGTTTTTTAGGTTTTCTGCACGCCTTCATACAACTTTTTATTTTGAAAATTTTACCTTCAATGGAAATTTTTCAGGTGTTATATATTTATAAAAAGTAGCTAGCTTTCCTAAAAACATCGGTAAAACATCGATGTCTTAATTCGATACATCGAACTACAATCGATGTAATTTTTCGAAACATCGATTCTTCAAACGTCGATATTCCCACTGTGATTTACAACCCTAGTGCAGTGCTTATGGTAGAACAGTGTGTAGCACAATATCATGCAACCGAAAGCTTCACCCACCAAAAATCAAAATATTTTGATATTTGTCCAGCGGTTGCATCAATATAGAACATATATACAATACAATCTCGCTGTACTGCATGTTGTATTGTGTATATTTTGCTTTACGGCGATTGATGCATTTGTAAAAGGGCCTACAGGAAGAGTGAAGCCACAGGGGGTAAAATGAGTAAATTTTGAAAAGCGGCGACTTAGTGTTTTCAATCACTGTGATTTTTCGCCCATTTCTCCTTTTCGTCATGCAATATAGGTATGCGATTGTGTATGTCGACGATGATAGTGCAAAACCCTTACCCTTATAGTACCCTTAGCACTAAATTGTATTTTGCCGGCGCGAGATCAATTTTTGAAAAATTAATAAAAAAATGCAAATTTTTTAGTTTTTTTTATTTTCCATCGCTTGGTTCGCAAGTACCTAAACTAATTTTTAGATTGCCACACTTTCGCAGCAAATGAGCGATACATATTCAACTCATTTGTCAATTATGCATACGATGGAGTTACAGCTTCAAGTTTTTGATATAAAATGAGGCCTTTTAACTCATATACTGGTTGTTTTTTTATATATTTGTGATTCTTCTTTTGTTTGTACTTAAGTGTGTAGCCGTTTTTTTAGCAAAAAAAATAACGAATTTGGGAGCTTTTAGCCGCTTGTTGCAACTTGGGGGTTATAACATTTCATTTTGCAATTTTTGCCACTATTCGTACCACTGTGCGCCAGGTACTGCATAGTGGGAAATAGTTTTATCATTCACAATAATCATCAAGCTTTAGTTTCTACTATTATATACGTACATATAGGGCATTCATGGCGGATACAAGAACCCAAAAGTAACATATAAACAGTTTTGAATAATGTCAAATAATCCTTTGCAACCCCTACAGTCTGGAAAATAACCCTTGAGTAATTCACCACATTTGAGGGAAAAATCGCGCGTGGTTGGTGTCCTTGTTCAGTTCCATGAATTTCATCGTAAAAATTATAGCAAATGAATGCATGCATATCCTGGTGCACAGAGAAAGTCTATGTAATATGTAAGTATTTATGTAAATAGGAGTGCCTATGCTCATAATAGTGCACTTAAACTCATGAAAAGAATACCATAAAACCAAAATATGTACATAGAAAATTGCCTTGCCGAAATGCAATGGCCCTAGCTGGCAGTTTAAGTTTTTTAAAGAAGAAGCAAAAATCGTTTGTACGACGGACTATAGGCGAAACTGCATTTTTGGGTTTACAATTTAATAAGTACAACGGGAAAGAATATAAATAACCGAACAAATTTTTGTTTAATAAAATTCGGGTTATGGAAATTAAAGCGAAATAAATACAAATGACAACAAGTTTTATACCAGAGCTCACTTGTGCCACATAATAGTCCACATAATAGTTGTTTGTAATAGCCTAAAGGAATCGAAATAGATATAGATATATTGGCCACTTCACTTCAGTAATGCAGCTTTTGAAATCGATTTCTTCCAATCAGAATGAAATTTAGTCCTAATGAATCGTAGCTATGACAAAAAAATTCAACGGGATCGGTCATGGCCTCTCCGATTTGGAGGGTCTTGAATTTTGACATTTTGGTCAAAAATGGCCTCTCTTTCGGATCCATATACCTAATTACCTAGTGTGCATAGAAATTTTTTCTAAATGTTTTAGATAGATCCAACAGTTTTTATTGAGCTTGAGGTCGTTTTTAATGAAAAGCTTATTGTGGAAAAGCAACAACAATTTGAAAAAATGGTAGAAGTGATAGCTATTTCGGAAATCACCACATTTCTTCATCAGACTTCTTTCTTTCAGTAAGCCAGTTGCCTACGCACTGTGCTAAGTTCGCCTTGTGAATTCTTGTTGCTTTTTTCCACTATTTCATTTGTTAAGCCAACTACAATCAAGGGCCTCAAGCTTTTATTTATTTATTTTTAAGAATTTTCAATTGAAATACAGTTCATTCTCTCACAAAACTCATATAAACTCAAGTGTAAAACTTTTTAAAAGACCGCAAAAAAATGCAACAAATTTTCACCCAAATTTCAAACTTTTTTCTCAGAAGCGGTAGAAATTTTTTTTTCGCTGAAGATGTTGCGGGTTTCTGCCATATAAAAATAAATTGTGTTTAGTCGTTAAATATAAAACTGTGTACTCAAAAAAATTCTAGAGCTTCTGAGAAAAAAGTTTTGAAATTTAAGTGAAAGTTTGTTGCACTTTTTTGCGGTCTTTTAAAAAGTTTAAAACATGGGTTTATATGGGTTTTGTTAGAGAAAGAACTGTATTTTAATTGAAAAATTTTGAAAACAAATAATTAAACATAATTGGCAAACAATATCGCTTTGAAAGGGGAGTGCTATAGATATGTCCAATACTGTAATTGTTATAAGGCCATAAAATAACAAAAACAAATAACTTAAGGACGAGTACTAATTTTGTAAAATGTAATGGACGAGTAAATTTTGATTGGTAATAGCAAAAATATGGTTCATTAGTTGGTTGGTTGGTTGGTTGGTTTAAGTGGATCGTCACTCAGGTGACAAGCAATTAACAAGTTTGCCATTTTCATTCCACAACTCGTGCAACCTACAGCCATTTGGCGGCTTTAATAAATTTCAGTACGTCATACAAAGAGAGGCAGCTGCACTCTGAAATATTCTGCAGGAATGGTTTGCCGAGTGTCTTTAGACTCATCCTTGCGAGGGCTGGACACTCGCACAGCAAGTGTTCGACTGTCTCTTTTGAGCCCGGGTCATCGCAGCTGCGACTGAACCTACTGAAGGGTAGTCCTATCCTTTCGGCATGTACCCCAACGGGCCAGTACCCTGTGCACACTGCAGTAAGTTTGTAGGCATTTGTTTTGCTCATTCCTAAAAGAGCTTTGGTTTTGAGTGGGTTGTAGTACACCCAGAACTGTCGGGCAATTCTGTAGGATCCTATGTAGTTCCACCTCTGCCTGGCCTTCGAATGATAAATTTCGGTAATTTTTGTCTTAATCTCCCTGAGCGAGGCGCCCATGTCCACCGCTTGGGACACATCCAGTGGGGATCCGCTACTTGCTAGTTCGTCCCCTGCCTCGTTTCCGTAGATGCCCCTATGTCCCGGGACCCATATTAGGGTAATTTCGTATTGATCAGAAATATAGGCCATCTCTCTCCTACATTCATCCACTAGCTGAGATCTAACAGAGTTAGAAGAAAGTGCCTTAATAGCCGCTTGGCTATCCGAGAGGATGTTCTCTTGCGTTCTCGCGGGTACATTGTCTTTGATGTACCTCGCTGCCTCCTTAATAGCAAACGTTTCGGCCTGGAAAACACTTGCATAGTCTGGTAGGCGGAAGGATAATTTTAGGTTATATCGCTCAATGAAGACCCCAGCGCCAACCCCGCATTCCATCTTTGACCCATCCGTAAAGACAGTTAAGCCCTGCAAGTACCTGAAATCTTCCTGATTCCAGTCACTGCGGCTTGGGAATTTCGTGCGGGGTTTATGGTGAACCCAGGTCTTCGACAGGATATAGTCAGTTGGCAGCGCTTTAATTTCAGACGGTATTGCGTCTAGGATGGAACCGTGCCTAAACGGTCTTTCCTTCCAGAGCCCCAGGGCACGCAGTGTGATGGCGCTATTAGCAGCTGAATTCTCGATGAAGATATCTATAAGTAATAAGTCAAGAAGGACGTTCAAAACGTCTTTCGGACAGGATCTCATTGCGCCTGTTACGCTAGTGGCTGCCGGCCTTTGAATTCCGCCTAGGTTTTTAACTACGTAATCCTTAGTAAGGGCTGGCCACCAGACCAGCGCCCCATAAGAGAGTATGTGTCGGACTATAGCTGTGTACATCCAGCGCACTATTCTTGGTTTCAAACCCTATCTGTTGCCCAACATTCTCTTGGCTGCATAGAGAGCCCAAACCCTATAACAGAAATTTTTTTTCGACCACCCTAATGTATGTGTAAGAAACATATTTATTGGTTAAAAAAGTAGTGAGTGCGCACTGTGGCCAGTGATAACCAACAGTTGCCACCTCTGAATGGTTGTAAGCCACGCAGAGTCCGCAAAAACTCCGGAAGCATTGTTCGGAAGATGCATCAAACTAGGCCGAGTCAAGGCACCAGTGTTGCCGTTTTAGCCCTTTGGTGTCTAGATTTAGCTACCACATACCCTTTTTGGCCACGTAAATTTAAAATTGCCCCTAGCCATTTTTTAGCCCTTTGGAAAATTTATGCATACTTGACATGAAAAAATTGTATATGTATGTTTAATTTGATCTAATTTTTTACATATATGTATTGTATGTTCCTTATGTTTTTATACATAGTACATACTGTAAAAGTGTTAGGGCTGTTAACTTATCTATTAACGATTTAACTATAGTTTAAAATAGATAAGTTTACAGCCCTAAATATGCTTAATGTGCTAAAAGGGTCCATGAATGATACCATCATGCTGGCGCCTTCAAGTGTTGGTGCCAGTTGATTGACTTTATATGTTCTTGTCGTGTGATTGTAGCGGCTGCTGGTGCGACATCAAAAACGATTTCAAAATTTCATGATTGTACCAGCATGATGGTATGGAATGGTGAAATTACCTTTTTTTTTAAGTATTTTACCGAAAATTTCTTGCACTATATGAGTCAAAGCTGTGTTTGTGGAAAAATTATGAGATTTCGGCTCTAATCATTTCGGTCTTGTTTGGACCACATTTGTAAAGAAATAAATATTGTACCGGCAAGCTGGTGTGTTATAAGCTTCGAGCCTGATGGTGCAATCACTTGATGGTGCCAGCAAGCTGGTGTCGTGTATTTGCTCTTTTATATATACATATATATGCAATTTTAGCTGCCATTTTATCCACAACGATTTTTTTTAGCTGTTTTTAGCCCTTTTTTAAAAGGAATTGGGCTACCACTAAAAATGATTCGCGGCAACACTGCAAGGCACATCATAATCAGCTCTATTCTGCATTTCGACTCGAATCAAAATTTTCTCCGTTTGGCAACTATGGTAATCTGCGTTCCGTTTCATTTCGATCAATCTTCGAAATTTACGATTATACCTATTCTACATTTCGATCGTAGTTACGGTTTTCTAAGTTGCAAATTTGTTGACGGTGAACGTTTCGATTTTTATTTTCGTGGGTTTAAATATTAAAATTTTATAAAAAAAAATTTTAAGTGAAATATACTGTGCATAATTGTAAAAGTCATCATAAATGAATTGTCTCGATTTCTGTGTTTTCGCGAGCAGCAATACGGGCAATCGTAGTATCGAAAAAAGTATTGTCGTTGTCGAGATATCGGTTTTCAAAACATCATGGTAACTATAAATATCGACCAAAAACTATGGATATAGCTCATATCGATATATCGTCCGAATCCATAATTATAATCATTCATTAGCATGTAAGGCCGGCGTCCACACTACAGCATGTGCCGAAAATGATATACTTGAAGTTATTTGTCGTCAACCTATTTAACATAAATATATTAGTTAACAAGAATTTTTGAGGCGAATTGTGGGCGTAGGTAGATAGATATCATTGCGCTTAATGTTTGACAAAATAGATTATTGAAATGGCCACGTTATTAGGTGCGCCTTTGTGCGCTCATGTTAGCAGCAAATTTACGTGCATCAGAATTTGTCCAACATTGCCGTATTTCAAATAACGCCTAGACTGAAATAATCATAGCGAAGGAGACATGAAGGTGGGGAAGGGTATCATACGCATTATAGAAGACACATACGTACAAATATAAAATATATGATTCGATTAAGAAAACACAGCAAATAAAAGATCAGCAAATTTAAAATGTTTCCTGCCCCAGTGTTTCCCGAGGGTATCCGAAATGCTCTATCGACCACTTCTGTCCCACTAGCGGCTTTTTTAATGTTCTTTATGAATTTCGGGAACTGTTACAGCGGGCAAAAATTAACAACAATTTTTCTAAATTAGATACGCTTGGGTTTGGAACTACATAGTGGATTTTTCTACAGGGACACATTCACGCATTACATAGTCACAAACATGGACCTGAGTAGTCTTGCGCTTCAATCGATCGATGTGTGGGTGTCATTCGCATCGCTATGAACGTTTCGCCTGCTCCGTCGATTGGTGGCCGGCTTTGTGCATCGCTTACCTTCTTCTTCCCTCACTCCATCATCATCACCACAGTGTGCAGCATCATTTGCGATCGTAAAACTAGCGACGCCAAGTGCTGTGCTATGTCCGTCCGAACGTCTGGGTTAGTGGGTATTGGCGCACAGTCAACGCTGACTCAATTGAATCAAACGATCGATGGGTGATAAATTATTTTCCGCAATTTACATAAACGGTTTGAATGCATTAATTAAAGTCAAGTCGCGCTGTGGGATGTTGAGTCACACGCTCAGATACGTTTGCGGCCTTAGTTGCTCGCTTCGCCTTAGAAGCAGCTTCCACTCGATGTCTAAGCTCAAGCTTAGGTGCAAGTTGGTGGCAACCGCCCAACTTTATTGTTTACTAAAATAAGTAACAAATCGTATCGTTTATTTGCGAAGTTAGCGAAAATTTAATGTTGTCGAACCATTAATATTGGCATTGGAGCAGCTTAGTAATTTCAGTATTAATACTTTCGGTAATGAAATTAGAGCTTCAATACAATCCAATGAAAATTTCGTAGAACTTATGCACTCGTAAATACATATTTACACTTAGTCAATATCATTCATACATAAGTGCCAATCAATCGACAGCGCCGCACCGCCGGAGCGTTAAAGTGTCAGATGCTCTGTCGCACGCTGAGACGGCGCGAGAGGTGCGCGTTGTTTTGTAAGTGATAAGCAGCTCACATAGGGGTATTTGGCCGATTTAGGCGGCCGAAATTATTTTTATGAATATTTCAACTCGAAATGTTTAGAAAAGGCGTGTTTTGACATTTAAAATAGTAATTTAAAATAAAGTAAATAGAAGTTGAGGACGTCCAATTATTCCACCAAAAGCAAAGAAAATAAAGTTGCTTAAAGTTTGGCATCTTCTTTGCCGTGGTCTGATTGTAAGAACATGCATACCTACGTATTTGTCTCGGCGAGGAGAAGGTTTATATCCAGGTTACAATATTAAAAGAGTAGCCACCTGTTAAAAAATTAAATCCAACTAAGTTAAATTAATTGCTGCAATGTGGGCATCAATCGAAATGGTTTTGAAAAGGTTTTATTTCTAAGCCACGCCCATTATCCAAAAATTTATAATAATCAAATTTAATGCTAAGACGCTATTCCAAGCATCGATTTTGAATAAATTAGCTTTAATATTTACTGATTTATCGCAGTTTTCGTGTTTCTGTATATTATCGTTATATGGTAGGTGGGCGTGGTTATTGTCCGATTTCAAAGAGTTTCAACAGATTTGTTAGACCGAGTTTGGTAGGGATTGGTGAAGCGGCTACTGAGATACAGCATTTCACGATAAGTGGGCCATTTTCAAAAAAATTTCATAATTATCTTATTTCTTACCAAAATTTTTCATCACATACAAATACAATATTTACTGAAATATCGTAGACTTATCTAATTATATGTATATGCATGTAGCTTAAAATCACCAAATTCAAAAAAAAAAACAGAAAAAGGAGGGATCGTTCTTTTTCTTATCTAAAAACTCGGGACACAAGCTACCCAAAGAACTAGAATCAATGCCGAGCAACTAGCACAAATACGATTTTGAAAAAAAAAAATATTGCAAAAAATTTAGTCTCAGAATATCACTTTTAAAAATTGAATAAAGAACGCATTAATGACTAACTAAAATTTAAAAAACATAAGTATGGTACCCAATTACTTACTTCATAAGAATCCACGGCTTTATTTTCAAAAACTTTGCTTAAAACTGTAAACATTTTTATTTAAAATGCATCTATACTGATAACGTTTCAAATTATCACAATCAATGCATGAATGGCTAAGTTTATATTGGCTGTAGAAACTTGGTATTTTAATCATGAAAATATATTATTATCGAAAATAATGCCTAAGAGTCTTGGCGTACTAAAAATAAAATTTTGTTGAATTCGGGCCAGATTTAGGAAATGGGGTTTTGGCCGGCCAGATTAATGAAATACCCTATGTGCAGCGTTGCCAATTTTGATACTTTCGTACCAAAACTGCTACTTTGAAAATGATTTGGTACGATGGTACGTTGATTTTGATTTTGGTACTTTTTCCATAAAAGCAATAGTTCGGGAAAACAATATTATTAATTATTTCCAACTGTTTTTAGGATTTCCTTTTTCGCCAATTAAAAGTCCAATAATTTAAACGAGTGCTTCACTACAATTAAATCGTCAATACGCTCCACACGGAGGAAATACTATGGATGTGATATCCATAAAAATTTATAATCTTGTCATTTTCTATGGATGAGGTATCCATTCCTACTGAACACTTATCAAATTTTTTTTGTATGCAATCAAAATAGTTTAAATAACACATTCAGAGCTAATGTTATTTCATCCATAATTAATGGATAGGACTGGATTATCTTTTTTTTTTTGGATATAACATCCATAGTGTTTTCTCGGTGCAGATTCTACATTCTCTGAAATTGAAGATTACTCTTCTAGCAGTTTCTTTTATATTGTTGTTGTTGTAATAGCAAAGTTTTTGGGGAGTATTGCTGGAGTGACAGTCCTGGGCCAGATATATACCTGGCTCGTTCCGGTTACGTGGACCCGACTGTCGTGGGAACAGTTTCTTTTATCTTCCTATTCGGCTTTGTTTACTTTTACTTGAGAAATGTCAACGCCGACGGGAGTGCGCAATGCAGAGGCCTTTTATACAAAAAAAAATTGCAAATTCCTCGTCATATCCTTCTTTATAAGATGAAGAAACTGAACGGCATGGACGTAGTCAAGCGCTTAAAAATATTACAATTGCTTGTCGTAAGAATGATGGGTGCACAACGAGGGCCAGGACGCATACGAACACGATGGAAGGACCAAGTACAGAAGGACCTGCTTGCTTTCAGGATGAACAACTGAGAAACTTTGCGAAAGAGAAAGGCAATTGGCGATGTTTCTTTTGGTTTCGGCCCTGACCGATAAATGCTGTAGACCTAATTCAGAAGTTCCGATCTTGACATAGTGGCTACGAACTTTTGAACAAATCTGAATTTAAAGGTATGTTAAGAAAACATCGTAAATAACTTACCTAAAAGGCTTGCAAAGCATGTTAGGTAATAGCTAGTTTCGTAATTAAAATAAAAACACTGTACGCACAGGGATTGCAAACAGGCATTCAATCGACAGTCACAATAGTCATGTCTTCTCATCTTACTATTAAAACTTTTTTTCTCTATTTGTAAAATGATTCTAAAATAGACAACAAAATAATAACACTTATAAAACCACTTTAGTCTACAACGCGCCAAAACATAAGCGATTACTTACAATTATGACTTTTTGCCTGGCATTCGATAAACTTTGTTTCACCTGTTGTGCCACTGAGGTATTTGAGCGACGGAAAAGCTTATCGCCCAACAGGAAGTGTGTGCAGTCAATGCAGGTGAATAAAGTGAAGCGATGACATTTTTATTGATATTACCATGATTGGTTAATCCGAGCGGCTGCCAATTGCGAAGCTGTTCACAGATGGAATAAGCGCATTGACTATTTCCTCATTACACACAACTGGCTGTAATTTTTTTTTTTAGATATTACCTACTTATGTGCATATGTATGATGTATACCCACACACACACATACATATGTAAAACCATATGAACATAAGTACCCTGGTAGACAGCTACTCGTTAAACCTTCCCTCAATTTTCCAGTAGCGCGACTATTTATATCGGGTAAAGCTTATAAATATGAATTGTGAAAAAATTTTCTTATGGTCATTTATACAAAGTAAAAAATGTCTCTAGTAAAAAATGTCTCTTTATGTATAGCTGATATCTTCTTTTCGCGAATCTTATGGAGTATCTGTACTCTTCATCTGTGTCTTCTTTTATGATGGGCATACCATTCCAAATACAGCAAATTCACTCCTTAGTAATTCTACCAAATGATATCCAGAGCTACCAGTAGTTTTACCACATCATTACCTAAAAACTACCAGTATTCCTACCAAATGATTACCTGAAAAACTGCCAATAGTTTTACCATACTATTATCCAATTTAGATAAATTAATTCTTCTTTTAAGATTCATATTATTTTAGTTCATTGTACTTCTTTAGTTGCTATCAAAACCATCATTAACAAGTAAGAAAGTCTAGGTTCCGGCGGAGCCGAACATTAAATACCCGGCGCAAGTATTAAATACATTTTTTTACCTTTCCGAAAACTAACGCTACATGGTAAGCAGGGGTGGTTTTACCCATATTTCAAACATCTTCGATAGAACGTTCAGTTAGACATAATGAGATAAACTTATACAGTCATATGTGGGCGGTATCACGCCCATTTTCCGAAATACCAAATAATTTATTTCTTTTCACGTCACGTGACATAAATTTCCATCGTTATATTTTTGTTAATATAGCTTTTAAATGAATTTTTAACGCAAATAAAACATGTAGTTTATGTAGAATATACTTTATATTTTGACCTCAGCGCCAATTCAGGGTGATTTTTTTGGTAATCTATGACTTATTATGTTTCAACTACATACGCCAAATTCGAACCAAATCGGACCATAAATACGGTTTTTCGAAATATCTCAACCTTGGTGCCACCTAGGAAGACCATTTTACGCAAACATGATTCTACTTACATAGCCAGTATAAATTTAAAAAAGCAGACAAATCGGCCCGTAAATACGTTAGATATAAGATTTTTGTTTTTTTTTGTCGTGGTGGACTTTCCGATGGAAACACCCATATAACATTCATATTTTTCGTCCCTTGTGCACAAGTGCGCTCGGGTATAAAAATACTTAGTTCTTTAAGAAATTACCAAGCAAAGAACTCAAAAGCTCTCGGTATTCAAAAATAATCTGTTCCAATCATCACTTTGATACAAGTACTCAGGCTCGATTAAAAGTACTCAGTATTACATATATGTGATCATATCGTCGGTCCCTACGAAGAGTAGCACATTTCACTATTCGCATGGAAGACTAGCACATTTCATTATTCGCGTCGAAAAGTAGCACATTGCAGATTTTTGCGTGGAAGACTAGCACATTTCACTATTCGCGTGGAAGACTAGCACATTTCAGATTTTTGCGTGGAAGACTAGCACATTTCAGATTTTTGCGTGGAAAAGTAGCACATTTCACTATTTGTGTGGAAGAGTAGCACATTTAAGGTTTAAACTAAATCATAAAAGCATAATTTATATTGGAAATTCAAGTGCTTATTTTATATTTCTATAATTCTATTATAAAATTCATGAAATTCAGACGGTATATAGCGTTTAGTGATCATTGGCTGGAGATCATCTACTTTTCCTTTTTTTTAAGGCATTTTTCCCCTTTAAGCATTATGCAATTCATATTGTTTTATGGTTAACCATTGAAATTTTGTTTTCAGTATGTTCAATTTGAATCAAAATAAAGTTCATTTAAAAAAACCATGTAAAAAATCAACAAATTTTCATTAAAATTTCAAATTTATTTACTCAGAAGTGTTACAATTTTTATGAGTATGAAGCTTTATAGCCGATTAAATTTTAGTGTGATAATGTGCAAGTTTCAAGAGCCTTAAAACCTTTGATTCTTTTTGTCGCATTCGCTACCATATAACGAATAAACACAATTTATTTTTATATGGAAGAAAACCGTAACAACGGAAATTTTTAGCCACTTGAAACTTGAACATTATTGCAATAAAATTGAAAGGGCTTTAAATCTATATACTCAAAAAATTCTGGGAAAATAATTTTGAGATTTGGATGAACATTTTTGGATTTTTTTAGTTTTCTACAGAGTTTTAATTTCGGATTTATATGGACTTCTTCAGAGAATGAACTTTATTTTAATGAAAGTTCTTAAAAATAAATAAATGAACATAAGTGGAAAACATTATCACTTTGAAATGAGGTGCTCTTGATATGACTCCATGTACATTAGGGTGGTCCAAAACAGTAAAGTCGGAATTGTAATTCCCTCACCCCCTAGGATTGTTCTATATAGAAAAAAGTGTACCCCTATTTTTTTATTTTAAAATCAAAAAATATTTAGAGGCCGCTCAAAGTTTTCCATGTATTTTTATATGGGGAAAAACAACTTTTCGTAGAAATGGTATAGAATTCTTGAAAATCAATATTTTTCGATCGGAAAACTCTGGTTCTCTTCAGGAGACTTACAATAATAATACCCAAGTATTTATTTAACCATTTTTTAATACTAACGATTTTTTATTTGTCCCCCCATTGCATTTTTCGGGGTTTTTGTGGGTTTTTGGCGGACCTACAAATTATAGTTGCGATGAAAAAATGGTTAAATAAACAATTGGGTATTATTATTGGGAATCCTGCAGATGAAAACAGTTTTCCGATAGAAAAATATTAGTTTTTTTGAATTCCAAACCATTTACTCCATTAAACTCTCAGCTTAGTCGAGGAGAAATAATTATAAAATACATGTATGTTTGGTTTTTGTACGGCTGCTAGTACCACTTTATATGAATTCGCTACTCTTCTACGCGAGAATCTGAAATGTGCTACTCTTCCACGCAAAAATCTGAAATGTGCTAGTCTTCCACGCAAATAGTGAAATGTGCTACTCTTCCACGCAAAAATCTGAACTGTGCTACTCTTCCACGCAAAATTCTGAAATGTACTACTCTTCCACGCGAATAGTGAAATGTGCTAGTCTTCCACGCGAAAATCTGAAATGTGCTACTTTTCGACGCGAATAATGAAATGTGCTAGTCTTCCACGCTAATAGTGAAATGAGCTAGTCTTCCACGGTAATTTGAGATGTGCTACTCTTCGTTGGGAGCGACGATATGTGGACGTTGCCACGCCCATTTTCCAAAGTTTTATAATAAACGGATTTCCTGGTAGAGAGTTATTGCAAGCACAAATTTTGAATAAATTAGCTTCAGTATCTACTGATTAATCGACGATTTCGTTTTTCTCGAAATTACCATTATACGGGATGTGGGCGTGGTTATTGTCCGTTTTTTGTTAATTTTCGGCCATTTCGTATGTCGTATCAAGGCCGGAAACTGTACCAAGATCGGGAGAAATTGGTGGAGCGGTTACCAAGCTATACATATGTAACCATAAGTGGGCGTGGCTACGCCCATTTTCCAAACATTTATAATATACGTTTTTTCCGTCTAAAAAGTATTGTAAATATCAATTTTGATGGAATAATCTTCAGTAGTTAGTTACTAAAATATCGCAGTTTTCCTACTTCTGAAAACTACCGTTATATGGGAGGTAGGCGTGGTTATAGCCCTATCTTGCCAATTTTCAATACTATCCGTTCTACGCCCGAAAGAAGTACATATACCAAGTTTCGTTGAGATATCTCAATTTATACTAGAGTTATCGTGTGCACAGACGGACGGACAGACAGACACCGCTTAATCGATTTCTCTTTTCATTCTGATCAATTATGTATACATTTGTCTATTTTTATCTCGATTCGTTTTGCCTGTTACAAACAACCGTTATGTGAACAAAGTTATAATACCCTTGAGCACAAGTGCGCTCGTGTATAAAAATGCACTTGAAACTTAAGAAATAAACCGGTTGCGCAAACAACATGTCAATAACGTTTTGAAAGTGTAATTTTGTTTGATTGCTGTCTAACGGTGATTTTTAGTTTACAAAAACAAAGTGAAGTTTCTGTTATTTTGTTGTATTCCCTACAGAATGGCAACAAAATATAATGTAAAAATACGTTTACGAAATCGAACTTTCGCCCAGCCAAATAAATCATTTGACCTAATGAGCAATGACAAAACTCAACGGCTGACTATTGTCTTTACTACTGCGCCTAAAACAATTTTCCAAGTGGGTCTCTAACTGGGATGTGAAGTGAATTGCGTACGAACTAAAAGCTCAGTTAGTCTAGATAGTTTCCGTAACTTAATTTAACTTAATATTTTGGCCAACCTGTTATATGAGAAACTGTATTGGCGGTTAGTTAACAACTAACTTACTGTAAGAAACTTAAAAACCTGGGCTGGAATTGTCACATACGATATCGTGCTACTCGTCACGTAATAACACATTTTTCGGATTATGACATACGTGAACTTACTCCTCAGTATATCCAGTAAACAAACTTAGCTATTTTTTTTTCGCCAAGTTTGGTCCCCATAAAGGACTAGTGTTGCAAGCAACGCTTTTTCGGCAATTAGGGTGTTGTGCAGCTATTTAATGTGGTGAAAATTATTTAAGCACTGGGGAGATTTATTCACATGGAATTGGAGATTGGGCTAATAGATTTATTTTAAATAAATTGTGAATCTGCGAAAATATCTTTTCAGCAGATGGATACACTTTTTAACCTTTTTCCCGAAAATGTACATACAGGCTCGAAAATATGCTAGTAACATTAGGTTTGTATAGTAACAGTAAAATTGCAGCGAGAGCGTAAAAGCAAAATAGAGCGTTAAATTGAGAAGAAGAGAAAACTAGCAGAAGAACTTATTGAACACAAAACTAGCAATAAGTTGCAAGTGAACAGTTGTTGCACTGCTTTGACAATCTGCTGTAAACATTTTACTATTTATAAATCAGTTTTAAACTCTTTGCTTTACACACAAGCACTAACACTGTCCAGTACATCATTAATATTTTTGTTTCCACTCATTTTACTTTTGTTTGTGCCAAGGCGAATCAATATAAGGTGATTGCAGGAGTACAAAAACAAAAATTTACATGTATTTTGTTTTTGCTTTGGCGGCATAAACTGTCAAAACCTGTAAGTGTGAGTAGAAATTCAAACAAAATTTTTCAATTTGATATCAGAAGCCGTGCGGCGAAACACATACACAAAATCAACTGAGCTAGTAACACCACTTTTTATATATTCTTTTGACATTTATTCTTCTTCTTCTTCTGCTAGCTAATTTCTGCTAGTAAAAATTTCACTAGCAAGAATTTGCAGCTCTCCCGTGATGTTACGCTCTCGATTCAGTGCTCTCTTGCAAATTTTTGGGTTATCATACACTTTTCCAGTAAAAGTTTGCAGGTTCTAGTACAAATTAGTACTGACTATTGGTAACTATACAAAGCTATTCAAATATCGTCGCCTCGATGGAAAATTGCCGGAAGCGTCATTTTGACAATTTGTGGTTTTTGGATATCTTCTTTAGTTTCCGACTAATTGACTAAAATTTTTTCGGTTATTTGGTACAAATTGCGTTAGTATTGCTGTCGTACTAAACTAATCAAGATCTTTTAAATAGAGTTATCTGTTCTTCTTTAGTTTCCGACATATTCAGCTTTATCATGAGTTTCATTTTCTAGAACCGGGTCACTTTTCGTCTGCGTGTGTTCACTACAGGTGGATGAAAAAATTGTTGGCGAAATTTTGTTCGGGCGAAACTCACGATTAGGCTGATTAGTAAAAAGTATGGTTAATTTATAAAAATTGTTATCACATTTTGGCGTATATCACTAAAACTGACTGCAAATTTTTTGACAAATGTCGTATACGACAAAATTTTATTAAACTCATAAATGGTTGACACTAAACTAAAAAAATAAGATAATTTAAGAATTTCATGAACTAGTACATAGCATTCTCCGATACCTTGGAGAAAATCTGTAGTCGTGTTTCTGATAAATTGCATTCCAAACTTCAATCGTGAGTTACCGAAAGTAACTTGTGACAATCTTTTATCCAGGGATCTACATAAATTATAATTGTCATTATTTTCGCAGTTGGAGTATATGCCAGACGAGTAACAGGTATATACATACAAGGATACCTAAATTAGCGCGTTGAACTTGTATATTTATCTCTCTCCAACGCATTAATTCTATATACGTAGGTACCAACGCCTGACAAAGTTATGTCTAAATTTAATAATGGCTCTATGACAAAATATTCATGGAATGTATTCGTAGATTTTTATTTACTTCATTTCATACATTAGCATTGATGTTTTGTTTTTCATACATTAGTATTGATGTTTTTTACTAAATACCAGGAATAAATATTTAATAAAAAACTATTTCATTTAAGCTTAACCAACTTTTAGTTGCTCGGAGCTAATTTTGGAACGCTTCACGAAATATTTTCATAGACAGTAAATGCAACCCTGGGTGCATCATTAACGAGCTGAAAAACCAAACAAATAAAAAAATTCCATCTGAACCAATATTCCCAAAAATTATAAAGCAAAACAAAAACCATTTTTTCCAATTTATGCACTGTTATTTTTATTATTGCAATACAATTTCGCAGCTCTTCAAACATTTTCCACATTGTGCTTTTAGGTCTAGTAGTTTCCGACCCCATTTGCTCGTTTTTTTTTTTCAATTCCGAATTTAGACTAGGCTTCATGGGAACTTACTGTGGGTGCAAACAGACCACATTTTGTAAACTGAATTGTGATATTTAATTTTATTTTATAATGAAAAATGAATTTAATGTGCAATTTTTTAAGTTTACTTGATGTAAGACAACTTTTAATTTTCTTAATATATATTGCATGCTTTAGTTTTAATTGTTTAAGTTAAGTTGTAAAGGTGAAAATAGGCCTCCTGGGCAACCGAGCACATTAAAAAAAATCGGTAACGCGCGTAAAAGCATACCTCACAAGTGGTGTGGAAAATGCAAGAACAAATATAAATGGAATAATTTTCGAAATTATGAAATGGTTATTGGTATTTTCCATCTCAAAGGGGGTGATTAATTTGAACGTTATTTAAGCTGCCTTTACACGGTCGATTTTTGTCGTTTAACCAAAATCTACCCGTGTAAATTGCAATTCAACCGTAAAATGTAAGCGTTTTGGCTAGTCGATATCTTAAGTAAATTTTCCAGTCGACAGAAATCGACCCGTAAAAAGGCAACTTCAGGAATTTTTTAATTTTCTTTTTTTTTTTTTTTGCTTGAGCGTCTTTTGAAGATGTGCCAAATTATATTGTCGCCTTAAATACAAAACAACAATTTCTTTAAGCCATCTTGTGCAGCAATTTGTTGATCTTATCCTCACGGCTACCGAAATCACAAACCTCAACGTAGTGATTAGCCTTCTTGCGCCAGCTTCGGGTTGATGTGTTGAGCTTGAATAGCAACAGGAAGTTGGGGGCTTTCTTGAAGTGAAGTGAATCAACGCGCTTCGCGAAATTTGCGTTCGATCACAAAGCAGAGATTGGGACACGCTGGACCATTCCACGTTTGTACATCAATTCACAAACTGATTTAAGATTTGGATAACCCCATATAGGGGTTCGGCATACGTAGCATATTAATGGTTGCCTTGCTCAATTTGATGAACACACCGTTTTAATGTGGCGAAGACAGAACTGTAAAACTACGCACTTTTTGTGCAACTTTGTTGATACCGCGGATGCGGACACAAAAGCCAATTTGGATTTTTCAGGCCCGTCGAATTGGCCGCATTTCTTTGCCACACAGCGTTACTCCATCTCACGGCGTCCATCACGGAGTTTTCTTGTTTGATATTTCTCAGCAAACACCAAGTTTTCACATTTGCGGAGTGCAATCACAGCAGAGCGCTTTAGTTTACGTTTGATCAGGGTAGCAATTTGCTGACCTGCTCTTGCTGAACTGCAGCTTCGGCTCGGGGACAGGAGGCAGCTTCCTGGAAGGTTGTCTGCCCTTTGCTTGCGGTTTCTTACCGGCCCATGATGGCAGTCATCTTAACTTGTTACTTAGCACGTTGAAAAGGCGAAAGAAAGTTCGCCAAATGTTTGGAGCACATCGTAAATGAGCCACTCGATTTATAACATTTCTATAAACAATTTAATTAAATACTTTTTATACATAGATATGCTGCAACCATGCACTTACTTTCCCAAATTCCATCCTGTTTATCGGCATAATTTTCCAAATATGCCAGCTACTTCATTACTAATTACTAAATTTTCCAACTGCGCCTTCTTTGTTGGCTCGACATATCCTAAAAAGACAAATTTACATTAAACAATAGAAATCGCAAAAATTAGCAAATAAAATACTTGCTTTGTTTTGTTTTGTTGTCAAATTTCTGAGAAATATGAATTCACCACGATGCGATACAGAAAGAACAAGGACCAGGGATGTAATTTTAAGTAAATCTATTATTCAGTGGCAAGGCGCAGAGCGTTCGGGGCAGCAATATTAATTTGTATCAAATATAACATTAAACCGTGGTTCTAATACATTTTTTGATATTATTAACCAGAGTACATACATTATATGGTATTTCTTTCAAAATTAATGTACTATATGAACTTTTTTTTCAAATATTTCTTAAGTTTCTTTCATGAGTGCTGAAAAGCAACCATGCGTGTAAGAAATTGTGTGCTACCTAAAATTTCACCTCTGGAAACTTTATCCCCATAAAGGACTTCACCACAGTTTTTTTACTGGATATACTGAGCTTACTCTTTGTCCCATTAAGCTTATACTGCCTGACGTATCACGTAATTTTCTTTCGTATCGTTTTTGATCTGTAAACGGCTATTACCATTCTAGCCCTATAGATTTCAGGTCCTTAATTTACGGAGTTATGGAAATTCAAAGCGGTGAAAAAATCAGGCTTGCCAAACTCACGGTTTTGTATTTCTTAAAAATATAAATGAACGCAAACATTTTTGTTTGCATGATTTTTTTTGATGTGGCATTTTATGCGGCTTACTGTTAAACAGTTGAAAAATATAATACAAAACCAAAATATTTCCGCTCTTGGCTTACGTTGACGTGTTGAGTAATTATTGCTGATTTCTTACGGCAAGTTAAATTAAGTTAAGTCTAGACTAACTAAGCTTTAAGTATTTACATACATACATACATACGTAAAGCGGAGACAATTTATTAAAGAGATTGCCAATTTCGAAATTGCATTGCGTTCGGTGATTACAGCACAGCTGGACAACTAACTTAACAACAATTTGATTTAAATTATAAACATTTAAGTCCATGATGCACTAGCTTTGGCAACCAGGCTGTATGGCCGCCACGTCGTAGCACTTGGTTGTTGATAATTGCAAATACATATGTACTAGGGGTGTTAATTTTTTAGCTTTTTCCAATCCATATTCATTACTTTTCAACAACTTAAATCGAAAACATTGCTTCTAAATAAATGGGTTTGAAACCTTTTTTTTATTTAAAGTGGCGTTTTTATTTTTTCCCTCTGAGGTCAGGGTTTATTTTAAAGGACTTTGTGATTTCAAAGCTATTAATAATTCCAAAAATTATTTAAAAAATTCAATACAATGTAAAATAAAAATATGCGTACCAAATGCAACAGAAAATTTCTTTAGAAATTAAAAAAATTAAAATTTTTTGGATTTACAACGACGAATGGTAATTTTTTAAGCCGATGAAGTTAGAAGGAGGAAATTCGAGGATGTTATCGAGTTTAAATAAGTCATTAACATATAATTTTTTCGGAAACAAATATTGCGAAATTTCGAGGATAAAATTTTAAAAGGACATTTTCAATACTTACCAGTCCTTGTGCACCGAAAAATTGAATCTGATTAAATTCTACAGAATCTTCTTTTTAATTTGATACCGATACTTCTCTACCAAGCACATTTCACTGAATCTTTCAAACCATTTTTGAATTACTGACGTCAGAGTGAAAAACTAAAAACGCAATTTTACTATATTTGCCTAATGGTTTCGCGAATATATTGATATTTGTGTTTAAAATTTACAATCGCGCGGTGTTATATGTATAATCAGCTAGACATATGTATATAAAATAAATAATATAAAAAAAAAACTTTTTAGTATACAACGCTATTATAAATGGACTAAAAAGTAGAAAATAATATTTCTCAGTCCCATAGAATTTTTAATAGACACCTGAATTGATATGAACTGTAATATATGTTCATATGTAGATGGATATATGAATAACGACCGCTTAAAATCGATCTCGAATTTTTTTTTCTCTGTAGAAATTTTAGGTCTATCTTATGCAGTTCGCCTATTGTCAATTAAATATAATGCTTTGTATTGCATGCGCCCCACGCTTTTCATTTTCAATCTCATAAATTGTTTATAACGACTTTTGCTAAAATTTCAAAATCAAAGGTTGTCAAAACAAATTCTATGGGGCTGAGAAATATTATTTTCTACTTTTTAGTCCATTTATAAAAGCGTTGTATATTAAAAAGTTTTTTTTATATTATTTATTTTCTACTTTTTAGTCTTGTCTGTATAAAATTTTGCAATAGATATTAAAATAATTCAACGATATTAAAAGATAGGTGCACACAAGCATTTACATACTTACGAGCGCCAATTAATTTCATTTAGGGCCAAATTTACAGTGCGTAGTTAACCACTGATAAAAGTTTAATTATTGATTTTGATATATCTACACAACGCTCCGTTAACAAAAGTTTAAACCAGCATCCCCATAGTTAAACGCTTGTGAAATTGAAATTTTTTTGGTGGAACGAATTTCAAATTTGAATAAAAAAGTATTGATATTTAGAATTTGTAAATTTTCAGGCGATATGAATTTTCATAGTTAACTAAATGACTCTGAATATAAATTCATAGTTAAGCTCTTGTTGGTAGTTAAATTAACAATCGTTTAACTAAGCACTGTGTATCCCGCCCTTAAAGAAACGGCGTGTCGTCCATTTCCGCTGTATCGTACGTTTCTGAAAAGTTTCTGGATCCACAACATTGAAAGTTTCTGGATCCACAACAATGAAAGTTTTTGGTTCCACAACATTGAAAGTTTCTGGGGCCACAACATTGCAAGTTGATAAAAGCGTTGTAAAAAGAAATATGGCCAATACTGGTCAAAAAAAGAAGTTTCTTTTATTGCCATCAGTGCAAATTACAAATCCCGAAAATCTTGGGATTTTTTGCCTTTTGGGACCTTAAAAAGGCCGCAATCCCTAGATTAACATTCCTAATATGTACATTAGACTGCATAACCAAAAACAGTTTGGATTTTTCTGCCGCGATTATAAAACTTATTATATTTTCAGACGTTCACTAAAATATTACGGCAAAATATCAAGATTTACGTGAGCTGAACCGATTTGAAAATACCTCCGAAAATGGAGTTTTTATGAATAAAAATAATTTCTTAAAGTACTTTTTGAAACTTTTTTCCCCTCAGATGACAAAACAGATTAACTTTGTGCAAGCTTTGAGACTTATATTTATGTAGTATCTCATATAGATCGACCCATATTTTAAACATTCTTCGACTCCATGCATACAACGGGGAGTCGGTAACGTCGATAACTATGTTTAACCGGAGATTAGTGTTAACCAGACATTGAGTAACCGGCCCTAAGATTCATACAATGAAGAAGGTACAGTTTAGTATGTAGAAGACGAGAAAAAGGCTATGATTAAAATAAAAGTAAAGAAAACTAAAAATAAAGACAAAGAGGAAGGCAAATTTAATTATTTAATATAATGACATTGGTGTGGGTGATTATGTAGATGATGAAAATAATGAAGATAAAGATCAGGATAAAGGTAAAGAAAAAGATAAAGATAAAAATGGAAATATAAATATAATATAAAAATAAACTTAAAGATAAAAAAGGATAGAGACAAAAATAGAGATAGAGAAAGTAATAGAGCTGAAGAAGAAGATAAAACAGAACCATGGTTTATGTTATGTTATGCTATTTTATGTTGTGTTATACTATGTTATGTTATGTTATTTTATGCTTTTTTATGTTGTTTTATATTACGTTATGTTATGCTATGTTATGTTATGCTATGTTGTGTTATATTAAGTTATGTTTGGTTGTGTTATGTTATGTTATGCTAAGTGCTAAGTTCAACTCCCCTCCCCTCAGCACACTTAAACTAATGTTCTATCACCTCAACTCACCTTATCTCACCTCAACTCATGTCAAGTCAGCTCAACACCCCTCAATTTTTGTGGTTGAATTTCAACCGCTGGGCAAACACTAGTTAACACAATTTAGCGTTCACAGCACAGCTTAGATAAATATATTTCTAAACCAAGCATCTGTTATGTAACAGACCATTTTGCGTAAACCTGCGACATTTGCAAGAAATGGGCTTTTTAGGGACAATTATGTATATCGATGCTCTTAGACTTTTGAGATATTTTAGCCCTCATCAATAGAACCGGGTTCAAAATATATAAAATGCTATAGTCGCAACGAGGAGCATATTGCAAAAACATTAAAATATGATTAAGTATAAATGAATTTACCCAGTAGCAACCTACTCTTCCATGGTCGGATATACAGAGGAGAGGATTGCAGATTAATGAACAGATGAATTGCGTTGAAATATCCGCAAATGCCATGCAATTAAGTTCAACAACAACCAGCATTTGCTCACCATAATCATAGCCCGCAATCAAAACAACTTTTAGAGGGACAGGCACAAATATGCGCTGCCGGCGATTATCCACAGTACGCGATTCAAGTATGCGGAATGCGTCATGTGGTAGCCGGGATGGCGAAGCAATCTCGATCACATCGATTGCAGCACAGAGGCAATGAGGCAAAAAATTGCATAGCGTCCAATATTGTAATACTTAATTTTACATCCTACAGGAAATTAACTATCGGCCGCTGAGTGATGGGACGCGAGCCTATTGTTTGTATTGTTTGTTCTGGACTCGTCCTTGAATGCCTGCAGTGTTGGCTACTGCGCTGCCACATGTGCTACTGTGCATGGTCACTGGTAAGCCAAATATAATGGTTGTCGAGCGGCGAGTGGTTAGCTTTCTGCTTACATATGTACATACATCTTGCGCTTCTGTTCGATCATCATCGTACTCGTAATAATAGCCTTGACGCTACAATGCCACCGAATCGCGTCTAAGAATCAATAGAGCTTGCCTGAATTACGATGCAGTGAGCGTTCAGGAATGTGAATGAGCTTTACTTGGCTCGAAATGATGGCTTCATGACCACATAGGAGGGCATAAACTGTAATTACTTATAAGAGCACCTACATAAACCCATTTATGTCTACTCATACACACATATGTATGTACATATATTTAAGTAATGCCCATAGATTTGTAAGAATAGTTTGGTAGACGCTATGATGTGGTCGCTGATAGAAAACAGAAGGCAAATATCAGTTTGACTTCCACAATGCGCCTGCAGATTGTGCAATTCGTAGTCTTTTGGTGTTTTTGTCTAGTAAAGAAGTTCACTGGCTACTGGCAGCTAGTATTATTAATGCTCACGATGCTGGTGGCAGTAGCATTTTAATTTAGAGCGAACAGATTTGTTGACCAAGAGAACAAGTAGTCAACTACACCGTCAATGGTCAACGATCCACTGCACGTACGTTCATACCCTGCAGTAAAAGGAACTAGTACAAATTCAGCGATTTCCCTAACTCTTAGTGAACGCTCCTAGTTCCGCGCACATCCTTTTTATTCATTCGAAACTTTCGAATTTTCAATGAGCATGTTGTAGATGGAGGTTAATTGTCATGTTTCTGCATTGCCAATCAACAGCCATCACTACTTCTTATGTCCATTTGCACCCGCCCTCTCTCCGTTCTTACAATTTCAGACCTTTCACTCGAATTATGCATAAAAACTTAGCAATTGTTCTATCTTAAAATTTCCGAGCTTTTACATGAATTTATTTGAATAAATCGAGTGAGAGGTCTGAAATTTTAAGAAAAAGCATTTGCTTAGTTTTAATGCATTTGACCTAATATTTGGATTTTATAATTCCAATAGCTAATTTTTTATTCTACAAAGGTATGTAATTATGAGGAACGAGAATATTTAAGGAAAATTCGTAGTTAATATATGGGTCATTCCATACAATATTTACACCTTAATATTTTTTTTTTTTGATGAAATATATTTTTTTACCATCTTTATCGAAAAAATTGAAGACACCTATTATTTTATTTCGACATGATATTCGAAAATCTCGAAAAAAAATTTCCGAAATTTTTGAACTCTCGGTGAAGTATCTGTTTTCAATTGTTCGCAGTTAATAAACTATTTGTCGGAGAAAAATCAGTTAAGATATCAAAATGTGCGTAATTACCTCGGCTTTCCATGAGAGTGTGAGATAGATTAAAATAAAAAATTTTGCATTAAAAAATCGCATTTTTTATTTTTTTTTATTAACTTCATCATGTTTGATGTTTTTGGTTAAGCTTTCTGTCATATTGATAACGAAACGTTTTTCTAACATGTTGAATATCTGGTGAGCTTACCTGTTTAGTGTATTTGGTTAAGATCAAAATCTTTTCATGCTCAGGTACACAGCTGAGAGGTCATACATAAGTACTACCCAGAAAGTACTTTCAGGAGCTAAAATCTCATCAAAAAGGCATTTCTTTTAGTGGTGGCAAACTATCGATAGTGGATACCATCGATAGTTGATGATGGTTTTTTGGGTCACTATCGATTTTGCCAATAATGCGCTGCCATCGATAGTCTCGATTCGAAGGGTTCAGGATTTTGGCATCCCTAATCTGACACAACAAATGGCACACTCTTGTGTGTAAGCGGAAAGGCACTTATACTTTCTCTTTGGCATTTTCTAAGGGTAATCAAAACACTATAAACACACATTTTTCTATTCTACTATACAGTTTGTCGCGAAAATTTCCATTGGAAGTAAAGCAAAACATGCTAATTAGGAAGGGCAGTTTGCACTTAAAGGTATGTATGTGGGTATATCGATCATTAAATATTGCTTGTGCAAAGTCCAACTATCTGGAGATGTAATTATTTCCTAAATGACATCGATTGTGATTTTTGAACTTTTGTTAAAATTTGTTCATATAAATCGAAAACCGGGACACTTAAATGAAACCCGGGACATTTAAAGGGTGGGCCGGGACACCGGGACAAATAGTCTAAAACCGGGATATGTGCGGAAAAACCGAGACGTCTGGCAGCCCTATCGTAGAGAAACCATTCTGCTAACTACATAGGCAACATTAGTTTGCTGAGCACTAAAGGAATGACTCTTTTTGTTTTGTGTATCGTGTTTTGTTTCGGTTTTGCTCAGGATGAGTACCTTTACCACAATCGAAACCATGCAAGTGAGCCAATGAACAAACGATTCGTTTTGTTTGTGCTCAGCTGCCGTCAGTGTTGCCACTTGAAAATATTTTTAGGCACCAAAACGTCTACCAAATCAGTTTCGAAACTACCAACATTTTTTCTTCATTAAAACGAGATTTCTCGAGTTTGCGGGGTTTTTAGCTACACAAATTAGCAGTAAAAATTAAAACTACACAAAATATTGTTTACAGTATTGGTTAATTATTCACACCAATCTTTAAGATTAAGCAAAAGAAATTCGGGCCTTTAAATAAAATAATTAAGTTATTGTATAAAAAACGTTTGTAAAATATGTAAATATCTTTGAGATTGATTCAATTCATATCAAAATTTTTTTTCTGTGTGTTAAAAAACAAAAGCAGATATTTTATGCATTTCAATAAAAAAATTTCCAAATTTTACCAATACACTCACACTTTGCAAATTGCCTATCACCAATTTTTCTTTCAAGACGATAGGCCATTTCCTGTCAATTTCAACAGCTAATCGGTCATAGCTTTGGAAAGTGAGTTTTCGTTTGCAGAAAATCGTCTGCTTAATAAAATATAGAATAAAAATCAAGAAATCTTATACATGTAAGCAAAGTGAAAGCAGTGTTTTAAACGTGTAAACTTAAATTAAGCGAACAAATTTCAATGTTCAATTTTCAAAACATTTTTGCCTACCAAAAGCTTCATCAAACCAACAAAACTACCAACGGAGAACGGACCAAAACGGCAACGCAGGCTGCCGTTGAAACGTATCGTGTACACGGTGGCCACACACTTAAAAAAAAATGTTAACAAAAAAATTTTCAAAAGATTACCAAAAGTATTAAAAGCCTTTTCCTTTTGTGATAAACAGTGGGCGTTACATTTACACTTTCGAGCTTATATGAAAGTTGCCACTCAGATGTTTTATTTATGTATCGATTATCTTTGTTAGTAGCTTGACATCATCGCAAAAAAAAATTCTTCTTCTTTCTTTTATTTTTATAATTTTTTCCCCATTAGCTAGCCGTACACTGTAGAAGTTAGATATAAAAAACCTGTCCAAAACTGTTAAAAATTACTTTGAAAAGCATCCACCTTTTTTTTACAAGCGAAAAAAACTTATTTTTATTTTCAGTACAACTTCTAAAGTGAAACCATTTTTTTTAAAGGTAAATAAAGATAAATTGCAAATATCTCGAAAACTTGTCCACATGAAAAAAATTTACTTGACTTCCGGAATCAGCCTGCTATTCTACATAGTAACAGAACAAAAATTAAATCTTGTGATCCAGTGAAATCGTTGATTTATAGATTTTCACCACTTTGGACCAGTTCTTGTATTTGTCTTTGATTAAATTTAAATATATTTCACGACCAATTTTTATTTTGTTAAAGCAATTTTAAAGAAACTTCAAATCAAGAAAATAACTTTTAACATTTTAAATAAAGTACTATGTTGTATGAAAATAAATCTCTTGTGAGGCAAGGATAGCTTCATTATTCCACAGGTTCAGACAATTTTTGGTGGACAAAACTCAAATAATAATCATCTAAATTGGAAAGACCGCAGCCTACACCATGACTCTAGCTCCTCATGGCACATGTGTATGTACTTTGATATGTGCATATCGCCAATCAAAAAATACCAATTTCGTATCTATCATCGAAAACAAATTCATTCAATAAGGAATTTGCCGTGTGGTATGTAACTGTGGCCGCTGTGGTGTAGTGGTAAGCAGTGCGCTCTTCCATTGCGCAGAGCCTGGGTTCAAGCCCTGGTCAAAGCAACATCGCAAAAAAATTTAGAAAAAAAGGTTTTTTCTTAACAGCAGGCAATGACAAACCTCCGAGTGTATTTCTGACATGAAAAACAGCTTCTTGTTAAAATATAACTGCCGTTCGGAGTTGGCGTAAAACTGTAGGTCCCTCCTCTTTGTGTGACCACATCAAGGCGCACGCCTTAAATCAGAGGAGAAGCTCGGCCAAACACTAGCATATGTGTAAGCGTATATTCAAACATATTTTAATGTTTTTAATCATTTTGTCTGACAGTTGACAAATGAGATCGGAAGTTACCAAATTACCAAAGAGAATAAAAGTTACCAATTTTGATAACATTTTACCAAAGTGGTAACCGTGATCGTGTATTGTTAGCGCTCGGGAACATTATAAGAAAAGGAACACAAACTTTTCGTACTTATTGTGGCACGTACTTCAATGTGAACGTATCACTCGGTTTGTTTTCGTACTCTGCTTACCCACCAGCAAAAAATTTCACTTCTGAAAAAAGAACGCGAGTTAGTAATAGATCGCGGGGCAGGGAACGAGGTCATTTCGTTGTAAGAGAAACAAATTTTTTGTTCTTGTCCTTTTCAAGAAATTTTAACACTAAATTCTTATGAACCAGTGTAGCGCTCAACTGATGGAATCATATCCCTGCATATGCGATCAACTGATCGTTTCATATTCCTGCATACGCGAGTCAGATATGCAAACAACTGATAAACTGATAATCCCAGGTTTGCAATTTGTAAGATATGAATTTCGTAGGACATCGGCTGTGTTAAAATTCATCAAAGAATTCGTACGCCCTTTAGGGCCTTTTGCCATTAACCAGTTTCATTGCTAACTTCTTACAACTTCATTGATATGGTAATTAGGGTTGCCATATTTTTTTTTGCATGGAATCAGTACCTCAGACTTTTTCATGCTATAAAAATTAATACTTTCAGTACTCATTTATTCAAAGCAAAATTATGAATGTAAGTAACAAAAAATACTTCAAAACGCCAGAGTACTTGTTTCGAAAATGTAGTTCATAAAAAATAAAATGTTAATTCAATTTAGCATGAGCGTATATATTAACATGTAGTATGAAAACCCCTTACAATATCATTGTACAAAAGAGCTAATAAATTATTTAGTATTTATGACATTTTTGAATAACGGTGCGTAGCATTTTTTCAAAATTGCTGTTGCTTTTCCACAATAATTTTGCATTAAAAACGGCCTCAAGCTCTATCAAATTTGTTGAATTTGTTGAATGTTGAAATTTTTTGAATAACATTAATGAGATCATTTCCACTTTCAGTAGACTAGAAATTCTTTACAATTCATTTTAAAATTACTTTTAATTTGGAGTTCACTTTCAACAATTGTAATTAGAAATCGGTGTCTCTCTTTGCGCCAGGAAACAAACTACATATATACTTAGGATTCCCTCAGTTGCTTCACTTGAGTGTAGTATTGAAAAAAAAACGTACATATTTTTTCAAGCTGTGGAAACATACCACTATTTAAAGACTTCATCCGTACATCCTCACGGCTTAAATTACTCTTTGCAACTGCGCAAAAACTTTTAGAGGCTTAGAATTCGCTAAAAGGAGTATCTAACTCGGATGTCTTGTATGTAAAACAAACGTCAGCCCTTGTTTTAGTAATTTATACTCCACAATAATGTATCGCAATTGTTACGTACTGCCTCGGCGATATTCCCATACATCGATTGTTCTTTTTGTTGTATTAATTTCAGGCGCATATCAAACATTATCTGAAACATGTAAACTATAATTAAATTATTTTCTTCTTACTTTTCCAACGTTGTATAGAATCCATAAAAAAGTCATAAAGTATTATGTTTGTATTCCACAATTTTATTGAGCTTGAGGTCGTTTTTAATGAAAAATTTTATGGAAAAACAACAATTAACATTTTGGTAGAACTTAATCAACTATTTCGGAGATCGCTACATCTCCTCATCAGACTTCTTCAACTGAGATTCGATCCAACGACCCCAGCAGCCAAAGTCAGTTGTCTTACCCACTGTGCTAAGTTCGCCACGTAAATTGTCGTTGTGTGTAAAATAATGTTACACAGCAAATGCATGGGGACAAATTACCGAACACCGAGTTACTGAGTACCAGAATTGAAAACTTTCGAAAAATCAGGACATTTGCGTACTGATTGAAGAAATGTACAAAATCAGTATGAGAGTTTGAAAATCAGTACTGTACTGATAAAATCAGTACGTCTGGCAACCGCCCACTATCTCAGAGCCTACTCATATTTTCATACATTTCATACACATGAACCCACTACTTTTGGGTGAGAAAAGTGCCAATCGGCTTCTTACTAAATACATTATGTTGGGACCAAAGAATTACATATGATTTGCTAATTCTAGCCGAGTCGCCGACGATAAGTGGAAATTGACGCTCTCGAAAACTGCTGGGTAAATACTTACACAGATACATAGAAACATGTATATTTGTGAACCCATAAGGCAATAGACCAGCAAGCTCGTTTAGCGCATTCACCAATCTAGCTTTTGCGGCTGCCCACTTAAGTCTGCAAGCCAAATCCATTATCGCTCAGCTGCGAGGCGTCATTAGAAAGTGTTGCGCTAAATTTCAATTGCCACTACTGTCAGCAGCAGCGGCGGCTGTGGTGTCGGCGAACCAACTATTGTTGGTCATAAGCAGAGGTGGCCATAGGGGTCCGAGTGCGAGTACCTGATTATTGCGCTTATATACGAAATGCATTTTTAATTCATAGATTGACTTTAGAGTTGAGAGTTCTCTGTGTAAAATTGTATGTTGCGAACAATTCTGTTCAAAGGCCATCCATTCACGTGCCGACAAGCAGACAAACATACAATTTAAGTAAGTGGAAGTTGAGTTTTGGCACTCGACTCGCGCCATTCACCTGTTGGCTTAATTTAATTATCGATTCCTATATGAGATCTGGCAATTTACGAATAAAGAAAAATATAAAAACAATTTTAATCCGATCAAATTAACTGATCTAGTAAGAAATGCTTAAGTTACTTACATATGTCCATACCAGGGTTGTTGCGAATATTCGCATTCGCAACCGCGGAGCTTCCGCATTAATTTTAACATTCGCATTCGCTTTCGCTTTTGCGAATGCGAATATTTTGCAAGTGGACCGATAAAACGTGTATATGGCAAAAAAAAATTACATATTGTAGCCAATATTTTTGCCTGTGGTCGTAGGAGTATTTGTGTAACAAAACTGGTCAATATTTATCAACTTTGATAAAAATGTCTTTAAAATATTATTTCTTAAGCTATATTACTGAGCTATCAATGGGCAGCCATAAAAGTTCCCACTTCTACTTGACCTTTGACGTACGTTAAAGATAACAAGCCCTTTTAATAATATTTTTTTTCTGTGCTTTAAATACCTGATTTGGCTTCTTTCTTTATTTTTTGGGACCAATGTTGAAAAAACTACTAGACACAAAAGAAGAAAGTGTGCACTATAATTCTTTACTAAATTTTCGTGATTTGCTTTTGATGTTATAGGCGACATACACGGTGCGTCGGTTCGTGCCTCGTGAGTCGGTTTGGATGTGTTTGTGAAACTAAATATGTGTTAGTTACACCAACATGACTCCCGGCATGACTCTGAATGATTCAACTGTGTGTAGTCGAAGGCGAGTCAATACGTACACAAATGACTCGCGTGTCAGACGTACCGCGTATGCCACCTTTTATATATATTCGTTTGAATAATTTCAAATAGGGCTCTTTGGGGAATTTATTTTTAGCAAAAAATTTTAAAAACACTAGTTTTGTTTTGCTCGATGGATAATTTTTGGATCCATGGCTAAAAACTTCTGTGGCAAAACTGTTCCTTCTTTGCTATTTAAAGTCAATGAGTAAGCTTCTTCAATAGGAATTTCCAGTAGAAATGATCAACGTCTAGCTATAAAGAGAATCGATGCTCAAACAATTAAAAAGCTATAGGTCTGACCTTTAATTAGATAAGAATTACTTAACAATCTGTTATTCAAATGCTTATAAAAAAACGGGGTGCTTAAAAAAAATAACAATATTCTGATCCGATTCGGCTGGCAGCCACTATTTGAAAACAGAATTTTGTTCAAAAAAAATAATCTATTTTCCATATCCATCTATTTAGCTCGCTATAAGCACAAATTTTTCAAAGCAGTCACAGAAGAAAGTATTAAAAATGAATTAAAAATGAATTAAAAATCTAAAATCGAAAAGTGCTGATAAAGTTACAGGTTCTCCAAATCCTGAAACAACATGACATATGTATTTGGTTTTGGTTTTGTAAGCGCTGTTTAAACAACGATCTCGCCATTATGCTAGATTCTAATTGTTTTTTAAAAATACTTGACATCCGCATTCGCATCCGCATCCGCGGTTGTTAGCTGTTAGATATTCGCATCCGCGGATGAATAAACAGACCTAAGATTGTTTTCGGATGTTTTTGTAAGAGCTGTTACTTACTCATAAGCACACATTTCTTTTGAAAAATATCTTTTTTGAGCAGAATACAAAAAATGTCATATCCGATCAATTTTACATATCGTCGCTATCGTCATGTCAAACTATCGAATGTGCCTAGCGCATGTGTTTAGAATGATACGTAAGTTGGCAAATCGTCAAAAATCTAGTCCTCTTAGAAACATAGGATACTGGCTTTAACAAAGTGTCGAATCCCACACTTTTTCCTAATGACAACAATATTTTTTGTAACAGTGTCTTTGCTCTCCTGAAAAGTACCGACTTTCGCATTCGATAGTTTGACATGGTAGCGACGATATGAAACCACAAAGAGTATCCACCAGAAATGTTAAGTGTTTTAAATACTTGTATACAAAGTATAACATTTGTGTGCATTTGTATTTTGTATTCAAGTATTTGTCTTTTAAATAATTTTATATATAGCAGTATGTACTTGTAAATATCTCGCTCAATTGTATGTAAAGATGGGAGAACAAGAAGTCGTTCTCGCTTCAGCTTACCTCCCAGGCGACAGCTGCGAGATGCCCACAAGGCAAGTAATAGCCCTAGAGGAGTACTGCAGAAGAAGAAAGCTGAAACTAGTAATGAGCTGCGACGCCAATGCCCATCACTGTGTATGGGCTAGCTCGGACACCAATTCTAGAGGTGAGTCATTTCTTGAATTTATCACTAAAAACAATTTATTTATTCTTAACCGGGGTAATGAGCCGACCATTGTCAATGCTATAAGAGGAGAGGTTCTAGACTTGATAATTTCCTCAACTAGCTTGTCGACCTTTATCTCAAACTGACATGTCTCAAATGAGGTATCTATGTCGGACCACCGGCATATTCGCTTCGATATAGAAGCACAAAGAGTGACAAACCATGTTTACAGAAATCCGAGAAAAGCAAACTGGGAACTCTTTCGCCACCACATAGAGCGGGAAGTGAATGGTTCTACGGTACCAATTTCATCCGTCTATCAACTTGAGGACGAGGCGAGAAAGTTCCAAGATGTCCTCAAACAAGGTTTTGAAGAGAGCTGCCCACTGAGAACCAAGAAGTCTCAAAGGGATGTCCCTTGGTGGAACGATTCTCTCGGAAAACTTAGGAAAAGATCCAGGAAACTTTTCAATAGGGCAAAGTCAACAGGTGACTGGTCCGCAAACAAGTCAGCCCTAACCGCTACAACTGTGAGCTCAGAAGGTCTAAAAGGGCTACGTGGCGTGAGCACTGCAGAAGTATTTCCTCTCTTTCAGAGGTGCATCGCCTTCAGAAGGCCCTTAAACTAGATCATCTAAAAGTCCTATGCACTTTGAAAAGACCAGATGGTACCTACACTGGCACCCCGGAAGAAACCAGCAGGCTTCTGTTAGAAACCCACTTCCTGTGATGTATTCCCAAAGGCACATGTCTTTCAATAAACACGGCGAACGCTGTGTGCGCAAACAGGAGGACAAGAGGCCTAGCCGGAAGAATCGTCAGTGTGGAAAAGATATCATGGGCCATTTCAACCTTTAGTGCATATAAATCCCCTAGTCCAGATGGTATCTAACCATGCCTGCTGCAGCAGAGTTTGGGCTTAATATCTGGGCCACTAGTTAGATTGAAGAGAGCAAGTCTCTTACTTGCTCACATACCAACAACATGGAGTGAAGTCAAAGTGGTCTTTATACCCAAAGTGGGGAAAAACTCAGCACAACTCCCAAAGGCGTATAGGCCAATTAGCCTCAGTTCCTTTCTAGTAAAGACATTAGAAAAACTTATTGACTTTCACATAAGGGATAACTTTCTCAGGAATAAGCCTCTGTGTCAGAGTCAGCACGCATACCAGGCAGGCAAATCTACTATTACTGCAGTACATAGCCTAACTGAAGTCATTGAAAAGGCATTGCGGTATAAACAGATAGCTTTGTGTGCATTCCTGGACATATCAGGAGCTTTCGACAATACGTCTTATGAAGCAATATCGGCAGCTATGATACGAAAGGATATTCCTGGCCTTCTAACGGATTGGATCATAAGCATGTTGAAATCCAGAACAATAATAGCGGAACTAGGAGACAATAGGCAAGCAGTAACTCCTATCCGTGGCTGTCCTCAAGGGGAAATCTTATCGCCCCTACTTTGGACACTGGTTGTTGACGAACTTCTCGAAAAGCTAAATGGCAATGGATTCAAGGCATATGGATATGCAGATGACCTAGTCACATCTCCTTAACATTACCAACAAGGCCACAAGGGCGTTTTATGCCACCAGAGACTCCATGGTAAAACTTGGGGAATATCACCCAAACTAACGTATTGGTCTTTCAATACGGACGTGAAACCTGTCGCCACATATGCGGCACGGGCCTGGTGGCCAAAAGCAAAGAAAGCAAGGGCGGGTGCCACCTTGAGCAAGCTACACCGCTTGATCTGTGTGGCCATCACAGGAGCTATGCGCACCTGTCCAACGGATGCCCTCGGTATAATTACATGCATTCCTCCTCTATCTATTCTGATAGAAAAGGAGGCCTGCTGGAGCTCCATACGGCTGCCCAATATAATCAGCATGAAGAGTGGCGATCTTTGGGGTCACTTGGAGGTTCTCAAGCCTTTTCAGTATGATCCCGCTATCAAGCTCACAGATATCATGCTACCGACATTATGCATTGAATTCCTGAAAGGGACTGCTGTAAAGCGCTAATATCTAAGATTGACAAAGGGTCCCAAGTATGGTATACCGATGGATCAAAGATGGAAGACGAGAGTACTGGGGTAGGCGTGCTTGGACCAAGGTTCCAGAAAAGTCTGCCAATGGGCTCATACCCAACCATATTCCAGGCGGAGATCTTCGCAATCGAAGTCTGCGTTCGAGAATGTCTTCGGAGAAGGACAAACGGGGCCAGAATAAATATTATGTCGGATAGCCAGGCAGCACTAAGGGCCTTAGACTCATTTAGAACGACATCAAGGCTTGTGGACAGTTGTAAAACTCTTCTGAATAGCCTGAATATCCGATAATAGAGTTACGCTGTGGTAGGTCCCTGGGCATAAAGGGTTTGAAGGCAATGAAAGGGCCGACTATCTCGCAAAACGTGGAGCCAAAACGAGAATGCATGGTCCCGAGCCTTTCTGTGGTACATCTACAAGATACACTACAGAACTACTTAGGAGTTGGGAGGAGTCTCAAATTGCTGCCCAATGGCGTAAGTCAAAGGGAATGAGACAATCAAAGAAATTCATAACTCCTTCCAGGAGGAACTCAGAAAGACACCGTAAACTCAGCCGGGAGGGTCTTAGGACTATTACAGTCTACCTGACAGGACACTGCAAGTTAAGCTACCCTCTGAACAAAATGGGGCATTCTGTAGAGACGGACTGCAGGTTCTGTGGGCTGGCGGAGGAATAATAATAATGTAAAGATCTCGCCTCGCTGAATGAAAAACTCATAGACAGATAGGAAACGGTTGAAAGAAAACTCAAAGGAAAGAAGAAAGATAAAGGTAAACAAAGAGATTAAAACTAACACAAAGTAATTAAAATAAATTAAGTTCATTAATTTTGGACATTTCGGTCTATTCTTTAAAGTAAATAAATAATTCAAGCAGTTATTAAATATTTTTCATTTTTGTATATAGTTTGGCTTGTTGATTGGTAATAGAAATTAATCAAATAAAATTAATGAGTTAATTACATTTTTTTAAGTAATTAATTATTAATCGGTAATATCGGTATTGAATCATTGAACGGTTATCCAAAAAAACATGCTTTAATTAATAATCATTAAGAATATTAATCATTATTTAACAGGTCTGGTATAATTGAGTACGTACTCGATTTAATGGATTACAATATACCCAAATAGAAGTTATAATATTTTGTGTACTTTATTGTAGTAAACTGTCGGAGTCAAATAAAGCAGTGCATGAATAAACCGTTTTGTACTTGGTACAAGTCTGGTCATTTTCGAACTAGTTCCGTTTCTGCCAGGAAATTCTAGTTGTAAACTAGTTTTTTGCTGACTAGTTTGGGATTTCACTGCAGGGTAACCATGATAAGCTTCTCTGCAGGAAATGTATCTATCTATAAGCTAACTTTAAGTTGGTTAGGAAGGAGCTAAAAGTTACTATTTCTGTATATTTTTTTTTTGACGAAAGCTATTTATATTTCTATACCTCTACATTTGATGTAACTAACTACTTTTGGACATAAAATACCAATAGGAAAAACAAATTATTTATTTTATTTTTTTTTATTTTTTTTTATATTATTACATTTCATCTTTCTTTACATATTCTGCTGTAGGTGGTCCCATATTCGAACTCCATCAGACATAACTTAAAAATGATAACATGAAATTTCGATCTTTTAGTTTTCCTCAATTCGAAAAAGTCTTTGCGAAGTGCAGGATATTTAAATAGAAACGTGTTTGAAGAAAACAATGTACTGCATCACTCCTGCATTACTTGTCAACTAGTTTCAAGTTAGCTTTTTGTAGCTAACTACAAGTTATATATTCTATAGAAATCCCGCAAAAAAGCTAACTACAAGTGGGTAATTTTTTATCAATTGATATTTTTTTTCTAGGGTTTGCATTGATGGCGGCGTCAATACATGTTCATAATATGTATACTATATTTATGTAGAAAATATACCATACTGCAAAGCGTCATGTGCACAACACAGCCAAGCAGATAACAGCACAGCAAAACATTACAGTACTTCGTTGCGAATGTCATGCATTAGTCACTTAAGTGTCTTGTACAGCCATGTTAAGTCTTCAATGACTTTGGGATCCGTTTATATGGACGTCGTTCACGACTTTTTCATACAAATGGTAATTTAAACGTTGATGGCCTCTGCATGACAGTGTCATGCAGTGATTATCGATGAGATTCAATCGACAATGTCCTGCAATGAACGCTTTTAAGTGACCGCTGCAAGACATTGTCTGTTATAAGTCTTTGGTTGGAGTACACCCGCATGACATTGTCACCAGTGTCATTGTCAGCTATATGTCGTTTATAGGGAATTTACATGATTCAACTTTCATTCTACTTCCATCCCAACTCAATGCTTTCAACTGTCTTTTTTAACATGGCGATTTCCTACGAAGGGACAATTGTCGCCCTCTGCAGAACTTTTGAACTTGTTCTGAGATGACTCTGGCTTAGATGGTTCTGAGACAGTTCATTTAACAACAGTTCCTAGATAGTTCAAAAAGGGTCACCTCCGGACTAGAAAAAATTTGGTTAGTTTTGAGCTGGTTCTAAGAAATATAGTATAGGGAATTATCTTTAAATAAGCACGCATACAATTTTGTAAATAAAAAATACTTCATTTTGTGATTAATTAGCTATTTGTTTTGCACTAATTTACTTTGAGACAAACTGTGCTTTAAATTAGGAACATAAAGTATCAGTTATTCCTTAATTTTCTAAAACCGTATTCTTAAAAATAATTTATATTCGTTACGTATAAAGCGTATTTCTGTGATACTTATAATTAAAAATCTAAACTAAGTCGTGTGAAAAAATGGGAAAACCAGTGATATATTGAATGCTTATTTGTGATAACTCAGCGTTAAATTTTATTGAAATGTAATACATCGATTCTACGGCATCTAATAAGAATATATAGAATTTAGAATATTTACAATGAGCTCCCCCTGCCCCTACCTGGCTACGCCCATGGTCAGGAGGATACATCTGACATTTGCAGCCCCGATGCTATTCTCAGAAAGGAATTATTGCACCGCAAAAAAAATATAACTGAAAGTCCTCTCAACTGGTGCAGCGTCAATCGAAAGCATTTTTAAAATTTTGTCAAGTTTAAAAGTTTTTAAAGTTATTCGCCTTGAGCGATTAGTTACTAAAGTACCGAAAGTGGTTGTGAAAAGGGTGCGTTTTCGGCTATTTTTTCTGAAAATTTTCGGATTCAATTTTACGTTGACAAAACGTACTGGGGCGTACTACGCTTAAGAGCGAAATATTCGTATGGGGTTTGACGAGCCGCTGAAGGTAACTTTAATAAAAATCCAAATATTTGATTTTCTGGCCGCCATGTTGAAGTATGGAAAGTCTAAATTTGCCCACACCACTAGTATACTCCAGCCACCAGCGGCACCCCAGGCATACGCTCGCGGCACCCACTTTGGAAAAGCCTGCTCTACACAACTCTCCAAAAATCACTCTCATTTACAGGATTTTGTAGGAATTTGGAGTACGGGATCATTTTTCCTGTAACTTCCTGCAAGTTCATGTAAAAACCTGTAAGTTCATGGAGTACTGGATCAGAGCTAATATTCAATTAATGAACATGCGTGGCAACGCTAACGGTGTATGTTTGTTTATTTTAACATAACAACATAAATATATTTTGCTACTAGCAAAAATTTCTTCGGAGTTACAAAATTACCATTTGACCGCATTTTTATCCGCTTTTGTGCAAAGCGATATGTTAAAGGTGAGGAATTTGTTATTAACCCCTTGTGATCCAATGCGATTACACTAAACCGCTACATAGGCGTAAGCTCAACGATGTGCATCGATAAGCCAAATTTTTGGGCAGAAAGTTGCGCATCAATGTACGCAAAGTCCAGCGCCGCAATCGCTCGCAGCCAAATTGGTGTACTGCAACATTGAGGAGAGATAATAAATCGCGGCGGTGCATTAAAACTTTTTTACCAGCTGTTAAAGCTGGAATTGATGCCGTTGCTGCTGGTGCCAAATTGATAGTTGTTTTTTGTTGTCAACATTTAACCTACACAGTGTACATAACACACTATATACATACATATGTATAAATGTATGTATATACCGTAGTTTACTATTAGTGTATTCACAAGGGTGTCGTAAGAGCCTATTGTTTCATGTCGTAAACTTCTTAAGGACTTGAACCATATTTAAGATGTATGTAAGCAGTGGCGGATTTACTGTAAAGGCAACATAGTTAAAAAAAAAAATTCACGTTAGCTGCACTGAAAGTGGAATTTATGTTTGTTCATTTTTTTAAGACATAAATTTGAGATTCAATTACGCATTCAGAAAATAGAACAACACTGTTAGGTATTTTTGATATTATTTAAATGACAATATTTAAAAATACTAATTTAGTATTTTTGAGATTATAAATTATCAAGTGAAAAAAGTTTGTTGATGATGGCTTTCTTTAAAAGTTGAAAACCTTTACTCAAGGCAAATATCACTTTTTCATCTTAAATTGTAATAAGGTATAGTAAATAACATAAATTTTAATATTACTATTTACTGCTTATCGTTCGAAAACTGGTACTTTTACCTCAAAATATTTTTCTTATCGGAAAAAGGGCGGCAAATTCTGAATTGCCTAGGGGTGACAAATATTCAAATCCGCCACTGTATGCAAGGTGTCATAATAGTCATATTATTTTCGCTTTGTTAAAAAATATTTGGCTGTGTTTTCGAGTTCACGAAATAAAAATTGATGTTAAAAACTTTACGGCATTAGGCAATACGACATCAACGACACCTTGTGAATCACCTGTATTTGTATGTATGTATGTACTATGTGTACAAAAGTACATTCACACGCGCCGAGAAAAGCTTATAGAATGAACCCATTATAGCTAGCAGCCGAATAGACGGCCAGCAAACCAGCCATATGGCCAGCTAGCTAACAGATCATCTTACAGATGGCCACGAAAGACTGATTGCTCACCTGAACAATAACAAAAACTCCAACCAACAGCCATCCTTCTTACAATCATAAATCGTACAATTGATGTGGCGGCGCGGTAACCTCGTTAAGGTTAGATACCGTGGCGGCCGGCGTCCACTGACCACTTAAATTGGCCACATTTTATGGATTTTCGGCGAACTGACGCCCCATTTTGGGCTAATCCCTGGCATTAGCTGAAAGCTTTTGAGTGAAAATTGTTGGTCTTTGCCAGGCGAGCCAATTGATGAGAGACGTCGCGTCGTCCCGGCTGTCTGCACTTTAGCTCCACCAATGCGCCTCCTAAATTGTGGGCGGTCCAGGTGACTGGTTCACTGTACTTAATCGCTGCGGCTGTAAATCGCATTATTTTCGGTGCCGCAGCTATTGGCCAGCGATGTATGGCGATCGCTTAGTGAAGCTAACGCCGTTGTAGCTGCAGAGAATTTTAATCGGCAGGCGTAATCTAAGCTTGCATGTGTGCTCGTGAGCGTCTAAGTAAGTACAACTACGTATTTCGTTCCTTGATTGACTTTCCCTACAAACATTAGTTAGCCTTTCAGTTGGAAATAATTGTCATTGCGTTAAATAAAACAAGTAAAAAAAAATAATCAAATCAAAGAATACAATAAATAGAATTCCAACTAAGTACCACAACATGTTTTTTGCAACTTTCTAAATTTTAAATGCACTTAATCGTTGTAGTTGAAGTGTCAATTAAAGCAAGAACCAGTTCAAGTTCTATTCAGTTCCAGTTTTAGAGCCGCTACCCCATCAAGTGCGAAGTCAACTTTTTCGATTTGAGTCATTAAATACATATATCGTCGTTTAAAGTGCAAAACCGCGTATGTGAGGTTGCATAAATTATTTTCTAGATAGTAAAAACAGTCATATTTCAAAATGGTTCTCTTTTTTTATAAAGCAATCGCATTTCTGGCGAGTATATTTCAGGACGAAGGGATAAGCATTGAGCCAAGAGCCTGTGCGAGCAAATCCAATTTTTGGCAGCAAATATCAGTTACGCGGTTTTGCGGAATGACGATACGCGGTTCAGTACTTTAAACGACGATATGTATGTACATTCGCTTATTATTTCTACATACATAAGTATGTATATAATTATTTGTTATTTCATAGCGGTCACAATTCATTGGGTACTTTGTACCATTCCTAAACTAATCATTTCTGTTCAGTGTGCGAACTTACTATACATAAATAGAAATGCTTTATTGAGAGATAAAAATGATAAACGGCAAAGTGAAATGGTTAAGGTCGAAAGCGAGTGCGCACAAAATCAAAGCTGCAGCAAAAGTTGTCGGCAATATTGGGCACGTTCATACGACGTAGCTGTTTAGCTCATCTGTAACTGTTGCGATTGCACCTTCTGAACGCATTGTTTTGTACTTCTGATCAACTGAACAGTTGCGTGTTAGATGATCGTAATATTTTTCTGATCAATTGTTACAACATGTTGTGTGTTGTTGAATTTGACAGCTAATGTATCAAGCCGTTCAGAAGACGCATTACGATCACTAATTTTTTTTTGCTAAAATTTCAAAATCAAAAGTTATGAAAATAAATTATATGGGACTTATTATTTTGCGCTTTTTAGTCCATTTATAAAAGCGTTGTATATTAAAAAGTTTTTTTGTTATATTATTTATTTTCTACTTTTTAATCTTGTCTGTATAAAATTTTGCAATAGATATTAAAATAAATCAACGATATTAATAGATTGGTGCACACCAGGGTAGCCAACTCATTTTTGGGAATTCCCCGATTTCGACAGTGAAATTCCCGATTTTGTCCGAGCTGAAATTGCCCCTAAAAATCCGTTCATTCCCCGACTCCTCACGCAAACTGAAATTCCCCGCAAATCAGGGAATTCCCCACTAGTTGGCTTCCCTGGTACACACACATGCATATACATATGTATGTACATATGTACATACCCTATGGGGAAAATCTCTAGTTTTGAACTGGTGCATTTCTTGTACATTTAGAACCACTACTAGTTCGCGATAAATCTCTTTTACATGCAAACAACTGGCGAATTTAACACAGCGTTGCCATAGGAATTGGAAATTGTCCCCCGCTGCATTATCTTTTCTATAGTTCAGAACCAGTCCTAAATTCGACATATGGGATCTAGTTCGCGTTGCACCCCATTTTCTATAGTTCAGAACCAGTTGTAAACGAAAAAAAGGAACAAGATGTTTTCTTTTTGGGTTTTACCATGGTAGCAATTTTTAATTATTTGCAAAGAAATGCGTTTTCAATCTGAAATCAAATTTGTTTCAATGAATGTAAATTAAATTGTGAATTTGAAAACAAGTTTACATACCTTTGACTGTAGCTGAATTTGTAGAGGTGCTGACTGTTATTGGTTATATTCAAGAAGGTTCCAAAATGTTAAGATGTTAACACAAATTTTAGTTTTGTATTACCAAACTATGAAAAAGCATCTGCGACGTCAAGCAAAAATTTATTTAAAGTAAACAAGCCCCCCGCTGCATCGCTTTTCAGTAGTTTCGAACTAGTTCAAAGTTCGCCAGATGAGATCTAGTTCATTCTGCATCCATTTTTCTATAGTTTTTAATTAGTTCTAAATTCGTCATTTTAGATATAGATTTCTAAAATTGTTTTTTAAAAGTACCACATATCATAGTACTATGAATATCATATCGCTGCTTTTGAAGTGGTGGCGATCTAGTTACTATCGAACTGGTTCGTTTTTGGCGATAAAGATCTAGTACGGAACTACAAATTTGGTTTACCAGTTCGGAGTTTCTCTACAGGGTACCAGCACCAGCTAATTTCATTTAAAGAAATGGCTTGCCGTCCATTTCCGCTGTAGCGTACGTAGTGCATAGGGCGACATCTACCCCTCGAACCAACGAGGTTGATATCTAGACTTTATAGGAACTTTGCAAATCAAAGCTTTTATAGCTGTTTGGACACACAACATTGAAAGTTTCTGGACACACAACATTGCAAGTTGATAAAAGCGTTGTAATAAAAACGTGTCTTTTTTGCAATTATTTATCAAAGAAAGACGAAAGTTATAGAAAGTAATTTGGAAAGGATGCTAAAATATTTAGATTGTTTCTTGCTTATGAAAGTTTTTTCGAAATCGCTAAAATACGAAAGCTAAAATTTTTCCGAATGTTTAGCTATCTCCAAAAATTGCGGTTCTGTCCTGCCTTTCGGTAAAAATAGCTTTAGCTTTTGGTGATAAATAGTCAATTTTAATGGTGATAAATAGTGAAAATGGAAGTATGTGAAAGCAGCCTCAATTTGGATTACATTTCATCTTCTGTAGCGTAGCCATGGCTATGTTACAAAGAAACTTGCGCCGATTTGCAAAGACCATTGATGAGCAGTCTTCGCAAAAAGGCAAATCCTTGACAGATTTTACGGATTAAAATTTCGAAATTTTTCACTCAAAATGAATATAGCTTTGAACATTCGTTTCAAAAACATTCGTTTTCTTTTCAGGAAGTTACCAGCGATTTTTGGTAAATATGTCACGAAGCAGCATTTACAATCTGAATATAAATAATATCGATTTAGAATTTGGGAATACTCAAACCTCAAGTGAAAATGAAGTGTTTTATGAAGACTAACTGCTTTAGAAATCTCTCTTCAAGGCATATCTGCGAGACATGTAGTAAATATTTTTTATTTTTTATTAAGGAATTTCGAGATGAAGCCATTTATGTACATGTGACCATACTTACTTTTACATTGAAATAATGCATTATTTTAGCTGCTATTAATTTCGCACAGAACAGGATATGATTTGACCTAATGTGTATAGGTGTCAGAGGTGTTAAGTAATGCAATCAACGTGACTGAAAATCGTTGCAGTCACATTCATTGACTAGCAATTTTTAACTACAGCCTTTCAGTCACTTTTTTGACTAATTTGAAAATTGTTGACTAAATTGAAGTCACCAGTCTTTTTTGTTATTCATGACTGGTCAGTCATTTTGCAGTCATCGGTGAACAACGATATTTAAAAGCAGTCATTTAGTAATAAAAATTAAAAGGTTGACAAAAATAAATTATAACTCAATTATTAGGCAGCATTTATTTTATATATGTATATATTTATTTTATTTATTTTTTTTATGTTTTATTTTATTTTATTTTATTTTATTTATATAAATACACATATTTATGCACAAACCGCCGTAAACATATGGCGAACAGCAAAGCATAAAAGTATGTTTACATATAAATATAATCTCAATCAAAGCTCGTTAGCTGTCAAATTGGATGCGCTTGTTATTCGCACAACTCGAGGAAAAATTAAACTTCCTCGCTGTGCCACCGTGGTCACCTTGTTCTGCTACACATATTATGCTATTTAAATATATTTTAACTGAATACTTTATGAAAAATATCTTTACAAACCTCTTTTCCTTACTAGCGTAAATTTTTGTTTACTTTTACATTTGACATTCCTCCTCTTCTTCGCAAGTATAATCGATAAAACTAGGCTGGACACCAAAATGTTATCGGTTTAATCTGGGATAATTTTATAATTATAATTTTGTATGGCTAATCTCTTTTTAACCGACTTCCAAATTCGTCGAAATATTTTTATTTCATTAAATATTTTTTATTTTTTCGGAAAGGTAGTGTCTCAGAGGTGGTCCCATACTAATTTACATATATGTATGTATACATATTTTTTTTAAGTCGGTTTTTTTTTGCTAAAAATTTATTAAAATAAGCTCGAAAATGTGAGTAATCTTTTTATACATAAACCTATTATTAGCTGATTCAGTTACATACATACACATGTAGGTTAAACATTAGTTTCACTTAATTTTATTCATTTTGCTAATTTAATTTTTTTTTTATTCATTTTCATTTTTAATTCATACATACATAATACATGAAATTATTGGTATGATTGATTAAATATGATACTTGTATATACTTGTGACTCAAGGGCGTTAAAGTGTCTCGAAAACAGCGCCTCAATTATTGTTTTTGAGCGTATAGTTTGAGCATTTCTATTTGTATATATTCCTAAATTTAGTTTTCCTTTTCGGAATATAATCTGTGGTTCATGTAAATGAGGGCGATTTTTGGAGAGTTGCGTAGAGATTGAAGTTACAAGATTTTACCCGATGCTTTTTTTGTTCCGTACGTTTTGCTGTAACTCACATTTTACTCTCACTTCAGAGAGTGATTTTGCTGTTTGACCTTTTTCCAGGATTTTACACGAAAAATATTGGATCAGAGCTATTGTAGCATCCATACATATGTATATTAAACATACATATATTCATGTATGTTCATCAGTTATCAACGGTCTCTGGTAAAATGATTTCAGTATTTTTTTAATTTTCGCCTTGTTTTTTTATCAAAAAAAACTACTAAACTAATGCCTACGAACATCAAATCCAGTTGCAACAAGTGAGTTCATACATATGTATGTACTAGGGATGTTGAGAATGTGGAATTTCAGACATCCGCGGATGCGAATGCGGATGTCAAGTATTTTTAAGAAACAATTAGAATCTAGCATAATGGCGAGATCGTTGTTTAAATAGCACTTACAAGCCAAACCAGATATGTCGGGTTTTTCTAAAGCTTTTTAAAAAGAATTCTTCATTCTCATTCCTTTGGATGCTTCAGAATTTAGGGGATCTGTAACTTCATCAGCGTTTTTCGATTTTAGTTTTTGTGATTCCTTTTTAATACATACATTCTTCTGTGACCTTTTGAAAAATGGGTGCCTATAGCGAGCTAAATAAGTGGATATGGAAAATAAATTTTTTTTTTTCTTCAGGAATTAAAATTTTGAACAAAATTCTGGTCATCGCACCCCATTTTTTATAAGCATTTGAAAATCAAATAGTTACGTAATTCTTATCTAATTAAAGGTCAGACCTATAGCTTTTTAATTATTTGAGCATCGATTCTCTTTAAATCCAGACGTATGTATACATATACATAGGTACAAAGCCAAGAATGATAGAATACTCTCAATCGTGGTACAAAGCCGTATGCATGAGCGGAGTTTGCAAACAATCGGAAGTAATAATCAATTGTACCGCATTTCCTCTTACTATGCATATGCCGAAACGTTTTTGTGCAGTTTGCTTTTAATAAGGTTTTAAACAAATTAACCAATTAATGTATAGAATTAACAATAACAATCGCGCCGTCAAGTTTAAATAGCGGCAAATCAATCCTTCGAAATTTTCTGCTGGGATATGCGTTACAGCGTCGCAGATTTTACCCCTACCGAAAGGAAAGATGTGTACACTTCAAATCAACATCATTTAAAACTGGTTCAAAGACATGCCATTTTAATGAGCTTTTATGGCGTCGAAATAACGAACACCGAATACGAGACAAATACAGGACATTAAAAGAAATACAAATCATTAGGCGTCCCGTTAAAATAAATTAATTACCAGGACAATTGGTCAAAAAAGAGGACTGTCCCCAGGGCTGCCAACTATACTTAGCTATGAAGTGTCATATTGAGGATAAAAATGTGCCAAAATGTGCCAAAGAGAAAAATAAATGTGCCAAAATAAAGGTGCCATTCTTTGTAATTCTTCCCATTTAACATTAAAATTAGAAACATTTTCCTAAAACAAAAGTCCAATGCCAAAGTAAGATAAATCAGTGTATACGCTATAGAAATTAGAGAATTTTAGTTGAGAAAAAGAAGTACACGCAAAGGATTTGACATAAATGTACTGAAATATTACTATTTTTCAAAAATGCCATTTTGGCACTTTGTGCCAAATTGAAAATTTAAGTGCCATTCGAAGTGAAATAGGGCCAAAAATGGCGCGGTTTGAGCCAAGTTGGCAGCCCTGACTGTCCCGTATAATACAGCACGGATAGTCACCGTACATATGAGCTCAATAAGAGTCATGGGAGAGTTTAAAAAGAGCCACAAATACCCAGTGGGTAATCGAAAAAATAATCAGTTAAATAGCATTCGAGAATGCATTATTTTTCCCACAGCGATGTCGTAAAAAAGTAGGGCATTCAATTTTGCAGTAAGCAGACGACTTCTCGGTGACAAATAAAGATTTTTTAAAGCGTTAAGCTGAATTTTGGAGGGGAGGTACTTTTACAACGCGATGATCTTTCGGAAAAAAATTTTTGCACTTATAGGTTAGAAAATCCTGATGTGATTGAGCAATTCTGTGGCCAGATTTGAATTCAGCGCACCGAAAACCTTCGCGAAAGTATAGTCTGGTTTCTGGGTAAGGAGATCGGTCTTATTTTGTCGGCCTGTGTTATTTATCACGCATGTAATGCATTACTACTTTTCCCACTGGGTAATAGCTCCTTTATAACTTTAGGTGTTTGCTGGGAGGCTCCGTTCACTTCTACAACCCATCCATCGGACAAATTCAAGCATTCTGAGTGGTATAAGCTAGACCAGCAGGTCAAATGGAACTACTGACTTTCCACACGGTCACTAATCGCCACACAAATTGTGAAACGGTTGCGCTTGGTCTGCTGGATGACGTGCGCTCACTGATCATCGCCACTGATTACCATCAATGCCATCATCATTTCACCTCTAAAAGCTTTATTTTGTCACACCAGAGAAGAGCCAAGTCGGTTTCCCATCACACTCACTAAATGCCGAAACCACTTACATATGTACCCAGTGGGAAAAGTAGTAATGCATTACATGCGTGATAAATAATGTACCGCAATTCTTATGAGTTCTAGATTACATTATGGTTTAATATGTAATCAGCATTCGAATGTATCTAAAAAGTCGCAAAAATTTCATATTGAATCACATTCATTCTTGTATTACTGGTAATGCAAAATTGAATGCCTCACTCGCACTAAGGACATCGCCGTGGGAAAAATAATGCATTTTCGAATTTGAAAACGGCTGTTTTACTGATTATTATTTTTTGTTTACAATACATTACATTTTCCCACTGGGTATGTATGTATGTATGTAGATGCATTAGAATCACAAAAACAATTCAACGCCCAGGCCACCGGCCAGCCGGACGCTTAACCACCTCAACACGCGGCTAACGGCAATCGCTGGCCATTGATGCAATGCTAACCACGGGAGTGTAGTGGCAAATGCCGATTTTCACTTCAAATAATATTACATAATCGAATCAAAAGAAAATTGTTGGTCCGCGCAAAAGGTACTGATGAAGGCGATAAAGAAGATAATGACGTTGCTGATGGTGGTGGCGTCAACATACATATGTAGTTGTTGCCATTGAGGCTGATGCGATGCTGCTGATCTTGATGTGTTATTTGCTGAAAGGCAAAACACGATCCTCAAATGGACAATAACGACAAAGATTAAAGTGACTCTGGCACACAGCTGCCTCTCCTGAACTGATGGTGATGACGACATATTGCCACGGGTTGCAATCAACTCCAGCAATAGTGAAGCGCCAACATCGACAACGCGCTAGCGCGAAAAATAATTGAGTTGAAGTTGAAAAGTACATACTATGTACAAAATGTGCAGCAGCAGACAACGGTATTAGCAGTAGCCGCAATAATAAGTCGGATGCTTTGTGGCTCCGCTAGTAAATTTCACGCGAAAAGACAGATGACAGATTGGACTAAACTCCATGAATGCAGGCGGTGATGAGTGATGATGGGCAAAGTGGTCCATTGGATTAGGTGGCCGTGGTATAAGTACTGAGGTTGTCAATAAATGTTTTATAGCCGATCGTATCCTATCATTCTCGAGTTCTTGTTGCCTCCGTGTGCTGGTCATCGTCTTCATTACAATTCCAGTTAATTAGAAAATTACATAATGTTTCTTCTTTAAGGCTATCAGTCTTCCAATCTTTTAAAAGCCATCAAAAGTTTTTAATGCAGTTCAATTACCTTCGATTGTATGTACATACATATGTGTATAGATTGCTGATTCACTTGTTGATTGCTGATTAGTAGAACAGATAACACTTTAATCACAAAGCAATCCAATCTTGCCACAATTCTTCATATATCTAAGTAGATATATAATTGTTTTTCTCACAAAATTAATTGAATGTAAAACTTCAGTGTTAATTGTGTTTAATTGTTTAACTCAGTATTTCGTGGAGAGTCATTGTAGAGTCTTCATATGGTTCGTATATAATTCTCACTTAAATATGTCGTCAAAGATGCATACACTTCAATGCATATAACTAAAGAAATCAATAAGGTATCCGAAAACGAATGTTTTTTTTCAGTGCCATAAAATAATTTCGTTGTCGATCACAAAAAAAAATAATTGTTGCGAAATTTCACCCCCTGTCTCAATTTTTCACCTAGCGTTCGCAATAATATGAATTCTTAATGAAAAAAATTTTGTCCCGCTATTTTTTCAAACAAGAAAACAACAATTTAATTTTAATATAATAAGTAGAAGTTTGAAGTAGCCAGGAGTTGTCGTAGATCTTGGCAATTCTTTTCTGATTACGAGCAGCGTATATTGTTCGGAAAGCGTGCGCCGCACTTCTCGTGCGCTTTGCGCTAATGCATTATATTGATTTTTTTTGTTTTTTTTTTTAATTCTTCTAATTAATCTTAATTTCCCAGATCTTTGTTTTATTGAATTGGTCTTCGCTCCGAATATCAGAATAACAAAGTATTTAAACCAGGGACCGAAAATAACTGTTATTGATTCAAAATTGTATCCAAAAAATGATTGTTAAGGAAGCGTCCAGAACATATGATGTGTTATAAAAAATTAATTGTTATTCAAGGAACTACGCTATAAAACTTTATTTAATAATTTTTATTTTATGTTCACAAAATAATTTTTATCTGATGAGTTTTATTTTTCGTAGTTACTTGTGAGTTTTATTTCTCTCTCACAAAGTAAAACTCAAGCGCTCAAACGCAAAAAAAATAAAGCTTCAACCCCTCAGTTTTATTTTATTTAACTAATTAATCACTTCGGTTGTTACCTTCCTTTCCCACCCAACGGACACGAGGGGCGCAGTCCGCAAGACGTACGGAACCTTTTTTTGACGTAGAATACGTCTTACCTTAAGGTATGGGGGCTATGTTCAAATGTTGTAGTTGTAATTTTTAGAGCTTCACAAAAACGCTTATTTCACGAGAACTAATAAAGCGATTTCAAAGAAAAGTGTGGCGTTTCAAAGATAAAATTCCAAACCTGTCGACAGATTCATTTTTGTAAATAACCAATTCGGTTTCTGTCGTAAAAACAACGGTAAACATTGCCTTATTTTGGGGTCAATTTTGAGCCTTTAAAGTGCTCTAGCAACTTATTGTTGGCATATATAACTTTCATTTTCGGGATATAGGTTCTTTGGAGCAGTAGAAATATTATCGGGTACAAATTTTATATAAATTTAACAAATATTGAGCATTTTAAGTCAAAAAAATTTTGAAAAAATTTGCAAATTTTTTTCATTACCAAAATGCTAGAAAACCGCTCGAATGATTTTGTTTTTGTTTTCTTTAATCAAAAACTCAAGAGTTTTCCTTTCGTTTGGTATATGGGAAGTATTGGTTGATATCTTCTATATATGTTTATTTTATTCAAATATATGGGCATAAATGATTTTCCATACAAAATCACCTCGTCATCATTTTGCAAACACGTGCATATGTTGGAAGTGTGGGAAGGAGACAAAAAGTATGTATGCGTATGTAATGCGGCTTTTGATAAACAGAGGCGCGCTATTTATAACCTAATCGCAGCGTGTGTACATATGTAAATACATACATACGTACATATGTTGATTGCAGTTAATGTGGATCTGTTTCTATTTTTAGTAAGCTATGTATGTCTATACATACATATGTACATACATATTATATATGTACATACATATATGAACACATGTATGCATAATACGCGAAGACTTTTCGAAGTGAAACAACATTTAGAAAAAGTCCAATCCAAGAATAAAAGTAAAGGTGAGGACGTACATAGATAAAGAAAAGGATAAAGGCCAAGGTAAAAATAAACACAAAAACAAAGTTGAGTAAAGATAAAGGCAAACATGAAGACCAAGGTAAATTTAAACACTTTACTTATATGTATAAGTGCAAAGGTGAAGGGGAATATGTATATGAAGAATATGATAAACATAAAAATAAAAACAAAGATAAATATAAAGAAAAAGATGCGGATGAGGATACCGATAAAAGTATAGATGAAGATAGAGGAAGAAAGATTAAAATAAAGGTAGTTGTAGAGAAAAGGATATAGATAAAGGCACAGAGACTCAATCTCGGAACTATTTCGGGATTTTAGGGATTCTCGGGACTTATCGATATAATCGATATTTTGTTGGTTTTTTTATCGATTTTGTTATCGAAATTTTTATCGACATTGTTATTGATTTTGCTATCGATATTTTTGGAACTTATCGATATAATGATCGATATTTTTATCGATTTTGTTATCTCTTTATTATCGATTTTGTTATCGATTTTATTATCGATTTTGTTATCGATATTTTTATCGATTTTGTTATCGATATTTTCATTGGTTTTGTTATCGATATTTTTATCGATTTTGTTATCGATTTTGCTAACGACTTTGTTATCGATATTTTTATAGATTTTGTTATCGATATTTTCAGAACTTATCGATATAATGATCGATTTTGTTATTTATTTTGCTATCGATATTTTCACTTATCGATATAATGATCGATATTTTTATCGATTTTGTTATCGACATTTTAATCGATTTTGTCATCGGTTTTGTTATCGATATTTTTATCGATTTTGTTATCGATACTTTCGGAACTTATCAATATAATGATCGATCTTGTTATTTATTTTTCTATCGATATTTTCGGAACTTATCGATATAATGATCGATATTTTTATCGATTTTGTTATCGACACTTTAGTCGATTTTGCTATCGACACTTTAGTCGATTTTGTTATCGATTTTATTATAGATTATTTATCGATTTTGTTATCGATATTTTTATCGATTTTGATATCGAAATTTTTTCGGTTTTGTTATCGATATTTTTATCGTTTTTGCTATCGATATTATAATCGACTTTGTTACCGATATTTTTATCGATTTTGTTGTCGATATTTTTATCGATATTTTTATTGGTTTTGTTACCAATATTTTTATCGATTTTTCTATTGATATTGTTATCGCTTTTGTTATCGATATTTTTATGGGTTTTGTTATCGATATTTTTATCGATATTATTATCGCTTTTGATATCGATATTTTTATCGATTTTGTTATCGGTTTTGTTATCGATTTTGTTATCGATTATTTATCGAGTTTGTTATCGATATTTTCATAGATTTTTTTATTGATATTTTTATCGATTGGTTTATCGATATTTTATATCGATATTTTTTAGGTTTAGTTGTCGATTTTTTTTATCGATTTTGTCACCGATAGTTTTATCGGTTTTGTTATCGATATTTTTATCAATTTTGTTATCGAAATTTTTATCGATATTGTTACTGATTTTGTTATCGATATTCTCGATTTTTGTATCGATTTTAAAAAAATCGATTTTAAATTTTTTTTTCTTAGTGTGTGATTTCGTTTTTGACTTGGATATGCTCTTAACCATACCACGTATTCTACGTTTAAATATAGCGGCTGTATCTCCGATACAGCCTGCAGACCAAGACGAAGGCGCTGGACTGTTCCTTTTTTTTTGGTTTTTGGAGCCGAGCAGTGATGCCAGACATTCTCTGTTAAATATCCCACGGAAATGGGGAAAAAATCCCTCAATTACCCACATCTTGAAAATTGATCCCACATAATTCCCAACGAATTTAAACATATACATGTTTCAGTAGTAAAGAAGTCAAACTCATATAAAATAATAATAATAGTTTGGCGCTTACACATATGTGCGTTTCCTCCAATTTGTGGCGGTCCCCTTGATGTTGTCACTCAAAGGGGGACCTACAATTTTACGCCGACTCCGAATGGCGAGTGTATTTTTATGAGAAGCTGTTTTTCATGGCAGGAATACACTCGGAGGTTTGCCATTGCCTGCCGAGGGCCGACCGCTGTTAAGAAAAAACACCTTTTTCTGCATTTTTTGCACTCATTCATTTTTTCACTTTCATTTTTTTGCTCACTCACTAAGGGCCTAAAAGAATTTTTTGGTGACTTTAAAATTGAAGGACATTCATTTGCTATTTAACATTTCATCAGATAATTTGTTCCGCTTTTTACATGAAACACCAGTTACAACTGAAAATATTTTTTCTTACTCAGCGCTTGAATTGGTTAACGTAAGAAAATTTTCAAAATTGTCCTTATACTTTTTAACAATTATATACCATTTCACTCCACATCACATCTTCAGAACGATTAATTACGTAAGAATGTCGAATATTCTTGAATTTTGATCAATTATGCAACAATAACTTCGTCAAAAGAAAATCCCTTATTTATATGAAGTGTCCCTTTTTTCCCTTTTAATAATTTTTGATGCAAAATATCCCTCAAATAGGGAAATTACCCACAATCTGGCATCACTGGTGCCGAGTTGTGTAAACAGGAGTTTGTTAAATATCGAGATCTAAAACTATTCAGCTACAGAATCAAATGCATCAGCTGATTGGATATGCTAAAGATAGTATTTAAATTATTGAGAGTGGAAATGATAGTTCTCTTTACAGTAAAACTCGAGTACGATATGTCAAACGTGCTAGAATGAGAGTTAAAATCTTGACATAAACAACAGAATGATTCGTTTAGTTCAAAAAAAAAAAAAATTTCAAAAAGTCTGGTCAAAGGGTATTGCACCTAAGAAGGGTCAAATTGCCCCTTTAGTGGCACAACGGCAAGACTGCACATAATAAAATTGTAGCAGGCCGATTTCTGTACATTATAGATCACGGGGGGTGGAACCAAGTTCAAACCAAAGGTCTTGGCACTTCAAATTTTCTTCTTGGTTCCGACCCACCGTAAGATATTAAGAAAAATCAATAAGGGGGGTCTTTATTAGAGCAACAGAAGCCAAATCAACAATTTTTAGAACTTCTGTCTGTAATGCAGTTTTCACCGATGTATGTCTAGAGGTCTAACATACAATATATAAAGAAAAAAATGAGAGAGTTGCCACCTGTTTGGAAATGTCAGTTAAAGTAAATTGATAAGAAAAAGTAAATATTGCAATATGACCGTAAAAAGAAAGAGGTTAAAAAAGGCTTACAGCCTAAATATTATTTGAGGGTGCCATCTATTGAAAATTTTAGGTTAATTTAATTTACAAGATAAATTTAATATTGTAATATGAGTGTCAAACTGAAGAGGAAAGTTTACTTCCAAAAATATTTTTGAGGAGAGTTGCCACCTGTTTGAAAATTTCTATTGAATTAAATTGATAAAATAAATGAAATCAATGCTTATAATAAAATTGTAACAAGCCGATGTCTGTACATTATATACATTAAAGAAAAATTAATATGTGGGCTTTTTATAATAGCTACAGAAGCCAAATAAACAATTTTTAGAATCTCTGTCTGTCTGTCGGTCTGTATAATGCATGGAAATCAATGCAGGTTTTCACCGATGTATTTCTAGAGGTCTGACTTAAAATATAGACAGAAACAAATTAGAGAGTTTTCACCTGTTTGAAAATTGCAGTTTAAGTAAAGGAAAAGTAATACATATTGCAAAATGGCCGTCAAAAGAAAGAGGTTAAACCTTACGTTAGGTCATTAAGGCTTACAGCCGGAAATATTTTTGTGGAAGGTTGCCACCTGTTTGTAAACTTTTATTTTATTTAATTGGCGACATAGATTAGTTGATGGCTGGTATTTAATGAAATTTCGAAGTTTAAATTCAGAATCGTTATAATTTGACTCCCCAAGGGCTAAGAGACTTCTACCATGGCTCAAATTAAATATCTTAAATAGCACTACAGCGTACTTGTAATTCGAGTGATATAAAATTTTGAGAACTATGCACAACTGCATGCAAATAAAAAAATGCAATCAATAATGCATTTCTTAAATTGAGGTGTTAATTTTTTTTTCAACTTATGATGAAATCACCAATCCCTACCAAACTCGGCCCGAGCCTTGCTTAGGGTCCAACTAAGATATCTGTTGAAATCTTTGAAATCGGGCAATAACCACGCCCCCCTCCCATATGACGGTAATTTACAGAAACACGAAAACTGCGATAAATCAATAGTTATTGAAGCTAATTCACTCGAAATCGAGGGTTGCAATAATCACTCAATCAATTTTTGGACAATGGGCGGGTCAATATATTCTAGAAAACATTTTGTAATTGAGAGAAAGTTGAAACGACGATATTTGATAACTTATACTTCTTTACTTGTTTTTGTTAAGTTCGTTATCTTACAAAAACCACGTAAGGCCAAATTTAAAACTTTGTACAAAAATTGAGAAAATCCAATCAAGTTTCATACAAATTTCGATATTTTTAATTAGACATCGTGGAAAAATTTGGAGTATGAACGTTTGGAGTAGTTTGTAGCTTTCGTGCAAACCATTTTTTTGGAGTATTCTGAACTGCAGAGAAATTTTAAAGAATTCGTTATGATCTCATCCCATTTTTGCCGAATTTTCTAAAATGAAATAAACTGTGCACATTTCGATAATTTTACGAAATTTCCAAGAGCCGCTTCATTAGATGTTTTCATTGTCCATCCCTCCGCGCCATATACCAGCACAGGCATAATGAGTGGCCTTGTCTGAAACTTCGTTTGGTATCAAACGGCTCGGAGAGGTCTTTCCCTATTCTGATAGAGCTGGTGGTATTGCTCAACGTCATTTTACACAGCCGTATTCGTTTCGCGGAGATGAATTCAGACATCGCGGCATAATGACAACTGCTCTTCGTGCTTTAGAAAGCGGCTTTGAAATGGACCAATATATGGTGTGTGTCGATCGTATTCTCGCGGGTCTCTTCCAAGGTTTGTGAATACCTAATCTATGGTGGATTTGCCAGGCCTAAAGCCACACTGATAAAGTCCAATCAATTCGTTGACGGTGGGCTTCAGTCTTTCGCATAATACACCCGATAAGAAGGCTGATTCCGCGGCAGTTGGCGCCAATGGCGGGGTCGCCTTTCTTGTGGATTGGGCAGAGCACACTTAAATTCCAGTCGTGCATAAGAGTTGATGCAACCACCTTATCAACTCCAGTTTTATAGTCCATGTAATTTTAGATTTACAAAGTGCAAGTGCGGCTAAGAATTTGCGTAGATTTGTAATATTTTTTTATAATTTTTTTGCATTTTCCTTATACATGTCGGATGTACAAAAAAATTTGAGTTTGGAGGAAAAAGTGCAACACCTTCAACGAAAAAGTTCTCAAAAATCAACGCGAATTGAATGGACTATAAAACTGCATACCTGAAAGTATATGTAGTTTTCAAATAAATTTACGTATGAACGAAAATCATCGCTCAATCATTTACCCTGAATTACGAATTGTAAAAATACAAAGCATAAATCCCCTTTATTCCTAAAGTATTTGCACATTATAATATCCAGTTTGCGCAAACTTACTTGTAACTAGCATTCAGGCGTTGTTGCGAATATTGGACAGTTCCATATGCTGTGGTCTAGAAATGAGAAGGCCTGATTCTTTGTATATTTGAATTTTGGAATTCAGGGTAAATTATAATTTAGTCAACTAGTTCATTTTCACTGAGATCATTATTTGTAATATTATAACGCAGTACTTTTTTCGTATCAAAATCAATGTTATTCGTATCGTCAGAGCTTACTGCTCCCAGCTATGCTGTACCTCAAAATGGAAACTCGTAACGCCTTAATCCAGCACCTACCTAAAGATTATGATCAAGAACCACTTCCGTAGGACATAGGAATCTTAGCTCCCGAGATCGTACCATATTTATCCGTCGTGCTTATTACCCGACGGCACCGTCGGGAGGGCTCATTCGGTTCGAGGAGGTTCGCCGACCATAAATAGTAACATTGCGGCATTTATTGCAGGCCGAATACACCATCGGTATATACGTATGTACATATGTAGGTATACAGCGTGCACCACCATAAACCCATTAACTTTATTCAGTTCGATTCACTGCGTACTGTTACAAATTCAGTCAATTTACATATTCCATCCACGATGCACTCCAGCTATTTTCCGATGCTGCTGCAGTTCAAATGAGGTTAGTTTCTCACGAACTACATTCAGTCACATACCCTGATGACATGTATTCAAATTAACTTCTTTACTGCATTTTCACAAAAATAATAAACAGAAACAGAAAACTACTCAGTTGAATAATTTTGTTCGAGTGGAATAGTTTTTGCTGAAATTTGTGTAGCGATTGCCAAACGTGATTGCCATGCAGTGACCATAGAGTGCATGCGGAAATGTCATACAGTAAGTAGGTACGCCACCAGCATCACAAAAACACGAATATAAGTCCTCATATGTAGGTATGTACATATGTAAGTACAATAAAGTAATAAATATTCCCAGCAGTAATAACTATGTAACCTATCATATTACATAATAATATTTCTCGGGTCACAGCTTGGTTTCACAAACTAAACTAAACAAACGTCGTTGTACCGACCGACCAACAATGGTACATTAGAAGAAGACACAGTAGTCGAAATTGACAAAGCCAAAACTTTTGTCCACAGTCAAGGAGCACTGAAGGCAATAGGATCTGAAATAGTGAAATCGGGAGTTGTATGGAAGTGTCGCACTACGCTGGCGCCACTGACGAAGCAATATTGAAGGGAATGAGTCGGGCTGATGTGATGGCCAGAGGCGGATCAGAGATACCAAAGAAGAAGCGGATAGCTCCGTACTACCACCGTTTAGTGATCACGTTAGGAAAATTGTTGAATACACCGTGGCCGCGACTTATGCCGTGTGGAACTAACGGGAAGAGTGTGAGATCACGAGATTATCATGGCCGCAGCTTAGTAGGAAAAATACGCGGGACACACTGAAACTCAATATAGCATCTGCAGCCAGAGTCCTTACCGGCGCCATCACAGGACACTGTGCTGTAGAAACAATGCTTCGACGGCGCCGAATATCAAAAAATACTCTCTGCAGAGTCTACCATGGCGAGGATGTGGGAGAGTATCGACTTTTTGTATCGATGGTTTACAGACGAAGCGCCTCAGGCACTTGGGTTCACGCTTCTTCATCAGTCTGGGAAAGATAGCAGAGGTAGAACTGTTGGTTTTATCGTTAGTAACCGGGCCACGGCTCATATGTTTATGTTTATTGACATGCAGTGTGATTTTTCATGCTATACAATTTTTTATCCGAAAATGGCGCGAGTCTCAAATGACAAAGTATAAAGTTCAAAACTTCGAAAACATACATACATGTCGGTAGGTGAGTCTGGTTAAAACCACACACCACTTTTTTTTATGTGCCGTTGTTAACCAAGGAAATAAGTCTACAATTTTCCGATGCTCGCGGCGGCATGAAATTTGGGGGCTGATAATTCCTCTTGAATTCCGGGGCAAAGGTGGGTCGAGGAGGTGCCGATTCTCTGAAGTTCTTCGAGGGCTGAATTGAATGCTCACAAATAAACGAACCGAACTGCATCAAAATTGTCATATCGAAAAAATGCTGACTTATTCCCTTATTGGTAATTAACCGTTTCAAGTTAAGGAAAACTCATTCCACTCTGAAAAGGAACAGTTCGATGATGGCAATCGAATTTATTGTATGGCACAACATTGCGACTATCACACATGAGCCGAATTATCAACGTTTGTAGGTACGTAATTTTACTAAGCCCAATGGTATGTGGTACTCACTGTGTTCCAGCTCTTCTTGGCCTGGTCTTAGAAGCCATATGAAACATATGTACATATGCACACTCCCGTTAGCGAGCATATGCATACAAATAAATACCATATTCTTCAGCAATTACCTGCATGTGTATTATTTTTACAGCATTTGAAAGTGGTTCATCAGCACCAGGTCATCGCTAATTCTTCAGCAATTTGTCAAATTCATAATTCGCGCTGCACGTGTGATTTCACTTAAGTCCGGGTCAGGTCGCAATGAAATTACTTGCTGCCACATAAACATTCCATATAATTCGCTGTTTGACGACATTGCCGTAGGCGTGTAAAATGGCATGGGAATACACTGAAAAAATAAACATACATACTATGTATGTATGTACAAAGCTCATCGGATTTTTCGCCGAATTTTCTAAAATAAAATAAACTGTGCACACTTCGATTCATTTATGAAATTTCGGAAGCAAATCGGTAAAGCAATGAAAATAATGCTGCTATGTGAAGAATTTCTTGCAGAATTTTTTCAGAATTTTCTTTATTTTTCGTACATAAATTTCTTTACGAGTTCGTGTCAATCACTTCATATAATTTTCTTTGAAGATTCGTAAAAAAATTGTTACAAAAATGAGATACTCCTAAAGATTTCGATAAGCTTTCGGGAACTTTGGTTTGCAGGGTATGTAGATATGTATTAAATATACAGGTTTACGTGTTGCTTACAAACATTTACTATTTACCTTGCTTGCAGAAAGCTTGTACGTCTTAACTGAAGGCACATTTGGAAAACACGTCGAAACGATAGTGGAATTCGCGCTTCTGTATATTCGCTGTATCCTGCGTACGTGTAACTGGTTGAGCGTATGGTTGTTGATGTTGCATGTGTATTTGATGTACCGCTAGCAACAACAAATCACACGCTCATGCAGTTACAGTTACACAAAATACAACGAATACACAGAAGAGCGAATTCCCCTGATACAAATCTTTTTAACACTACTAGGACTTATAACGTTACATATACCTGTAAAATGTTTCAAAACATTTTTATCTAGAAGTGTTTAAAACCCCTGATTTACTACTTTTAAAGATGCTCCTTCTTGTAGTCAGAAAATTCCGAGCTTGGTATCAAATGAACTTTTTTCGTCGCCGCCTTCTAAATTCAATGGCGTCCCCAGTTTTGCCTGATTGGCTCCACTTTTCGAAATAGCGGTACTTGAAACTCCCCCAGGTTTGAAGGTATTTTACTTAAATTTTACACACGATTGTATTTTAATATTACCTTACCTATTCCATACAATCATCGAAATCGGTTCACTATAACATCTAGCTCCCATACAACTGATTGATCAGAGCCATTGTTTTGCGTTATAACTGCTCCAATTAAACAGGTAAAAATTTAGTATACGTTCACTTTAACATATAGCACGCATACAATTTATTATTCAGATATGAAGTTAGAGTTATAGCAGCGCAAAAACACAAATCAGTAATGTATTGGATCTGTATTTTAAAGTGAACCTATTTCGATAATTTTAGGGAATAATTAAGGTAATATTAAAAACCCGTTATGTGCAAAATTTTAGCAAAATAACTTCAAAACTTAGGAAGTTATTTATCAATAGTTAAAGTTTAATCAAATTTTCAAGTACCGTTATCTCGAAAACCGGAGCTAATCTGGTAAAACGCACGATGCCATTGCATTTAGAACATCTCAATTAAGTGAGTTCAACTTTCAAAATCTTTGCTCAAAATTTACAACTTGCCCAGCTGGGTTCAAAGCTTATTCTTCTGTTTAATATTTCAGCGATCTAATGTTTATTCCTCGTCTAAGCTTTGAAGCACTTGATGATCAAGAGATTACGAATAGAATCATATATAAAACATAAATGTACCCACAAATTAAAAAAATAAACCTTTTGTTTTGAAAATGTACTTGTTTTTTTAGATATGCCCATATGCGAAAGGCAAATTTGTCTGTGAAAAAGAACACCACTAATATTTCCTGAAAACACACAGATCGATTTACATCTTTTATCTCGCCTCCGACACAGAATGGTTTTTGTACAAAATTACGCAAAAAGCTGTCCATTTCTTACTCGTTCGTTCTTTGGCGGGCCATTGTTACGAATTTCATAAGTTCGAAAATACGAATCGGAGAATAGGGGTGATAGTAAGGTAAAACCGTTCTCTCAGGTTGTCGGCCATAATTAATTTTCTTTTTTTTTTGAAGTTTGCCAGCAATTTAAAATCATATCGAGCCCTAACCGCCAGAATAACGTAAGCGACATTTTCTTCAATTTTTGTTTATGCAGAAATGCATCTAGATGCTCCGGGATTATTGTTGATTCAAACAGAAAGAATTTTGAAAAAAATTCCGCTTACATTATTTTGGCGGTTAGGGCTCGATAAAAGTCGAGAACAAAAAAATAAAAGTGATTGTTGTTTAAAATTGAAAATTAGAGTGTGTGTGTGTGTGTTTGTGCTTAAAATTTTTAAATTAAATTGCCTGCTAACGCAGAAAATTTTAAAGTGCCTCTCAGCGGTTCTACCTTACCATATTTTTATCAGTGGTTTAACTATCAAATAAAAACAAATATGTGTAGAAAGCCACATAAGTATTTCATGTTAGTTTTTTTTTACATGAAGGGTAAGAAAAAACCCTTAGGTTTTTTCAGTGTATTTCGCATATGCATAGCATACATACGAGCATGCTTGAGTTCGGATTAATTTTAGTGGATTTTTGTAAACAAGCAGCACCCAGCAGTCGATAATGCATAAATTGTTTGCATGTGGGTATGCATATATGTATGTACATCAAATATTTAAAGTTCATTCCATAGGTCGTTGTTTAAAGTACAAAATCGCGTATCGTCATTTTACTGACATTTGCTGCCAAAAATTGGATTTGCTCACACAAGCTCTTAGCTCAATCTTTATCCATTCGTCCTGAAATATACTAGCCAGAAATACGATTGCTATATAAAATAGAGACCCATTTTGTAATATGAAAGATTTTACTCTCTAGAAAATAATTTATGCAACCTCACATACGCAAGTTTCGCATTTTGTTGATACGCGGTTTTGTACTTTAAACGACGAGGTACCTCATTATCAAATTCAAGCTATAAGTTCATACATATGTACATATGTATGTATGTATGAAGTTTTCAATAGTCATATTCACTCTTGCAGCCTTTCGTGCCCCTACACCTCCCCCGCGGTGCTATAACCTTTTTGAGGCCTCTTAACCGCCAACATCGCTATTTATGTCCCCTCAACAGTTTCGCAGTCACTCCTTAGTAGGCACTGCTACAAGTCTATACAAACAAAACATCGGCACTAAATAACAAAACTTTGCTCACTCACCTAATCACCGAACGTGCATCTGCATTTCTGCCGGTCACATCCTCTAAGAGTACAAACATACGTATGTATGTATGTATCTGCATTAAATGCTTCAGACCGATGATAGCCAACCGCCTATTTCAGTGCAGAAGTGCACTGCTGCTAAAGTTGGGTTTATGTAGCTATGGTAGCGCAAATGTAGTCAAATAAGTAGATAGTTATTCTTCGGTACTACTGACGGCAGCAAAAAAGAAAAAGATAATAAAGGTAAAGTGATAAATTTAATGTCACCTGTCGCTTTAAATATAGATTGCGGTTTCGGAGGCGAAAACAAAGCGATTAACGCAATGTGAGATGTGTGAGTGTTAGGTTAAGTTAGGTGCCAGCCCCGTAGATCAGGGACTCACTTAGACAATTAGGAGATTGTGTGATACCACATTTCCATTTCTCAACGGCACCATTTCGGTAGCGCAGTAATCTTTGCGATCAGGGATGAAATCGAAGCTCCCTAGAGCACCAGAGTGTCCAGTCCTTAAGTTAATCAACCAATTGGATGCAACGTCGACAGGCACTACATTCAGCATTACGCTGAGTGCCAATGTGGAGGTGATTCGCAATGGCCCACTAATACCAATTGAAACAACCCATTTTACGCGCTCCAGCTACTTAGCTAGTGTAGCCTTTTCCATAGCTCATTAAATATTTATGGGATTCAAGTGAGTTCCACCAGACTAGGGCGTCATAGAGCATTATAGGCTTGACTATGGTCTCGTACGTAGATCCAATAACCAAACTTGGGCGAAATACCAACAGTTCCCCACACACACATACATACATATAATAAAATAAAAATTGTACGCAGTTATCTAGCAAATATTTCAAGCTTTAAAATGAAAAAATGGGTACGATACGATTACTGAAACCAAAGTTGTAGGTAAATCTTAATATTTTTGCGAGGTATTTTGGTGGAAGTCTTGAAATGTAATAGATTTTATAATTCCAAACAGTACCAATTTTTTTTTTGGATGGGGAGTGATGCAGTCTACTGTACATAAGTTGACTATGCTTACTGGGCCGTGCTATCATTGTAGCACCATGCCACTAAGTGCATTTTAAAATTTTCAGGCAATAGCCTCATGCAATTATCGATTCTAATTTTTGTTGTTTGTGTGAAATATTTTATTTTTCACGGTATTTTTCTTTTAATCAAAATATATTGAAACAAAAGTGAAAATAAAAACATATTTTGCTAGAACCCAACCACGCTCTTTTAAAGTTGGCTGTTCACTATAAAACAGACATAACACAAAAATTTCTAGAAAAAGGTCATGCCCAGATGCCCAGTTATGGAAAGGAAACTTGAGTACCGACAAATATATTTACCAAGTCAATATATGTCCGCAGCAGAAGAAGCCCGTATGAAACCATTTCCGCATGAAGTAAAACATGTGGTCCACACATTTTTCAAAGATTAGTCTGATGAATAATACCATATTTATAAATCAATACGTTGTGGACTTGGTTCGGGTGATAATGTAGTAGATATTTGATTTGCGTGCTATGAAATATAAGCCGAATGCCACTATTGAATACAAATTATCATTTAAAGACAAATTTCAAACTTTACCAATGCGACCAAGAAGGATTTGGAGCCAAGATAACCTAGAAAGCACTTATAAGTCTCGAATCAGTATATCTAAAAGTGAATATTTTCATCTGCAGGAATTAAAAAGTGTAGTTCCACCTGATTATCATTTATTTTATGACCATTTGCCATATATACTATAGTATATCTAAAAGTGAATATTTTCATCTGCAGGAATTAAAAAGGGTAGTTCCACCTGATTATCATTTCTTTTATGACCATTTGCCATATATAGATTAAGTCCTTTTATTTAACTTCGTTGCAAATGCCAGAATGTAATAAAAAATAAAATAAAGCACATTGTTACTTCAAGTTTTTTATTTCTATATGTTATAGAAAAAGCATAATAAAAACTACAATACTGCGTATACAGAATATAATTTATACTGCAACGATTTTATATATTTGACATTAAAAGTAGCAGTTAGATTAAAGAGACATTCTATTAAACTAGCCTGAATGAGTTTGTGTTATAAAAGAGAAAACCGTTTTGAAATAAGACAGTTTTTACTCTCTCCTGTAAAATTTGAGTAGCCTCACATACGCGGTTTTGCATTTTGTTGATACGTGGTTTTGTACTTTAAACGACGATATGTATGTACATACATATGTAAATATAAATATCGCACATAGTAAGTATGAATATTACATCTTAAGCGTGAAATTATAAATATTTTCCTCAATTTCAATTCACAGCGTCACTTATTTAAATGAAGATCACGAAATTTCAATGCACCGGCACTATCGAAACTATCGTCCGAAAACAATCGACGTTTTTCGATAGTTTTGCAGCTCTATTTTGAATATGCCAAGGTTCAGTCAACAATCGCGAATCATCCAAACTTAAAACCTTCATACATATCGAGCCCCAACCGCCGAAATAACGTAAACGACATTTTTTTCAAAATTTTATTTTTGATGCAGAAATTTCCCTAGAGCATCTAGATGCATTTCTGCATCAAAAATAAAATTTCGAAAAAATGTCGCTTGCATTATTTTAGCGGTTAGGGCTCGATATGTATCTCTGAAAATATTTTGTTTTAATGAATACCCAAAGCAAGTATATCATCATTTAGTGCATACATTAAATACCCGGCGCACTTATTAAATATACAGCCCGATTCTGAATAGAAACTCCCTAGGAATTTTTCCTCATTTCTCTTTCCTCCTATCACGAATAAAAATTCCCTGAAGATTTGTTCCTCTTTTAACTATTCTTCTATTCTAAACGATCTTCGAAAAAAGGAAAATGTATTTCGGGAAAAAGTAGGTATAATGAATGTCAAAAAGGAGGAGAATTGATTTCATTATTCTGGGAGAATTTTCACCGGTATTTTAAAAGGGAACTGCCTTGAAAACTCTTCTCTTATAAAATCATTTGGCGTTCGGAGTCAGCATTAAATATGTAGGTGTCTCCATTTGTGTTACAACAACAGAACTCATGCCTCAAGTTTGAGGAGAAGCTCGGCCAAACACTTAGAAAAATATTTTAGCAGCAAATGTTTATTTGTTTACTTATTTTAAGGTAGATGGCAGTCTTCTGGTTTCACATTTTGAGTACAAAAAACTCAACCCTGATACAACAAATAGTATTAGTACTGAATGATAATGACAGATTGCAATCAGATAAATGATTGAGTTTTTCTTTGCATTCACATTCTCTATGTGTATGGGTGTCAACCATTCCATAACACACTACATATTTTGTGTTTACAATTTGTAACCAATCTCAAGAGTGGTTGTTAAATTTTTTAAATCAAACAATCACATTTTTTAAACGAAAAACATGCGAATGCACACTCAATTGATTCAATCATTGCACAGCTCTGATACTCATATCTGTAATAGGAAAATTTTGAGTAATTTGTTCGGATTTTGAGAATTTTTCGTTTGTTTTTGAGGAATTAGGTAATTTTTTTGTGGCAACACTGCTTTCAACTAATCGCTTCCAATGAAGTATGGGGGCAGCCGTCTTTTGGGTCAACTAATCGCCTCTAAAACTGCATGGCAAATCGCCTCACGCGAACACAGTATTATAGTCACATTTTATAGGCAAATTTTCAACTAAGGCGGTGTTAAAATCTTTCTTCTCATAGGTGGGGTGCATGCAATAACACCATACGCAATAATTCCAATTACTTGGACATTAAAAAGCAGTTTTAGAAGTCATATAGTGTAATTTTATTATTATTCTTTTTTCTAAATGGTTATAATGCAACCAGTGCATAATTGCGAAAGAAGGCGAGAGAGCGGGCGACGCGAACGCGGACCTCCGCGACGCTGGGCTGTTTCAAAATTGTACACCTACAAATCCGTCCATTTAACTTGTTCATGCACTACTTTTTGTCAAATGTAACTGGGTGTTAACAAATGTGCCCTATTATGCTTTATTACTCAATTGTTAAGTTTAAAAGTTGGTCTTATTGCTAAACGAAAAATGAAATAAAGCCTATTTGTGTTATTTCACATTCAATTTAGAAATACAGTATATTTTGCTTTGCTGCCTTTATGCTTAATGGCACATTAGCGATACCTACCTTAAAAATTGTGCAACTATTATCAATTATAAAAGAAAGTATTACGTCCACCTGCACTGGCTCTACACTTACCCTAATTTGACAAACTTTTATTTATTTTTCTCATCTCGCAGAACAACGAAAATGGCTGTAATTTTATGTTGCTATATAGATAATTATATACCATTCGCAAAAAATTTCGCTTGCAGTAATTTCTACGTGGTAGGTGCTCCTCCATTATTTGGTTTCATAGGGATTCGGATACCTTCCTCATTGAAGTAGCAAAGAAAATTCGCTTAAGTACTTTTTTCGGTTAAGTGCACAAGTTTTTCGTGCAAAGAAGGATGGGCAGCTAGTAAAATATACTGTAACGCAAATTTGCGTTATTGCCGTTTGTGTTATTTCAAAAAAATTGCATCAGCTCCAAAAAAAATGTGAGCGATCACTTCAGTGATCTTTTTTTACATTTCCTGAATTTTTTACTTAAAACAATGACTGAGGAAGAAATGAAGTTAAAACAAAGTTTTTTTCAATAAGTTTTTGAGCGTTAAAAATACTCAGTTTCGTTGCACGGACAATTACATTTTCCACGTTTTGCTTACTTTATCTTTTTGGACCCCACTACGTTTATATGTAGCCCAATTTTTTATACAAAATTGTATTTACTCTTAACTAAAAAATATTCTTGCATGTTTGATAAAAATTTTGTTGAAAAATTACAAACAAAAAATTTACTTAGTTTTTGCTCATTTGTCTTGTTTATTTGAATATAAGTTTTTAACAGTGGAAGCTTGATACTCGGTAACTCAGTGTTCGGCAGTTTTTATACCCGAGCGCACTTGTGAACAAGGGTATTATAACTTTGTTCACATAACGGTTGTTTGTAACAGCCAAAACGAATCGAGAAAGATATAGGTAAATGTATACATAAATGATCAGAATGAAAAGAGAATTCGATTAAGCCATATCTGTCCGTCCGTCAGTCCGACCGTCCGCCCGTGTACACATGTGTATATCTTGATTACCGCTACACCAATTCCTCCCACACTTGGCACAGTTGTTAGCCTTGGTAGAACATATCAACCGGATGAAAATAAATCGGACACTAACCACACCCACATCCCATGTAACAGTAATTTGGAGAAATACGAAGTCTTCGATAAATCGGTAACTACAGAAGCTAATTTATTCAAAATTTGATGTTTCCAATACCTCTTCAGGAAAAAAAAACACGCTTATGATAAAATTTTGCAAAATGGGCGTGGTACCGCCCACTTAAGACAAGGTATTTATATCTCGGTAACCGTTCGATCAATTTGTACCAAACTTTTTACGATTATTGCGCTTGCCACATGAAAGCAAAAAGTAAAAAATTATTGAAATCGGACTAAATTTACTCCTACTTTTCATATAACGGTAAATTTCAGAAATTTTTTAAACTTTGATACTTCAAAATTTAAGGACGCTAATTTTCTTAAAATTGATACTAGATAACAACAATCCCTTGAAAAGAAGTAACATTGATATAGAATTTAGGAAAGTGGGCGTGATACCGCCCACATCTACCTATATAAGTTTATCTCATTAAATGTAACTCGAAATTGTTAGAAATAGGTGTAAAACCACTTACTTACCATGCAACGATAGTTTTCAGAAAGGTTAAAAACTATATTTTATACTTGCGCCGGGTATTTAATGTTCGGCTCCACCCGAACTTAAACTTTTTTACTTGTTTAACAAGGAATTTTTTTGTGTAATACAATTTCCACAAACAAAATATTTTAGGAAAAAATACCGAGCACCGAGTTACCGAGTAACAAGCTCGGTGTGAAGACCCCTAATGTAAGCAAATGTGTAGGAAATTTAATTCAAATTTTAGCATTCAAGTAATCAATTTTAAGGAAAAAACATAAAAACTAAGCATAAAATCGTATGCTTCTTTTCCTGGGCCATAAAAGGAGAATTTAAAAAAATCTTATTTTTTTATTAAATTTGAAAAGTTTAAATAAAAACCCGAAATAAAAAAAATATTTAAAAATAAATGTTTCCTTCGCCAGGGCTTTAACCTCGCACCTCAGGAGTACCACGCCAGTGCCATGCTCTGTCGGCCTTTGCGACTGTTGCAGTGCCGCGAGCAAAATGGCATACTATACCTTTTACGGGGTGTTGAATTGCCATACAATTGACATCACGTAGGACATCGCCATCTTAAAACTACCAGTGGCTAACATTGAAAAAAGGATAGAACGTGAAATAGTTGGGCTGAAACGCAAACTGGTGGAATTCTAGTTCACAACTAGTAGCCTTCCCTGCAGGGTCGGTACTCTACCAACATGCAGAAACACATAGTTATTAAGTACTCTACCAACATACCCATACAAATATTTAGGTACTTTACCAACATACAGATACCAATATTTAGAGCATGCATACAAACCAGCAAAGTATCGGTTGCATCCGCTACGTTCACAACAAGCCGA
>NW_023458564.1:13296831-13317563 GCF_013731165.1 Rhagoletis pomonella | reverse complement strand
CCTAGAAAAGTTGGCAGAAAATCCGCTTTTTTATCGACAAATTTTGTTCAGCGATGAGGCTCATTTCTGGTTGAATGGCTTCGTAAATAAGCAAAATTGCCGCATTTGGAGTGAAGAGCAACCAGAAGCCGTTCAAGAACTGCCCATGCATCCCGAAAAATGCACTGTTTGGTGTGGTTTGTACGCTGGTGGAATCATTGGACCGTATTTTTTCAAAGATGCTGTTGGACGCAACGTTACGGTGAATGGCGATCGCTATCGTTCGATGCTAACAAACTTTTTGTTGCCAAAAATGGAAGAACTGAACTTGGTTGACATGTGGTTTCAACAAGATGGCGCTACATGCCACACAGCTCGCGATTCTATGGCCATTTTGAGGGAAAACTTCGGAGAACAATTCATCTCAAGAAATGGACCGGTAAGTTGGCCACCAAGATCATGCGATTTGACGCCTTTAGACTATTTTTTGTGGGGCTACGTCAAGTCTAAAGTCTACAGAAATAAGCCAGCAACTATTCCAGCTTTGGAAGACAACATTTCCGAAGAAATTCGGGCTATTCCGGCCGAAATGCTCGAAAAAGTTGCCCAAAATTGGACTTTCCGAATGGACCACCTAAGACGCAGCCGCGGTCAACATTTAAATGAAATTATCTTCAAAAAGTAAATGTCATGGACCAATCTAACGTTTCAAATAAAGAACCGATGAGATTTTGCAAATTTTATGCGTTTTTTTTAAAAAAAAAGGTATCAAGCTCTTAAAAAATCACCCGTTAGCAATATATCGGAATGTGCAATGCCCAATGGTTGAAACATTTCCTATCGCATACCATAATTAATATAGAATTCATTCACAAATTACAAAATGAAAACAAAAAGTATCAAATTCAAAAGCGAAACCGCGGAATGTGACACAAATAAAAAGTAATTTTAATCGAAAGGCAATTCACCAATTGAATTCCAATCTGCACATTTGCGCTACAGTAGTCTAGTTTTGATAAAAGTACACTATATTTACTTATGTACTAATTATGGCAAATTGAAACCACCGAGGAGTATAGCTGAAAAATTCGGAAATATGTTTTGATATTAATTATATTACTTTAATTCCTAATGAAACATATCTTACAAATTTTAATTCATATTTAAATTTAAATAATTGACTTACTTTAGTTTAACCATCTCCAATTGGGCTCGAACCTGCGATCTCAGAAGCAGAAGCGATAGTCTTCGCTCTTTGCCACAGCCGACATTTGTGACAAAAACAATTAACTGCGTTTTAGAGTTGGCTTTAAAAATCCAATGGCAGATGTCGCTGGTCTCATATGATATTGCCAAGTGTAAAATTTGTTCAAATATCTTTCGAAAAAGTGAAAAATAAAAACACTTTAGTGAAATATCTCTCCCCTAAAAGGCTAAATAAGCGAACATAACTCTCACCTATCGTTCTTTAATGCTTATACGACCAATAATATAGTTTTATCAATATAAAAAAATACATATTTTTCACTCATAACATAGAGAAATTTAAGTGCAAAAAATTCAGTTTTAATTCTAAAAAAATCTACAGTTCGACGCATATCCGTCTTGGCCTTGAAAAACAATACCGTAGACGCTAAAGGTAAGCTATGGAATTTAGAACTGAAAATAGAACAGTAGGAGCCAAAGTATTGCAGCATTGGTGTGGTACTGGCGGGAAATGATAAATGACCGACCAAAAAGCGCATGGAAGGAAGGAGGCAGTGTGCCACTTATATTGTACATAAATGAGTATTTCATTTATGCGTGTTTCCCGCAAAATTAAACGCAGGCACCGCTGAGCAAATTCGACAATAGCCTACTGACGGCTGGAGGTAAACAACTGGCAAACAGACAACCGACAAGGCTGTTCAAACGACCCAGCGTGTCTCACGGGTATCCGGAAAATGCACCAGTTCAACTTTTTTCTTGCTGTGCCATTAGCCAATCGACTTGGACCGAATTTTGTTGATTGTTGAATTGTGACTGCATATGTGACGTTGGTGCAACAAAGCTCATTGCACACTTAAGTGCAAACGTAGCTACAAATTTACCGCTGGCGAACATTGAAAATTCATACGTACATATGTGCTACACGTTTACCCCACCGAGCCAAGTCGTCGCCGTTGTCATTTATCACGCGCCGCCGCTGAGTTATAGAAAGATTGAAGGTGCCTAAGGAGTTTTGAAAAAAATTAACATACTTTGAAATATGTATTTACAAACCAAAAAAATAAATAAAAAAAATTAGCTAATTTGGAGCCACTACAAGCCTTACTCCAAAAAATAAATGGGAAACACACACGCTTTTCGAAACATTTAGTATCTACAATTAAATTAGGGTCGAATACTGATAACACTGGATCACAAATTTTCGTTTGATTTTTGTTCTCCAAATTGTGTATCAAATTTCCACGTAGAATTGCTCGGTGATTCCGAAAATCGAGTTAATTTTTTTTCTATGGATACGTTTTTGAGATATTTGCAATTTACCGTTATTCAGCTTAAAACTAAAAGTGGTTCCAGTTAATCACGTATATCTTACGAAACAATTTAACAATCTTAATATGGGATACGGCAAATGTAAGCTAATAAAATTCTCCATAAATCATGTATACATCACTTTACGATAGGACTTATAAATTTTGATAAATTAATTAATCATTCCAGTTTTTTTTTTTTTATGAAAAAATTAAACTTTAACAGAAGAAAAATTTAAAAAATAACAGGTTCTGTACGATATTTTTGCAACTGTTCTAAAGCTCCTTCTATTACAAAAAAAATCAAGGTACTTCTGAAGAAAATCGATTGATAAATAAAGAAATAATAGTGATCGAATGAAAATACGCAAAGACTTTTTGTATGAAATATGAGCAGAAAAGCGTGTTACTCAGGTGTACGTGGCGTATGAGTAACTATCTCTTCTGCTCATTTTTCATACAAAAAATGTTTGCGTATTTTCATTTGACCACTATTATTTCTTTATTTATCAATCGATTTTCTTCAGTAGTAACTTGATTTTTTCCGGTAACAGAACAGGCCTTAGCAGAGATAAAAAAATTTGGCAAAGAACGTGTCATTTTTTAAATTTTTCTTCTGTTAAAGTTTGATTTTTTTAATTTTTTCATTAAAAAATAAAAAAACGGAATTATTAATTAATTTGTCACAAGCTATAAAGCCTTAGCTTTCATTTGCCGTATATCATATTAAGATTGTTAAATTGCTTCGTAAGGTATACGCGATTAAGTGGAACCTCTTTTTGTTTTTAGCTGAAAGAAAATTAACTCGATTTTCGGAATCACCGAACAATTCCACATAGAAATTGGATAGTGGAGTCTGGAGAAAAAAAATTTCATTTTTTCATATTTAAGACTAGCCATAAAACATGATTTGCGGGGCTCGGGGGACTGTGGAATCACCACTATTTCAAAAACAAGGGTGAAAAGGATTTTTTCTCACTCCCTATGCCCAGATATGTTAATTAATAAACAACATATTTAACTATACAAATATGGGTATAACTTATATTTTCAAAAAATTTCACTTAGATCCTTATGACTCTAACCTTTTCATATATTAGGTATTTTTAATCTGTAAGATATACTTATATAAAATTTTAAGTGTGTATAAAATTGCTAATAACAAATCTGAAAAGTTCTCAACATTGTTTTTTATAACATAATATACTATCTTGCACTTTCTGAAAAAGTTTTTCAAATAATATATTTTATTAGTGTTTCAAAAGAGCAACATTTCAAACAAGTATCCGTTTTTTAATAACTTTTACAAGGTTAACAATATAAACCCCCAACTACCGAATTGTTAATACAGGGATAAAAATGCGCCGATTGGTAGCCCTTCTGACAGTTTTGGACGTTTTCTTTTTGTTTTGCAAATTGTACCTTCAACTAGAGAATTTCCGAGTTACTTTATGTAGTACATATACACACTAGCTGTGCGCTAAGTAAACATTACTCAAAAAATTATAAAAGGTACAATAACGCCATAAAGGCTTTATTTCACTTGCACAGTAAGAAATAAGACCATACGCAAAAATATGGCTTTATTTCTCAATTTAAAGTGAAATAAAGGCATATGGCGTTATTTCCTATGGCTTTATTGCACGGCACCACAAAATATGGTTTATAATCAATAACAAAAACTTAGAATTTAAACTTAATTTTTAGTCTAAAGTTTAACATTTCTGCTCGAGACTTGTTGGCAAGAGTGATTCTCCGTTGGATTTCAAGGCTGGCATTATTATTGGTGTTAATGCTGGTTTCAAAATAAACGAACTCGTCTACTTTTTCAAAATTGTAACTGTCAACAGTGACGTGGGTGCCAAGACGCGTATGCTCTGACTGTTTGTGTGATGACAGGAGATACTTCGTTTTGTCCTCGTTCACCACCAGACGCATTCCCTGTGCTTCTCTATCCAATTCCGAGAAATGCCAACCTTTGTATAATGAACTTCATTAATAAAATACCTTTCAAAATCGGCTTAGGCATACGGTTTGGGTCTCTAAAAACGGAAAATTTGAAAAAACTCAAAATGACACCGTTTTCTCCTTTTTTGCCTTTTTCTTAATCTGTGTAAAATTTTTTAAATTTTAATGCGATAGTGTAGCTCAAAAATACTTTTTTTTGCGGAACACCCCCGTGTACGACTGTCATGTGCACGTAAACAATCGTTTTCTGAGTACCGATGGTTATGCCTGGAATTACTGAATTCTTGCAAAGCATAATTGGACCAGATTTTATGACACTCAAGTGGACATACTATTGACGGCTTTCGAATGTGTATGTAGTTTATTTTATAAGGCTAAAATTAATAACGTTTACAACTAAAAATGAATGTCGTTGCTTTGGTATTTATATTGCTGATTCCGTTCTGTTGTGGTAACTTTGTTGCTGTCATTTGTAGCTGTCGGTCACATCACTTTTGTGGTTATTGTTGCATTATGAAATAAAAGCGCACTGCCGAATATAGCATTAGATATGAACTTATTTATATACATATTTAAATACATACATAGATACATATGCGCGCTACCTATGCCAAACGTTCAATGGCAAACGAAAGACTTATGCAGCAAACTTGCTTTGCTAGTTGACAATTCAGGTAGCTGTCATACTGTGTAAATGGGCCAAGAATCTAAGCTAACTATGTATTTAGAAATTTTTTCTGAGGGCATATTTAGTTTTCGACAATACTATTATTCCATGTGAAAATTTTCAAGCCTTTGCGGTCTTTGCAGATATAATTTGCTTTCGATCTTTCAGTTGTGAATTCCAGGGACCTAAACCGAATGAAAAATCTCATCGGTTTGGTTCAGCGGTTCGAACCGTTTTTGAACCTTAGGATTTGTGCGCTAAAACGGCTGTTTTTGTCTTTGAACCGTGTATCATGTAGACTCAACGGTTCGAGAATTAAAAAAAAATTATATTATGCTTATTATTATTTCTTAAAAATTTCATTATAGATGAAATGTGTGTATTTATTGACTGATTTTAAAAAGTTCAACACCCTGATTTTTGGACTTAAAGCAATATGTGTGCTCAGTTTGCTGCAGTTTAGCAAAGCGTTTACGGATGCATACAATTTTTATCACAAGTAGGGAGTGGACGTCCTTTTACCAAAATAAAAAAAACAGAATTCATTGCCGGAAGATTTCTCTATATATATTAATTTTGAACAATTTGGTTCAATAACTATTGAAGCATCGTTTTGGGGTTTTTTTTTTTAGAATACAGTTATATGAGAGGTAGGCGGGCTTTTTTTATATATTTCGTCATAAATATGAGGGTTTAATTCGATTTCACCGATTTTCATTGTCAACCTAACTTGGACCGAAAGTAACCTACATACAAAGCTTCGTAGAGATACTTAAATTTGTACAGTATGAATGGACGGACCGATAAACTGACGGACATACAGATTTGTCTGAATCGATTTCTCCTTTCATTCTAAAATAACAGGAAGAACCTCGATTTCGATAGACAAAGCGAACAAAGTTACAATTACGGTGACCAGATTTCTGTGGCCAAAAATCGGGACATCTAAAGCATCGAATCCGAACATGCAATTTTGTTTTTAGAATAAAAAGGCTTAATAGAGTTTTATTTAAAACAATACAAAGAGAAAAAAAAATTTTTAATGTTTATTATTTTTTTATGAAAAATACTTACTTACTATCTAAAAAAACATGTAAATCAAAATTTTAATAAAATTTCATCACATTTTTAAACATTTTAGTCAGATTTTCTAGAATTCTTTTGAGTATGCAGTTTTGAGGCCCATTAAATTCTAGTATAAAAAAGTTCAAATTGGAAGAAGCTTAAACTTACCGTTGATTTTTTTGTATGGAGAAAATGAGCAACACCTTCCACAAAATTTACCAAATTCAAAATTCAACAGTAAGTCCTAGCTACTTAAATTTGCACTTTGAATTGAATTGGTTACGAAACTGCATACTGAGAATGTTTCTAAGAAATCTAATTAAAAAGCTCAAAATTTTGATGAAACTGTCGAATTTAGCTAATTTTTGCACAAAGTTTCAAATTCTGACTTACATAACAAATATACTCACAAAACTAGGAGCCAAATACAGTTAAACTGTGTCTTTTGTTTTTTTTTTCTCTGCCATGAGGATTTTTTTGTAGAAGACTTTTAAATCTCAAAGGTATGATTAGTTCTTATTAAAGACTAATAGTGTTGTTATGAAAATTTTTATTTCATAACAAAGATTCCAGAGTGTTATATATATGTTTCAGGTCGTACAGACACCCATTTATAGAGGTCGAAACTTTTTATTATGGGTTTTTGTACATATCCTCACTTTTAGTATGTGTGTAAGTCGAAAAAGGTTTAACAAAGTTTTGGTTTTAAAATAATTTGAATAAGGTTGCCATATGTTTTAAAATTAGAATGGCATTTGTATGCCTATTTATAAGCTCATGGTACATATGGCCAATTCTACAGGAAAGTAAAACAGCCCGATTTTTTCTTTCTTTCAAATATTGAACATATTAGTGATTATTGGTATTCACTATATCTGTCAGCTGCTTCTGACATAAATTCATATCATATCCAAGCATTTTGCGTTTAATCTTTTGCTCCTTTTGTCGAAAGATTTTTCACGAACCTAAAAACAGTTTTCGATACTTCAACAAGGAAAAATACCAAAATATAAGCTTTCCTTGATTTATTTTGGCCGATTTAGTTCTGAACGAAAATAAATTAGTTTAACAGGATACGTCCAAGTTAGCGAAAAAGTTGTTTAGAACTCCTATTAAGTAGTAATGAAATGTACCGCAAATGTTAAGTGTAACGTAGCCAGTGAAAAACTAAAAAAGTTTTTTTTTTTTTTGATAATTAAGTACCCTTTCCAAAAGGATATATGTGGCTCCGACACAGCCTCCAAGACACGACGAAGGCGCTGGACTGATTCTTTTTTCGCAGTTAAGAAGGTGTTGGGAAACAAAGGTTTACTACGACTTATGCAAATGACTTTTATAAGTATGATTTAAAAATGAAAGGTAAGTGACTGATTTTTATTTATGACTTTTAAAAGTCTTCGATAACTGTTATCTAAGACATATAATTTCCAGATCAAAAAAATTGTTATTTGCAGATTATTTAGATAAAAATTAAATATAATTGTTATTTTGGATTTATAAAATAAAAGTCATAAATAACGGTTATTTTAGGAGTAATTAAATAAAATTAAAAAAATAGTTGTTAAAGAGCGATTTTTTTAATAAAAGTTGTAACTGTTACAGTCCCTGAGTAAGTAGTACATCGACAAAAATTTATATCAGTAATTTTTATAAACTATTCTCTATTCTATAAACTAGTCTCTTTATGAAAAGTGGTGATTTTTCCATGACTATAGGAAATTCTTTATTATTATTATTTCTCGAAGGCGAGCATCAATATTTTCAAACGCTAACTCTTAAATATATCGATTTAAAAACGTATGCCGCTTTCCAAATAAACGGCTCTTATTGTATCCCAAAAGAAGAGAATTTGTATTTCTTACAATTACACCATTTGTTTGCTTAGAAACTCTAACTAAAAAAAAAGTTTTTCGTTGATCTAAGTAAGTAACCAAACTAAGCTTTGATGACAGCTTTATCTGCTCGATTAAATTTCAACATCATAGCTTTTTCTTTATCTATTTTTGTTCAATGGGGATAACCTTAATGAAAATTCTTAAGTGTATTCCTCGCACTTTTGAGTTTTTGAGTTGTAACGTTCTTACAGCAAACAAGCAGTATGAATAGTGTGTAGTTTTACAAACAAATGTTGAAGTCTGATTGGTATGCTGTCGGTGTTTGTTTTATGACCTCATTGTCACTCCGGTGAATTCACAAAAATTTTCTGTTACAGCTGCAATTTCAGTGAGAAATTATGATATTTTTCTGACGTTGCAAAAAATGATTGTCTTTCAACTTGGCCTGTGGCATACAATTTTTGAACTGCTTTACTTTGGCGACGATGCAATGCTACGTAAGTCGATTCAATTACAATTCTGGAACGATTAGGTTTGGTGTCTTTGAAAAAGTAGATAGTGCCGACAAATTTAAAAATAATTAAAAACGAAAAACAAGAATTTGGTAGTTTCTATTTGTACGTACCAGTACTAACATAATTACTGCCATATATGCCCATTTGTTTGTATTTCTGTAATTACTTTCAAAAACAACAAATAAATTTGCAGAGCTAAGCGGATCGATATCGCACTTGTTGACGTAAAAATATTTCATATCATACGTCAACAAAACCGATACCGATTCGAAAATTGTCGCTAACTGGTTACAGAATCTGTCGCTATATCGTCCGATTCAGCTGAAACAAAAATGCTTCAAACAAGTAATAGTTTCTATGTATTATGGCCTCGAATCAACATATATACAACTTTCGTTTTCTGGTTTTTTTTTTTGTTTTGAATGTCATCTCGACTGTGACGTCAGCAAAACAGCTGATTATATCAAATTCACTGAGAGCTGATTTGCGGTATTGCCATCGGCGCCACCTTCTGTATTCTCTCCACCGTGATCAATAACGACAACGAAATGAGAAGATATTGAGAGAATCAAGTTGCTGAAGCTCAACATAGGAGAGTAATTAAACAAAATTTAACAAGTAAGAAAGTCTAAGTTCGGGCGGAGCCGAACATTAAATACCCGGCGCAAGTATTAAATATATGTTTTCCACCTTTCCGAAAGCTACCGCTACATGATAAGCCGGGGTGTATACATTTTAAGTAAATTAGCCTACTTAAATTTCGAAATATTGAAATTTCAAGCATATCTGAAATTTACCGTTGTATGAAAAGCGGCCTCAATTTTAGTCCGATTTTAACAATTTTCAACGGTTTGCTTTTATGTGGCAAGCACAATAACCATACCGAGCTTGGTACAAATTGCTAGAACGGTTAGCGAGATACATATATGTGATCACAAGTGGGCGGTGCTACGCCCATTTTCCAAAATTTTGTCATAAACGTATTTCTTGGTAAAAAATTGTTGCAATCATCAATTTTGAATAAATTAGCTTCAATATTTACTGATTTATCGAAGATTTTGTATTTCTCGAAATTACCGTTATATGGGATGTGGGCGTGGTTATTGTCCGATTTTAGAAATTTTCGGCCAGTTGGTATACTGTACCAGGACCAACAACTGTGCCAAGTTTGGAAGAAATTGGTGTAGCGGTTACCAAGATATACACATGTAACCATAAGTGGGCGTGGCTACCCCCATTTGCCAAAATTTTGTAATATTCTTATTTTTCGTCTAAAACTCATTGCAAATATCAATTTTGAGTGAATTATCTTCAGTAGTTACTAAAATATCGCAGTTTTAGTTTTTCTGAAAATTACCGTTATATGGGAGGTAGGCGTGGTTATTGTTCGATTTTTTAAATTTTTAGCCATTTAGTATACTGTACTAAGGCCAACAACTGTGCCGAGTTTGGAAGAAATCGGTGCAGCGGTTACCAAGATATACACATGTAACCATAAGTGGGCGTGGCTACGCCCGTTTTCCAAAAATTTATAATATTCATGTTTTCCGTCTGAAACTCATTGTAAGTATCAATTTTGAGTGAATTATCTTAAGTAGTTACTAAAATATCGCAGTTTTCGTATTTCTTAAAATTACCGTTATATGGGAGGTAGGCGTGGTTATTGTCCGATTTTGCCCATTTTCAATACCATCAAAGAAGTGCACGTACCAAGTTTCGTTAAGATATCTAAATTTTTACTCGAGTTATCGTGTGCACAGACGGACGGACGGACGGACGGACAGACAGTCACCGCTTAATCGATTTCTCTTTTCATCCTGATCATTTATGTATACATTTGTCTATATCTATCTCGATTCGTTTTGCCTGTTACAAACAACCGTTATGTGAACAAAGTTATAATACCCTTGTGCACAAGTGCGCTCGGGTATAAAAAGAGGGTAAATTTTACCACCACCTCCACAGCTAAAGGTTAACTACACGTATGCATGTATGTAATTTACATATATGTACATACATATTTATTACCACCATCTATATATATAAAACAATAGCCGTTTCGTTGTTCGGAGTTAACTCGAAAACTACTACATAGATTTCAGAGGTCATACCTTACATATATGGTCCTATTAAAGGCTATCAGATAACTCGCTAGGTAGCGCTGGGGTCGAGTTATTTATAAAAGTCGTATTTATGAACCGATTTCTTTTAAATTCAACACGTGTACTACCTTCATGATGAGAAATACATATGCGAAAAATATACCTGCTAGGTGGCACGAGAGTCAAGTTATTTATAAAAGTTGTATTTATGAATCCAATTCGTTCAAATTCAAAGTGTAAGCTACCTGTATGATGAAAAAAGCATTTGCGAAAAACGGACCCGATAGAAACCCTATTTATGAACCGATCTTGTTAATGCAAATTCGAAATGTTTACTACTTTCATGATGATTTATTTATTTTTTTCAATCGAAATATACTTATATGTACTTACATACATAAAATAATAGTCGGCGAGGATTCTTGGCCCTCCTATAACTGAAAACGTTTATCTGTGCTCTTTAGTTTCCTTATAAGGACTTTTATTGGCTTACATGGTTTACGGACCAATGTTGAAGTTGCAAGATCATAGAAGAATATTACACACGCTTGGCAGAGATCTCAAATAAGACCATCGGTAAAACTCATAACATCGAAAGGGATTAGTATTCCATATGGCATCACAGCGCCACTATTCTTGGCCTATGTTTGAGGAGGATTCTGCTCCTTATTCGTTTTAATTAAAATTAAAAAATTTTACTTTACAGACCGGTTTTGCTTTTAAACGCTATTTTTGTATTGGCCAACGCAAAAGATCTTATTAGGCGCAAGCGGATATTGGCTAGTAATTCATATATTTTTGCATATTCCCACATTCCTTACAACCGAAAAGCATTTGCTTGCAATACTTACATATACATATGAACATATGTATGTATGCTGTATGCATATCAAAATGCATATCCAAAACAAACGCGAAAAATATCTCCCATACAACGTCGTTGAAAATTTGTCGCGATAAGTTTATCGCGATAAGCTGTTGTGAGTGATCGCGAATAGATTATTTGCATCGTTTTTCTCATTTATGAGAGGCCGACATCGGCAATGCTCGAACTTCTCATATTCGAGTGAGAGGAAATTGCTTTGCTTTTTTCGATCGCGAATGAAAAGCAGCGGAAATTTTTTTGTCGATCGCATTCCGAATGTGAGAGATGATAAATTAGTTTGCATTTTTCACTCGCAATAAAAGAATGCAAAAATTGATTCGGAATATTATCGATCGCAATAAGTCTCATAAATGAATGAAAAGGAATAATCATAAATGAGAATTTCCGAACCCTGGTTTGTGCACAAAGTTTCAGATCGAGCACTTTTGATTTGATGTATAATTTATCTCTGTACGATTTGTAGATCGCTGAGAACAAGCGCCTTGTTTTAGAATAATATATAGATATATAAATATGTGTGTTAATTGAATAACGATACAGCATTCTCTCATTCATCTTTAAGCGATGCTTAGTTTAATTAAGTTACGCATCCCACTGCTGAAAAAACGAATGGCGCGCTTTTGTTTTCCCTTTCACTTCGCATCGGACGGCCGGCCAATTAATACACCTGCCCGGCAATATCGGTTCGTCTGGCAACGCTGATGCAAGTATTTTTTTTTTTTTTGTTTATGAAATATTACCAAGGCTCATATTGCCGCCACAGTTCCCGGCATTGGGCATAATTTTTAATTTAGCACTCTGATAAAATCATTGCTAGTACATTCTGCGCAGCAAAAAGAAGGACCACCCATGAACTGAAACTCCCATAGCCGCAGGATTTGCTCCAATTGGGTGCGCACACACAGCCACAGTAACTTTCAACAGATTTGTAAAAAAAAAGGCTTTGTTTAGCATATTTATGCCTGCGGAAAGAATGTTAATCTTAAAATGCGCGCAAGTTTAAAGCCAACAGAGTCACATTCCATCAACTGGCTTCTGTGCATACAAGACGATGGGGTGAGGTTCGAAGGGAAATGGTCAACGCAGAAATTGTGGCTAGTTGATCGGTGAGTATGAAGGAAACGTTTGGTATTTATACCCAGCTAAAAAGGTTATGCCAGCCGTTGCCAAGTAGTTAGTGGTGTGGAAGCCATTTTAACTGATATTTCATCGATACAATTTTGCTTTCGTTATCATGTACTTATCGCTATATTTGTCGATATCATAGTCGTAAAAAATACGGATTTTTTTTCTGGTAGCTTTCAGTTTGCAGACGTACCAGTGTACAAGTTCACCCTATCGAAGAAAATTTCATTATATCTATGTATGTATGTATGTGAAGATAAGCAATCAATGTATTGCAATGTTTATTCTTATAGTTCTTAATTACTTTAGGAAGGAGTCTAAATCCCTTGTCATTAATACTAAAAATACATAGCATTTTCGTTGATCTGAAGTTGTTACAAAAATGTCTCAAAATGAGCAAACTTGGTCTTGGTACGAATGTACATATGTGAGCGGCCATTTTACGCGCTGAGAAAATGGTTCATAAAGTCTTGGATTGAGCAATTTTGGTGGCTGCGCTACAAACCACCCAACCAACTAACCGAATAATCGATCAATTGACCCACTGGCGTCATGCCCAACTCATGGTCCTTGCAAATGAGTGGCACGCTTGCGGTGAGGATATTTGTATGAAGCGATTGAATGAATAATATCGCTCAATTATTTAATGTCTGCGAAAATGTATGGCGGGCATTTTCAGCGAGAAATATTCATATCTTCGTATATTTTCAGAAAATGCCGGAGAAGGGGCGGACGTGACAAATGGCGATTTCACATTTTTTATGACCAAAAGTGTGCAAAAAGTGTAGATATGTATGTGCATTATGCTGGAGTTAAATTCCAAGGTGCTACTTTAAGGTAAACATATTATGGCAAAATTGTTTTGGCTTTTTACTTGACTTTTCAAAAGGCTTGCGGCTGGTCGCTCCTATTTTATGTTTTTACCTTTATAGCTACTGCTGCTTTTTATCGCCTCTCCCGGTGGCACGCAGTCGACGAAATCACTAGCCCAAGACTTGGTTAGCACCTTCGTTTTGTACTTAAGTAAGTATTTATTATTTACAAACCAGGAATGTCGCAAATATTTGCATTCGCAATCGTTATGCGAATGATTCGCATTATTTTACACATGTGTGCATGGGCAGAGAGTCCACTCTAATATTGTTGAAACGGCTCTAAGTCTGTCTAACCGGGGTGCGCCTATAATAACCGGTGTTGAGACAATTTCTCAACGGAACGAAAGCGCCCTGATTTTCTTTGAATTTTTAACGAAAACCTACGCCAGCTGGATGTGAATTCAAGTTTTATTTTGCATATTTTCGTCACAATTCCTATTATGGATATATAACATAAATGAAATCAATTTGCGGAATATAATATCGTTAAATTATACAGATTTTAAGGAATGAAAACCATATGACGAGATCTTGATTAATTGCTTTTGAGCTACTTTATGCACGAATTAACTAAAGTACAACTAGCGAATCAAATGGCGCAATTATAGAACTCGTCTTACGACTCGTGACAGAAGTCATTTTAATTTATCGATAAAAATTAAAGTACTAGATTATTCTAATACAATATAACATATTTTAGACAGTGGCGGCAACAACCGCCTTTTAGCTTCGGACGCTAAACTGTTAAGTAGTATATCAAGCCACATTGTTGGGCCTTCAACAAGTATTTCCAAAAGTCTCATAAGCAACCTAGAAATAACTTTAGATTCCTCCAGCGAAAGTGAAGGCTCGGATGTAGAATCTGGAGACATTAAAAAATGTGAAATTAAAGCTCAATTGAAGGCCTGTCTTAAAGAAAAACGAGCTCATCTCGGTGATAATCAAAATATTACTTTGTTTGAAATGTAATATACCCCTTTTTAATTTTGACTACTAGATTAAACCATTGTATAGGTTAAGCACTCGTTCAATCTTCTAATAATTTACAAATTTTTTAAGTAATAAAATCGATGACTTATGTAAGTTGATTATAGCTTTTTTAATGTTAGTCCTAACATTCGCATTCGCACATTCGCATTCGAAAAATATGACATTCGAATCGTCCCTAGTACATACATACATATGTACGTGTGTAGGAACAGCCTATGCCTTTGCTTGCTGCTATTTACAGCACATAAAATGCTAAATCAAAATGAAAGGCGTTGATACTGGAACTAAAGTTACAATATGATTGACAGACTACCAGCGATTCGATATGGCTCAGCGCAATAAACAATAAGAGTATTATTATGCGCATGAGTTTATAATACAATAATGTCTTAAAAATAGATAAGATATCAACTGAATACCACTTGTTTATAATGGGTCAATATTTTATCATATTTGAACTAAATCTACTATAGTTATATTCATCTTACGTCACGAACTACCGATAAATGTTATCCTACTAATTCTACTAACATTATACATATATGTGAAAGTTTGTATGTTTGGATGTTTGGAGTTGTTAAAAAAGTTGAATTAAATTAATAATCACGCGGAAACGACTGAACGGATATGCATGAAATTTTACACAAAGATGGTTTATGCCCTAGATTGGCAAATAGGCTACTTTTTTTTAAAGAGTAAAGTGTAATTAAATTAATAATCACGCGGAAACGATGGTCCGGATTTCAATGAAATTTTGCACATAGATAGTTTATGACCCAGATTGAAAAGAACGCTATTTTTTTTAATTTTTCACCTGTTAAAAAACTTTAATTAGTTTAATAATCACGCGGAAACGACTGAACGGATTTGCATGAAATTTTGCACACAGATTGTTTATGACCTAAGCTGAAAAATAGGCTACTATTTTATAAGTTACCACCTGTTAAAAAAGTTTAATTAAATTTATAAGTTTATTCAAATAAATGTGCTTAGAGAAGAAGTATGGGTATCAAATTAAAGAAGGAATCCTGTAGAATTTAAACGGATTCAAGTTTTTGGTGCAGAAGGACTAGTAAGTATTGAAAATGTCCGTTTAAAAATTGTATCCTTGAAATTTCACAATATTTTTTAATTTTTTTTTTAATTATATTTTAAGGACTTATATAAACCCGATAACATCTTCGAATTTCGTCCTTCTAATTTTTAACAGCTTAAAAAATTACCTATTCGTCCTTGTGAATCCAAAAAATTTAATTTTTTAAACTCTAATTTAGAAATTTTTTGATGTCAGAAGTTTTGACATAGTGAAAACCAAGCATTAGATAAAGTTTTTGGATTAAAAAGCATCTAAAATGTTATTTACATATTTTTATGAATTTATTTGGGACGTGAAACTATTTAAATCGATAAATACATTTTACTGTGAGTTAATTCTTAAACATTTATCGAAGTTCCGCTTGTTCATTTTCTTGAATATTTTTTATTTCATTCGGTGCATCGAAAATATCGATTTTTATATGCGATACGATATATATCGATGCATTAGATCGAAAAAGCATCGGTGAAGAAGAAACTTGCAGAGTTGCTTTTAAAACGAAATTCGGGTTTTTTCTAGAAAAATTCGATTTTAACCGCATTGTAGCGCCACAATATTCGATTTGAAAATTCGCCATTTCAAAGCTAAAATTCGATTAAAATGCGAATCTCGAAGCTTCGAATATCGAATTAATCTATCGCCAAGAGAGCCGTTTAATCTAAAAATTCGCATGATGCATACCTCTGGAGGCATTTAGCTACAGTACTGAGAAGTGATATTTTATCAAAGCCAGGTTATTGAATTTGAGTTGGAAATATTAAAAACCCGCCGTGGCACCTTGCAGAAGGTCCCACGTTCACGCGGCTTATCCCTGGAACCATTTTAAGTAAGTTTAAGTAAGGGATTGATATCTTTCGTATGCCTAGCTTGCATATGAGATTTTATAATTGCATAGTTTTAAACGGCCTAAATACCTTAACCCACTTAAAAAATATACAGCTACAACAACATGGGCACAGAAATAAAATATAGCATCTTCAAATTACACTGTGCTACACAAAAAATATCCAGGGTTCTCATATAGAAATTATATTTTTTTGTATAGCCCATAGGACACGATTATATTTATAGTTTTTCTCCATCACTTCGTTTAATAGTTTTTTAATAACAAATATAATAAAACCTTAGTAAAAACTTCAAGAAGTTATAACTTTGTTGTTTTTGGCCGAATTTAAAATCTTTTTCTCTATTTGAAAGACATGGGTCCTATCTTTTGAACAAATAAAAAAATTTGAAAATCGTTATTAGTCTTTTAATTGAAAAAAACGTAAATTTTTAAAAAAAACTTATTTGATCGTGAGGCAATAAAAATAATATATTTGATATTTATAAAACAAAGTCTATAAAATCAGTCATAAGTAAATTAAAATCGAATAAAAAATGGCTTAGTAATGCCTTATTTAGTGATATCTTTGTTTTCCTATTTCCCTATCCTAGGGACATCAGTTACTAGGTCACCATTATTTTTCTTACAGGAGTACGCCCCGGTCTTTAAACCTTCCGCAAGTCGCCTAACTCGCTGGTAAAATTTTCGGGCATTCTTCCTGTCGGCCAGCATTTCAAGCTCTTCGCACTCACTCATTTCGGCCTCTCTCTTCTTATTGCGGCAAATACGTCTCGCTTCCCTCTTCAGATCCCTATAGCGGTCCCAAATAGCGCGCGTTGCGCCCGATCGCAGCGTGCCCAAGTACGCTTGGGTATAAAAATGATTTCAGAATATTCTGCAACGAGAAACTAATGATGCTGAATTAAGAAAAAAGAACGGTCAAGAAAATATTTTTGAGTAGTATAGAAAGTATAATAACTTAGTAAAACCTCCCGCCTCTTATGCATTTTCTTTAATTAATTTTATTGTATATATAACAATTATGTAGCCAGCTATCGGGAGACAATCGAAACTGTCATAATAATGCAACAGCTGAGTACCGCCACCTGCCGCGGACGCTCTCGATCGCGCGCTCAATTTGTGCTGTGGCGTGCATGTTTTTGCGACTTTACAGTTGAAAAAATAAAATAAAAAATCAACTTTGGAAAGGCTATTACGACGTAAAAAACTCATATTTCGATTTAGACCACAAAAAAATATTAAAAATGCTCTTTTCAAGATATACCAATTTTTTTTGTGTTTTCAATGTGAAAGTGAAGAATTTTGGAAATCCCTACTACACTATTGAAAAACTGAGGAAAAACATCGAAATCATTTCACGTGGCTTTAATTTCCTGTAATACATGTATTCATATAATGGGAACAAGCTCGTAGATTACAAATATGGAATCCTGATTAATTATTTCTAGCAAAAATACTATCAATCAAGCAAATATCCGCACGCATATGCAGCGCATTTTCGATTTAATCTAAAGAAGTGCATTATTTTTAGAACAATTTCACTGATAATTGTGATGCAGCAACGGTAACAGTGTGAATGTGTAAATAGCAAATGATGTGTGTGCAATTATAATGAATTTGAAGTCTTTTTGAATTTTAATGAGGTTGCGGCCGTTTCAAAATTTAAATTTATGCCGTGCTGCTGTCGCCATAAAGAACGTTTTATTGCCATTTAAATATGATAAATAAGCATCCGTGTTAGATGCAATCAGTGTTGCCACACATGGGATTTTCCTACCAAAACTACCGCAGGGATGTAAATATATTCCCAAGAAGCTTATACTAAAACCCATCTTCCTTAAAAAACTTAGAACCGTAACTCAAAAACTAGCGAACTTATGCCACTTTTTAAAAAGCCCTAACAGAACGAATTAAAATTTGTGAAAACGAAAAGGTACTTTTGCTACAAAAAATTTTACAATGGAAATTAAACTTCAAAGAAAGTTTTGTAAATTTAGGAGGTTTTTCATTTGTAAATAATTACGAGACCAGCTAAAATTCTTGACTGTATTGAATTATAGTATGTGTTCGTAATTTGGTGTGAAAAATATCAAATAAATAAATAAAACCAATAAATAGTGCAAAAATGGAGCAGCGGCGTGCCACAAATACAAAAACTGGTATGAATAGTAAGGAGTATACTGGCATATCTAAGACAAAGGACAAGGCTACAAGGGCGTTTTATGTTTGTCAGAGACTTCATGGCAAAACTTACGGAATATCTCCCAATCTAACGTAGGGATCCTTAAATACGGTAGTAAAACCCGTTGTTACATATGCGGCACTGGCCTGGTGGCCAAAAGCTAAGCAAATAAGCGTTGAGCCACCTTGAGTAAGTTGGACCGACTCATCCGCGAGGCCATCATAGGCATTCCTCCTTTGTCTATTCTGATTGAAAAAGGAGGGACTGCTGTCAAGCTATAATAACTATTGACGAAGGGTCCCAAGTGTCGTATACCGATAGATCGAAGATGGACGACAGTAGTAATGGCGTACTTTGATCAAAATTCAACAAAAGTCTGCCAATGGGCACATACCCAACCATATTCCAGACGGACGTCCCCAGTGGGAATTAGGAGCACGTAATAATACCTTATTAGCAACTTACTCTTCACCTGGCAGTCATTACCATTTCCCTTCCGCACGTCCCTTACTTTTACAAAGGCATGGCCGCCTTATGTAAGTAGGAATTTAGAATGTACATTTGGTATCAGACATACTTCTGAGCCGCTATACAAAGTAAGTTACGTGTAATGCAGAGCAGTCGCTCGGAGTAGTTCGGTGCTTGGATATAACTTCGGCTGCACGTTATTTTGCAACTGACAACGTAATGTATCGCCGGAGGTGTTCATTTTGTACTTTACTAGTAGATTACGCTGGTCATGATGACAATTTTGGTACTAAAAACTGAAAGAAAACATGGCTTACCTCGTAAGGTGCTTACCTATTTTCCCAGTGGGTCTTCGCAATCGAAGTCTGTGCGAATGTCTTCGTAGAAGGACAAATAGGTGTCACAATAAATATTATATTGGATATTCAGGCAGTGTTAAAGGCCTTAGACTTATTTAAAACGGCATCAAGGCTTGCGGATGGCTGTAAAACTCTTTAAACCATCCGGGAGCCCACAATAACGTAACGCTCTAGTGATTCCGGGACTTGAAGGGCTTAAAGACAACAAAAGGGCTGACTGTGTCGTAAAGCGTAGGGCTCAAATGCGCTGGGGTGGTCCCGAGCCTTTTGTGACTGCCCACACATCATGAATAACAGACTGATTCATATTAAGCAGCGATTGTCTTCTCCATACAAAATATGGACAATGGTACCCTCCACAGTCTTAACAGTCGCCGTGGTGATTAGACGTGTTTTTTTTCGCTCCGCTTATCTATATCTATTACTTATTATTGTCTTAGCCTTAGCAATATAATGAACTGTGTTAAGTGCTCCACTTTAAGTGAAGGTGAAGAGCACCTTTTTTGTGGGATCAGTAATAGTAAAGCTCATTTTAAACGTGCAAAACTAAGCTCTGGTGCATTAAACATTTTGAAAACTAATAAAAATGTGCTATTTCAATGTGCTACTCCTACTTCGTGTATGAACGTTGAAGAAGCCCTAAAGAATTTAAATGCACACAGTGAGTTCATTAGCTCATTAAAAAGAGAGGCGTCGCCTGAGTGCATTCTTTCATATATTTATGTATGTGGCAGTTTTACCGTTATATATAATATAATTAAATTACTATACCGTTTTAAAAATCTGGAAATTCACTGCGGGAAATTTTTTTATTCTCCTTTTGATTCGCCTTCTCGTTTTTGCCTTTATAAGTTTTGAAAAAAGGTTTTGAACGAACCATTATATCACATTCCTAGGCAAGTTTTGAAAGAATATTTTCGATACTAAATTTTATTAAAACAAAATGTTGAAATCAGCTTCATATAGAAACAGTGTCATCGTTAATTAAGAAAGAGATGTTCTTAAATATCATAATTTTACGACAGTCACATATTGACTAGATTTGACTATTTATTTTATTATATTTTAATTTGAATTATTTGTTTATAAAAATATAGTTTATTCCTTAACAAACACTAAATGAAAATAAGTTTAATCTTTGAACAACATTAAAAAAAAATCGACAAACTTTCGTAAAAATTTCGAACTTTCTATTTCAGTTTTATCTCTTAATAACGGGTGATTTTTTTGAGGTTAGGATTTTCATGCATTAGTATT
>NW_023458564.1:13237209-13296431 GCF_013731165.1 Rhagoletis pomonella | reverse complement strand
AATACTAATGCATGAAAATCCTAACCTCAAAAAAATCACCCGTTATTTTGCAGTTTTTAGCTCATTCAATTTTAGTCTATAGTTGATGTATGGCATACTTTTGACGATGTTGGGATTTTTTCTTCCATATTATCTAAGTATGTTCGACGATTTTTTTTAATGAAGAAAATGAGCAACGTCTTCATCAAAAAAAATATATATATATTAAAAATCAACGATAAGTCGCAGCTATGTATTTTAAACTTGCGCTTTATTTGAATTGATCGGGCTACAAAACTGCATACTCAAAATATGTATTTCTAGGAAATCTAATTAAAAAGTTTGTTGATTTTTTCATGTTGCGCATAGATTAAACTTTGGATTTATACGGGTTTTGTTAAAGTGTAAGCTGCATTTTTATAAACAAATAATTAAAGTTATATAATTTTAAAATAAATGGCGAATCTAGTTAACATGTATAAAGTTTTGATAAGCACTTGAAATGTCAAGTTTTAGTACTGAATTCAAAGAAGATGTCTCTTTTATCCATTCATAATAACTTAAAAAAATTTGTTTGTTAAGAAGTGTATCTTAAAATATCTGCCTTGACATTTATGTTAAAAGTGTAAAACATGTAAATGTACCTACATAAACTTTCCCGTGAATACCATCAAATCATTGGTCTTGAAGGGAATCTATGTATGCATGCAAATTAAAAAGTCGATACAATTTACAGTCGAAAAGTATAGTTTTTGTATAGATTTCGTACTGAAGGAACGATTTTATTTCCCAACACTGTGGGGAACTAAGCAAAATGGCCTAGTCTATTTCGCAAATATTCAAATACATAATCCACCAACCGATAATTTTATACAAGGTGGCGCTAAAGTAATCCTCCTATCAGAAAGTGCTATAAGTTTTGCGATTGGCCCCTAATGTCAGTTCTGTTTTGACATTTGTGTAGTAAACACATGCGAAATACACGTTAATAAACAATGTTACGCCACACTGCTCCAGAACGCGGAATATTGCTGACTATTTATTTGACCAAGAGGAAGATGATCATGAGTGATGAGGCCCATTTCCATCTTAGCGGGTACGTAAATAAGCAAAATTTACGCTTCTGGGGCACTGAAAATCCGCGTGTAACCCACGAAGAGCCATTACACCCGCTCAAAGTCACTGTATGGTGTGCTGTTTTCGCTGGAGGAGTCATCGGACCTTTTTTCTTCGAAGACGTCGCGGGCCAAACGGTTAGTGTGAATGGTGAGCGCTACAGAGCAATGATCAACGAGTTCTTTTTGCCACAACTTGATGAATTGGGATTGGAAAACATGTGGTTCCAACAGGACGGTGCAACGGCACACACTGCACGTGCCACAACCGATATGCTGAAGGATGCATTTCCCGGGCGCCTAATCTCCCGTTTTGGCGATTTGCACTGGCCAGCAAGATCTCCTCATTTGACCGCTCCAGACTTCTTTTTGTGGGGCATTTTGAAGTCGCGGGTTTATGTCAACAAGCCTCAGACTCTTGCAGCTCTTAAAGACAATATCCGTCAAGAATGTGAGGACCTATCGCCGGAAGTTTTGGCCAAAGTGATGGAAAATGCCATAAAAAGGGCTCAAATGGCAATCAACTGTGGCGGCGGCCATTTACATGACATCATATTCTCGACTTGATGTAAAAAAAATTAAAAGACCAAATAAAAATAATCCACAAGAAGAATCAAAGTTTTTAATTTTTTTTTTTAAATTACAGCCAAAAAACATCGCAAGGTTACTTTTGCGCCACCTTGTATATTCATTAAGAGACAATTTGTCATCAGTCTGAAATAAAAAAAATATATAAATCGGAAGTGTAAAATAGTATTGTGTTATTAATTCAAAAATAAAAAGTTTCATTTCGCCGACGAAGGGGGGATCTATCCCCCATCTACCAACCCCTGGCTACGCCACTGGTTGACAGCAATAAAAAGTTAACCAACTCTAAGGGCTGGTTGTTCAATGTCTGATTAGCACAAATTGGAAGTAGAAGCTCCCGTTAGATACAACGACTGCTTTATCGATCACATGTTACATGCATGATGTCGAAATCATTGATAGTGTAGTGGTAGTGATAACCAGACATTGAACAACCGGCCCTAACTCGTTGACCAACGTTATTCGTACGCGCTCCAAAGCTAAGGTCGATGACCGCAATAGCCTGCATTTGCAAACCGTATCGAAAAAAAACTCTTCCTTCTACATCGCCTGGAGAGAAATCTAGCAACAACAATCCTAATACTGAGTGTATTACTGGTGTGCAGCAGGGATGATAGATGAGTTTTTTAATTTTGTACCAAATGGCAAAAAAAGTGTACTAAATAAGCCGAAAAAGTACCAGCATTTAAAACACCATACATACATAGCTACATATACATATGTTTTTAGGAGACCGTAATTCGACCTGTTCGGAAAACCTGGGAAGGCGGCGTGCTTATCGAAATGGAGCGCTGTGGCGACCACTCAGCATTTAAGGAAAATGTGTGCACTGCCATTGGCCAGCTTGGAGACGCCCGTATTCTCACTAGACGTTTACTTCTAGAAGCTCTGGGCATGGACTGCCTAACCACGGCCCCAGAAGTGGAGTACGCTATACGCGGGGAATTAGGAGACAAAATGAATGGCCAACTTCGCGTCTCTCTCCTCGCTGTAAACTCGCGAGAACAAAGAATGGCCGTGATGAAAATCGACAAGCTGCCAGGCCGGACTTTTACTGAAAAGGGGAAGTTGCGAGTAGGTTGGATTATCTGCCGTGTACGAGAGCGCGGATGTCCAAAGGCGTTTCCGTTGTCTGGGATATGTCCACAAAAAGGCGGCATGCAAAGGCCCAGACAGAAGCAGTTCATGCTGGAAATGTGATCAGCAGGGCCACATAGCCTCTGCATGTAAAGAAAGTCAAAGCTGCTACCCGTGCTCGGTAGGAGATGGACAGAAAAATGCCAATCACCTGCACGGATCGGGAAGTGTGCAAGGTCTTCAGGGATGCCCTTGCTGAGGCTAAAACAAAGCTTGGGAGAATATGATTAAATTTATACAAGGAAATATGAACAGGAGTAGGGCAGCTGATTACCTGCTGGACCAATTGGTTCTTGAACAAAGAGCAGACGCTGTCATTATCAGTGAACCCTATAGAACAAAGGAAACTTGGCATGTTGACCAATCAGGCTCGGCCGTGATATGGATCGCTAACCCCAACCATCGCGCAGAGAGCAGCGGGGTCGGACGCTGATACGTCTGGGTGAAAATGGCGAAAATCACTCTGGTGAGCTGCTACCTGTCTCCAAACGGCACAGTCCTTGTCTTCAGGGAAAAGCTCGAAGGCCTTGAAGACGAATTCCACGATATAACCGGCCACATAATTGTTGCTGGAGATTTCAATGCAAGAGCCATGGAATGGGTATGCATAAAAACAAACACCAGGGGAAGACTGGTCCTTGAAATGGCAGCCCGCATTGGCATGACCATCCTCAACACCGGAACGACCCCTACGTATCGAAGGCCGGGTTTTAGATACTCTATCCCTGACATAACCCAGGTTTTAGAAAGCCTTCTTCGAAGGGCTGACGGATGGAGAATGATGGAAGACCTGAGAGGTAGCGACCACAACTACATCACCTTCCAAGTCACTGACGCAACGCGAGGGTAAGCACGTAGTATCCCTTGCAGGAAACCAGGATGGAACCCGTCTAGGGTCGATGCTCGCAAGTTCGATACATCACTCCTTGCAGATTCCCAAGGTATTCCACCCACAACGGGAGAGATCCACAACAGGGAGTCTTGTACTAAGCTGGTCGAAGAAACCATGCGCTGCATTCACCGAGCATGCAAAGCCTCAATGCCGCAGAGTAGAGCAAGGTCAGGTAAAAAGCAGGTATACTGGTGGAAGACCGAATTGCAGAGCTGCGAGGGGCCTGCCATAAAATGCGCAGACTCGCAACGCGCGCTCGTGGCAGACCTGAGGCGCTCCAAGTCACACTGGACGTCAAGAACGCCTTCAACTCGGCAAGATGAGACGACATGCTGGAGGCCTTGGAACGGTCATTCAAGGTTCCAACATACTTGCTAGATATGATCCGGGACTACCTCAGAGACCGTTGGCTTTTGTTCGACACAACCGCGGCGCGGCACAGGGGTCTGTACTTGGCCCGGACCTCTGGAGCGCCACGTATGACAGTCTGTTGCGCACGGAAATGCCGGAGAGCGCATTCCTTGTCGCCTTCGCGGACGACGTGGCCGCCGTCATAACAGCAAGAAACGTACAGCTAACACAGCTCAAGTTAAGCCCGGTCAGCCAAAACAGAGATCGTGCTCCTCACCGGAAAACGTATCCCAACAATTAAACACACATGATGGTCGGACCTCGGACTTGTGACAACTTCTAGGTGTACAAAATACCTAGGGGTATTCACATTCTGGGAACACATCCATGATGGCGAACGTCGGCAGCCCGAAGCCATGCCGCAGGAAGCTTCTGATGGCAGCAGTCCAGTCGGTGCTCCTATACGGGGCAGAAATATGGGCCGACGCATTGAGTGTCAAAAAATACCGGATTCAAATATCTTCGGTCCAGCGCAGAGGGGCACTACGCATTACTTCTGCATTCGTACAGTGTCCGCGGACGCGGTTATAGTTATTTCTGGCGTCATGCCAATTGATCTACTTGCTTACGAGCGAAAAGAGATTTACAATCTCAGTGCCGAGATAGGTCAAACAGCTGCCGTGGCAAGGGCGCACGAGCAGCTAATCCAGCAGTGGCAACAAAACTGGAACGCGAGCACAAAAAGTAGATGGACGCACACCCTGATAGCCGACCTTCAAACATGGTTGAACACACCGCACGCTTGATTTCGCGCAGAATGTTAGAAGAAAGATACGAAGACATAACTCCGAACAACATAATTGGGGTAATGATCTCCAGTGCCGACAAGTGGGAAGTAGTTGCGAGATACGTGAAATTCGTACTCCGCTGCAAACGAGAGGACGGATGTCTACTGAGGACACCCGAATGAAACGCCCCTACAAAAGAGCATGCATAAATGCGGTGCTAGATGCAGGATTCTTGCGCGGGCGGTGAGAGTTTGGGTTTTAGAGGGTAGCTCAACACGCTTCAGTGGGAGTCCCACACTCGGGGAAGGTAGTATAGAGACTAGCGCCCCCGGCCAGTGCATAAAACGAACAAAAAATATATAAAAATAAAAATAATAATAATAATACGTATGTTTATAGAGACTAAATTAGCATAAGTCCAAATGTTATGTTACCTACATTTTTAATTAATAAACTTGACATTGAAAAAAAAATTACAAACTCAAAAAAAAACTTTTGGAGGTTTTGGTAGGCAACTTTGTTCGTGGCAACACTTGCTGCAATATACACATGTTTATGCTAAGAACTACATACATAAGTATGTATGTATGGATTTTTGACGCGCTGAAACAGCAGTTTGCTCATGATTTATGAGCCATATGCACAACGCAATGCGTCAACCGGACCGCTAGTTTCCAAGAGTCACTGCATCCATTATTGAATCATGACTGCATCCATAGTTGCAGTGTATTGATGGCAGTGGTGGATACAGGAGAGAGGCGATCGCCCTACACCGGTTTGATGCCAATATTGCATTATTTAATTTATTCTACCAATTAAATTAAATTAAAGTTTTCAAATGTGTGGCAAACTTCCACAAATTTATTTACTTTATTATTTACTTTACCGTATCAATTGACCTAATTTGAAATTTTAAACACAGGTGGCAACTCCCTAAATTTTTCTTCTATATTGTAAGCTAGATCTCTAGCGGTACATCGGTGAAACCTTCATTCAATTCCATGCTTTCGAGTGATGCGCGTACAAATATACAGACAGACAGAGAGCAAAAATTCTAAAAAAATTTTATTTGGCTTCTGTAGCTCTAATAAAAACCCATCAGAGTAAGGTACAGACATCGGCCTGTTACAATTTTATTATAGGTATAGATATAGATTTAATTTATTTTACCAATTTAATACAATACAATTTTTTCAAACAGGTGGCAGCCCTCCCTAAAAATATTTTCGACAGTAAAATTTCCTAAAACTCTTCAGTTTGATACCCATATTGCAATATTCAATTATCTAATAAATTAAATTAAAATAAAACTTTCAAACAAGTGGCAACTCTAAAAAAATATTTTTGGCTGTAAGCCTTCTTAAGCCTCTTTCTTTTGACGCCCATATTGCAATATTCACTTTTTCTTATCAATTTACTTCAACTGCAATTTTCAAACAGGTGGCAACTCTGTAATTTTTTTCTTTCTATATTTTAAGTTAGACCTCTAACAATACATCAGTGGAAACTGCATTCAAATCCATGCATTCGTTTTCGAGTGATACGCTTGCAAACATACAGACAGACAGATAGACAAAAATTCTAAAAATGGTTGATTCGGCTTCTCGTGCTCTAATAAAGACCACCCACATTAATTTTTCTTCAATATCTATAATGTACAGACACCGACCTGTTACAATTTTATTATGTATTTAGATATATAATAAGTTCACAAAAATTTTAGACACGTGGCAATTCTATTTAGAAGTTAGTATGGTAGAGCGGTGAAGCTTTCCATCCAAATGGTGCTTCACTTATTAAATTTGATGGAATATTGTGGAAGATGTGGAGCTTTATTGACCGGAAACAGTGCTTTCAGCTCTTTACAGTACATATGTAGATAGGTACTGATTTCTCCAGGTTTTCGTGTTTCTGTAAATTACCGTTATATGGTAGGTGGGCGTGGTCATTGCCCGATCTCAAAGATTTTCAGCAGCTTGGTTACAGTCCGATTTCGCCCATTTTCAATACCAACCTGCGTTGGATAAAGGAAAACCTATATACTAAATTTCCTTGGGATATCTCAATTTTTGATCGATTTATTGTTTACACGGACGGCCGGGCGGACGGACAGACATGAATTAATCGACTTCTCTATATATGGCTCAATGGAATTGAATTCAGTGCTAAATATTTGAATAAATCATTCGGATTTAGATAGCGTTTTAAGAAATTTATCTGGGAAAAATAAAGCATTTAGTGTGGGATTCACAGTGCTTAGTTAAACGATTGTTAACTTAACGACCAACAAGAGTTTAACTTTGAATTCATATTCAAAGTCACATAGTTAACAATGGAAATTCATATCGCCTGAAAATTTACAAATTCTAAAAATCATTACTTTTCTTTCAAATTTGAAATTCGTTCCACAGAAAAAATTTAATTTAATTAATGGTTAAAACTTTTGTCAGTAGTTAACTTTGCACTGTGAATGCAGCCCTTACACCATTACATTCATAAAAAATACAGGGCATTTTAAAAATGCGTATAATTTTCGTCATAAATTGATATAATAAATTTTTTTGCTTCTAGTTCAGCTTTCGTCAATCAAAATATTTACCTCAAAGAGGTGTTTTATTTGATTATATCTACTTTTATAATCCAATGCTGTGCTACTGCTAACAATTTTTAGTAGCGATTCAAGAACGAGTTCTAAGCCCTACGGTAGCATGCTAGGAAATATGCACCTGCCACCGGTGACTTGAGTGGTTTAAAGGCGTTCACCGCCCACCTGGGGTGTGTGCTCAGGGGATATTTCCTTAACCACTATCCAGTTTCCTCTGTTGATTTTTCATTTTGTTCGGTCCGATTTGTCTCGGAATATGAGATAGATCCTGTAAAGTGAGTAGCGAGGAGAAGTCTGATCTTCTCTTCCCCACTGCCAGTAAAGCTCCTATCGCTCTTTAGTAGATTTGCAGATGAAATAGTTTGTTTTTTCTGTTAACTTATCCCAGCCATCTAGCCTCCATTGTATTTTCTATGCCTTCACATGAGCTCTTAAGCTTATACTCCCTTATCTCTTTGTTATACAGAGACAAGATGTACATGATTTCCGGCGCGTCGGCTTCCCGGTTTGTTTTGAGCAGTTGAACACTCCGAGGGTGTTTGTGACTCCCCAGCCAACATTAATTGAAAATGGAAGGATATCAAGTTGGGAGAAGATTAAGGAGATTGATACAGCGGCATCGAGTCACTATGCAAGCATCCCTCTTAGTTCGTGGTGATTTGTCAGACACTGAAGGAGGTGCCATAGCTCCACTTAAGCCCCACTTAAAGTCGACTCTAAAGTTAGTTGAACCTTTTTTTGACAGATATCCCAATTATGCCAAAAATCTGCTATTAAATTTAGAGTAACTTTGTTTTGACTGTAACTGAGGGCCTAAAAATGTAAATTTGGGATTATAACCTAGTTTGTAAGATGCACGATTCGTAAGATTCAAAAGAAACACGAATATAATTTTAACGGTACTTCTGTTCATTTTAATACGTATTTCGGAAAAACTGTAAATTCATTTTATGAAATTCTTTGTATGAGTTAAACAATAAATTAAATTAATTAATAAATTCACATTTTACATACATTCAAACATGTATGATTGTATCATTTACGCGCAGTTACATATTTACTTTTTATCCTCTGACTTTCCCACATCACGTGTCATTTGCACGTATTCTTGTATTTGCCGCAGTTGTGTCCAGTATATTTCCATCCATAGAGCATGTGCCGCTTCATATTCACTACCATAAAAATTATACTGAGACCATTGGGTGTCATTTTGAGTTTCTTTAGCTTTTTCTGAAGAATTCTTTTCCCCTTGTGTTTTAGAATGTTTTGTCTTGTTAGTTCCTTCCGCGCTATCTTTTCCTTTTGAAACGCTATCTTCTGTTCTTTTCTTGGTCGATGTTGCGACTTCAGAATCAATTTCTACCGTCTTGCTATTACTTTCGCTGCCATTTTCTTCTTCATCGCAATAATTTTCTTCAACTTCATCTTGATCATACTCTCCATCTTCCACTTCTTCATCATTTCCCATTTCATCTTCCTCTTCAATTTCATCGTCGTTTTCCTCATCCTTATACTCGTCTCCAATGTCGTCGTCGTTTTCTTCATATTCATCTTCCTCTTCAATTTCGACGTCGTTTTCTTCATCTTCATCGTCCCCTCCAGATTCCTTACTTGAATCTGGATAGGGAAATAATAATTCCGGATCGACTTCATAGCTGGACCCGGTTCCAGTTTCTGACGACGAATAATATCCATTTTGAACGTAACGTTCAGGCTCGGTATCAGATGTTACAATTCCAGAAGAAGCGCTAGTGGTATTGCGTTCATTGAAGCCACTGCTTCCTCCACGCTCCGAATTAGATCGAGAATTCAAGGAATTACTGGCACTAATCGTAGGGGACGGATCTTCCTCACGGGAACGTAAAACGGAATCGTTTAGAGCAGGCGAGTCAGAATGCGATTGTTGATGTGGCGGAATTTCAATCTGAAAAATATATAAGACAACATCTGTTTTACATTATTTCCAAGAACTTACCTGGGCACCTACATTTACTGTTAAATTATGAATGTGTTTAAGATTATACGACATACGTTGACAAGGGGGAACAACATCAGGTATTGTATTGTTTGGTTGATTATGAGCTGGTGAAGTAAAGTGCTTTACTTCAGAAACTTCTAAACTCTCTGATATAGATTGTGAATTTTTCAAGTCACTAGCTGTTTCCGTAGTATTGACGAACTCTTCAATAGAATCCTGCATTCTTGAAGGCGTTGCAACCGAAAGAATAAAAGTTGCTTTATCAATCTCGTTGGAACCAGTTTCTTGGTTCAGGCTGCTGGAATATTCCTCAGCATTGAAATTGGCATAGTCAGAATATATATCATGTTTATTCTCTGCTAAGTTATTTTGGACTGGCTGGTCGATAAGCATAGACTTATAAGCAGTTATCTTGTTAGATATGTGTGGTTCTAATCCAGTTTCTTCAGTCTGTTGAAAGTAATAGGATTAATATTTTTGAGCTGAAATAAATCAAGTTTGCTTAAACTTACCTCTTTCAATGAATTATCAGAGTTCGTAAGAACTGCTTTTTTATAGTCATCAAACAAATCTATTGGCGGTTTCTTTTTAGCTTCGCGTTCTTTAGCATCCATTTGACTTTCACAGCTATTAGGATCGACTAGGAATTCGAATAGTGTAGGAATAGCCGCTTTTTGCATTAGCACAGATTGGTATCGAGAAATATCTTGTTGGCTACTACGAAGACTGTCTGCGGCAATGCTACTAGCATCATCAATGGTATTCGAAGAAGGGAGTTGCTGTGAAGAACCCTGGCGTGAGTCTTGGGTAAGCTTATGTGAAGGTGAGAGTATTAGATGGTTACATTCAGGTCGTTCTAAAAGATTTTCCTGTATATTTAGTGCACTATCTTTGGAGTCTACGCGAAAAGTATTTGTATCAATTGATGAACTTGTGTTAATAAAATTATCAGTTTGATTCTCTTTATTCTCTTGTGTATCTGAAAAGGAACTGTGGTCCTGAGATGCTAAAGGTGCTAAAGGCTCACATCCAAATTGGCCAAAGTAGTTTTGATCTTTTTCCAAATTTGAAAAATCCCAAATGTCATACTCCTGCTCATTTTGAGCAATTTGTCTTTGTGGAAATTTTAGAACATTCATACCATTACCAATACGCGATATAAGACGTGTTAATGTGCAACGGTCTTTCTCAGAAGCTACGAAATTAATAGCAATGCCATGCGAACCAAAACGTCCTGCCCGTCCAATACGATGCAAATAAGTTACCATGTCATTCGGTAGTTCCAAATTGATAACCAAGTTAACATGCTCGGAATCAACCCCCCGGGACATAAGATCGGTTGTTATAATAATTCTCGATTTGAATTCTCGAAATTTATGAAACATTGCGAGTCGAGTTTTCTGATCCTGAGCGCCAGAAATAAGTTCGCAAGGCCAACCTTCTTTTTCCAAATAGTTGCAGTAGGAGTTGGCGCGCGATTGGGAGCCAGCAAATATCAAACACTGCTTAAATGCTACACGTCCAAAAATAACCCGAAGGCCTTCTAGTTTTGACTGCATTTCTAATATACTCGTTTTTTGTTCTGGGATTTCATAGGCGAATTGTTTAATTCCAACTAATAGCGTAGCTCTTTCCTCAGTTGAAATTAGTAGAGGATTACGCATTATCTTCGCCAACTCTTTATCTAAGCCGTCACAAAATGTTGCACTACATGCAATAGTTTGCTTTTTTGCCGGCAAAGCATTTTGTATACGACGCAGATCTTGTCGAAAAGATTGGGTGTACATTTTATCTGCCTCATCCAGCACTAGCAATCGCATCTTTGAGGTATTAAGCACGTTGTTTTGGATTAAATGAAGTAATCTTCCTGGAGTGCCCACAACAGCTTTGGCACTTTGTAAACGCTTTCTATCCTCAGCGACATCTAGACCTCCAATTACACTCACAGCACGGAAATTGCTGCAGCAACTCCCAATTTGATTTAGCACCATTTCGATTTGTATGGCGATCTCCCTCGTAGGTACTACAATCAATGATTGGGGCTCTAGCAAATCCATTCGGTAAGCTTCTAGAATTATCGTGCAAAATATTAAAGTTTTTCCGGTTCCTGATTTCGATTGTACAAGTAAATCTAAATAAATAAAAAATAAAAAATTTTGCTATTACATTTTAGCGGAACTCTCCAACATATGTCAAACATCCATTTTGGGTACTGTTTAGTTATTTGTACAAAGATGTTGGGTTGCTGTGCCCAAACGCTTGACCCGAATCAAAACATTTTTGCCCACGCTTGTAGACAAAAGTATACGCTTGAAAAAAATAGTATACCTGTGCAGTATTTTATTAATAATTTCGGTTAGAAATATGGTATTTTTTTGCAAATTTTCCGTGCTGAGCTGTCAAACACGAAAAATATCCACGAAATATGTCTGCAATACGTGTTTAGCACCTCTTCTTCGCCAACACAGAAAGGAGAATTCTACTTAGTGAGAGTTATAATCCCTAAGTGCGGCCGAAGACCGCCTACGCAGAAAGATGATCTCTGCAAAAGGTGTTCAGACCCTCTTCTTCGGTAACACAGAAAAGAGAATTCTACTTAGTTAGGGTTATAATCCCCAAGGGCGGCCGAAGGCCTCGTACGCAGAAAGGTGTTCTCTGCAAAATGTGTTCAGCCACCCTTCTTCGGCAACACAGAAACGAGAATTCTTCTTATAACGGAGAATTATAATCCTTTTGCAAAAAATACCAATTTCCACTATTTTTAAAACAACTACCAAGGGCCCTGTGGTGGGGTGAGGGAGGGAGGGGTGGCTCTTCATAAAGCGCGGTCCGTACTCCTTCGTTTAGGAATGATTGGGGCCACTCCCTCTTCGCCACCCACCACCACAAAATCGTTGTACAATTAACTAAACATTTCCCTGCATATTTTGCGTGACATTAGTTTTCAGCACTTTTTAATTACCTAGTCCCGACTTTCCCATTGGAATCGACATGGCCTGAATAGCTGTAGGGTACACAAATCCTGTTTTCTGCAACCCTTTGCGTACTGCTTCTGACAGCAACATTTTGCTAAACGGGGCCAGTTCCTTAAGTTTTATGTCCTCTGTTCGGACTTTACCTTCCAGGCTATGCGCAACATTTCCTGCTTCCATTTTTGTGCCTCGCACAATTTTTTCAATTTAATCAAGGAAACCGGTAAAATAATTTTGCATACTTGCAAAACTTCACATTTAAATCAGCTGATTGTCTACTAGAGTAGTGATGAGCTGAACCAATACCCAATACTCGGTACCCAATACTTGAAGAAAATTTCGGTACCCAATACTTTCTTTTCGGTACCCGACACCGATTCGATACATTAAGGGCCGGTTACTCAATGTCTGGTTAACGCTAATCCGCGGTTAAACATAGTTGTCGACGTTACCGACTCCCTGTTGTATGCATGGAGTCGTAGACGTCGATAACGATGTTTAACCGCAGATTAGTGTTAACCAGACATTGAGTAACCGGCCCTAAACCTGACTCGACCGACGGTGTCGGCTGCCACCATACCAAAAATTTATAAACGCTAAGCTATCCGTGACCGCCAAAAGATGTCGCCGATCGGAATCTAAGTTCAGCACCCTGATAAAGGCCGCAAGATGTCGCGACGACAAATCCGATTCAAGAAGCGGTATCGATCACAGGGTGTAGCACTGATGAAAATCCGAGAAATCCGATACAAAGTGACTAAAATGTCGGAAATTCGTAAAGTGTATTGCAAGCTATCGGTGACCGCCATAAGATGTCGCGAAATTCAAATCCAAGTTCAAAGCCCTGATAAAGGCCGCAAGATGTCGCTGATGCCAAACCTGAGTCAAGAGCGGGAACCAATCACAGGATGTGCCGCTGATGAGAATCCGCGAAATCCGATACAAGGTGGTTTATATGTCGGAAGATCGTAAACTGTATTGGTATTAGGGATGTTGCGAATGTGGAATTTTAGACATCCGCGGATGCGGATGCGAATGCGAATGTCAAGTTTTTTAAGAAATAATTAAATTAAGTAAGTAAATTAAGTTATTTAGGTAAATAAAAAAGTGTAATATTTAATGTATATTTTATTTAATAACTGAATTTCAAAATTGGAACTTTCTATTTAATAACATGTAAGAAAGTTTAAGTTCGGGCGGAGCCGAACATTAAATACCCGGCGCCAGTATTAAATATATGTTTTTCACCTTTCCGAAAGCTAGCACTACATGGTATGGACGGGATGTATAAATTTTGAGTAAATTAGCGTCCTAAAATTTCGAAATATTGAAGTTTTAACCATTTCTGAAATTTACTGTTATATGAAAAGCGGCTTCAATTTTAGACCGATTTCAATAATTTTCAGTGCTTTGCTTTTATGTGGCAAGCACAATAACCATACCGAGTTTGGTACAAATTGGTAGAACGGTTAGCGAGATACATATGTATATGTATATGATCAAAAGCAGGCGTTTCCAAAATTTTATCATAAATGTATTTCTTGGTAAAGAATGGTTGCAAGCGTCAATTTTGAATAAATTAGCTTTAATATTTACTGATTTATCAAGGATTTCACATTTATCTAAATTACCGTTATATGGGATGTGGGCGCGGTTATTGTCCGATTTTTAAAATTTTCGACCATTTAGTATGCTGTACCAAGGCCATTTCTGAACCGTTTACCGTTATATGGGAGGTAGGCGTGGTTATTGTCCGTTTTGTCTATTTTCAATACCATCCGTCCTACGCCCGAAAAAAGTGCACGTACCAAGTTTCGTTAAGATATCTAAATTTTTACTCGAGTCACCGCTTAATCGATTTCTCTTTTTATTCTGATCATTTATGTATACATTTGTCTATATCTGGCTGACTTCCAAAACGTCAATTGCTTTGCTTGCGTACAAAGTATAATGCTCCATAACGCCGAACTACAAAATGTTGACGATGTATACTTTTCCAAAACGCATCCGAAAATTTATTGAAACGCATCGGTAGCGCAATCAGCGCATCAGAAACAAAGTTGATGGTTCGTTTGTTATTGGTTTCCATCTGTTTTTTAAAAGTGGAAATATCAAATATGAAAAATGGAATTATCAAATATGAAAGGGCGCCAACACATGATTCACCCGGGGCGCCTAATTGGTTAAGGCCGCCTATATGCATATACTTATATAAATACGTATGTATCTATGCACGAAAATTGAAGAATTTCCTGCAAATCTCTGCACATACATACATACATATGTACACATGGACACATGCATACATACATATATGTCCATTATATCAGGTGCAATGCCCACAATTGGATACATAATTTACCCACTGGGAAAATAGGTAAGCACCTTCCGAGGTAAGCCATGTTTTCTTTCAGTTTTTAGTACCAAAATTGTCATCATGGCTAATGTCATCTACTAGTAAAGGGCAAAATGAACACCTCCGAAGACACATTACGTTGTCAGTTGCAAAATAACGTGCAGCCGAAGTTATTTCCAAGCACCGAACTACTCCGAGCGACTGCTCTGCATTACACGTAACTTACTTTGTATAGCGGCTCAGAAGTATGTCTGATACCAAATGTACATTCTAAATTCCTACTTACATAAGGCGGCCATGCCTTTGTAAAAGTAAGGGACGTTCGGCAGGTAAATGGTAATGACTGCCAGGTGAAGAGTAAGTTGCTAATAAGGTATTATTACGTGCTCCTAATTCCCACTGGGTAAATTTGCGACGAAAAGGAAAAAGTAGATAAGTCGACTTAAGAGTACTTATGGAACGCAATTATAATTTTCGTATAAAAAATTAAGAAAATCATCATAAATACATGTACATATTTGGAAATGGAAACAATTTTTGTAAGATTTCGTTAGATTCAAAAGCCAGCTGTAAAATTAATAGATTTCAAATAGATTTACGCAATTCTTGAGTTTAAAATTTCATTTTCATTTTTATTTTTTTTTTTTATTAAGTTTTCCACATGATCAAGTGAATTGCAGCGGAATAGCTGCGCTTGATTGTGTTGGCATAACAAAAAATGAAAATAGTGGAAATAAGCAAACGATAATTTACAAGGCGTCTTAGCACGGTGCATAGGCAACTGGCTGAGTCAGTGGGATCGTCGGTTCGAATCCTACTGAAAGAAGTCTGATGAGGAAATGTGGTGATTTCCGAAATAGCTATCACTTCTACCATTTTTTCAAATTATTGTTGCTTTTCCACAATAAATTTTCATTTTGAAAAATGGCCTCGTGCTCATTATAAAATTGTTGAATATAATTGTTAAAGGCCAAAAAAAATAACAAAAAATAAATTAATTTTTCCCCGAACTTAAAATTGTACGTTACCAGTGCATTTTTCAGACTTATAACTTTAAGACCAATTTAGTTGTTAAAGAAATTTTCAGGGACCGAAAATAACTGTTAGATATCCAGATTTTTATTTTACGATTATTGCCAAATCGTTGCTTTTTGATTTTTATTTCTTCGAAGAAGAATAATCGTTAAGTTTTGGTTTTTATTTTTTCAGTCAAAATGTATCATTATTTTGGGATTTTTATTTTTTTCGGTCAAAAATGATCATTATTTTGGATTTTTTATCGTTTTCAGCTGTTGTAAAGCAAATTGCCTTTTTATAACCGATTTAAATCTTTTATGATCTTAAAAATTAAAGTTTAAAGCAACGGTTATAATACAGCCAACTAAATAAAAATAAAAAATTGGTCGAAAAAATAAAAATTCATAAATAACTATTATTCTTGATCGAAAACACAAAAATCGCAAAATGTTTAAATTTTTAAAGTAATAGTTATTTATAGATCGTTGTTAGCCATAAGTTGAATGAAAAATACAAATATAAAAGCGCTACCCCATATATTAAGATTTTTAAAATCGTAATAAATTTACTACGATCGTACATTGTCTCAAAGTTGTTTGCGTTCGATAAAATTATATTGCTGTATGCAACATTTTGGTCGTGCATTTGCCCAGCTATTGTTTTCAAGCAAATAAAAAAATAAGTCTATGTTGTTGTTTGTTCTCTTTAACGTCCTGCAAGGTAAGAACTCTCATTTGATTTTGAATTTTGAATGGTGTTTCTAATTTTAGTAACGTACGAAATATTGAACGTATATCTCCTTAAAATATAGACTTAAAATTATCGATGACAACGCAACCTCAGTTGTACATGTACCTCACATACATTTTTTTGGTTTCTATTAAGATTACGCGGTGGCGTATGAGCAACAGCAGCTGTATCAAATCTTAAAACAGAGTTAAGCGACGTGAAATTTTCAATTTTTTTGGGAGGTGTCACGCCACTTTTTCAATGCCTGACACTTTTCGGTAAAAGTACGGTATTGATAATACATACATATGTATGTACTAGGGATGTTAATTTTTTCGCTTTTTACGATCCCGGGATTTTCGAGATGTCATTATCACAATTCCGGGATCCCGGGGATTTAGACATTCATTACGTTTCAACGACTCAAATCGAAAAAATTGCATCTATCTCTCCTACCACAAAATAAATAATAAATAAATGGGTTTGAAACCTACTTTTTTATTTAAAGTGGCGTTTTTATTTTTTCTCCATGACGTCAGGATTTATTTTAAAGAACTTTGCTATTTCAAAGACATGAAAATTAAAATTATTTAAAAAATTCAATGCAATTTAGAATAAAAATATAGGTACCAAATGAAAGAGGAAATTTCTTTAGAATTTAAACAAAATTAAAATTTTTTGGATTCACAAGGACGAAAAGGTAATTTTTGAGGCTGATAAAGTTAGAAGGACGAAATTTGGGGATCTTATCGAGTTTGAATAAGTCCTCAAATGTCCCAGGCGCCCTGAGCGGTGCAAAACAAGCTACTTTTCGACTAGCTGGGAAGCAGACATAAAATGGGATAAACAATTCGAAAACTATGATTTCTAAAGATTGTACGGGCTATCCGACGGCGGTATGCGTTTTCCAAAACTTTCCCATTTTCATGATGAAATTTCAAACGAAAATTTATTTGTAATTTTTCTCAATGATGGTCATTTCTAATCTTTTTAGTTATCTCAATCGAAAGATCAGGTCTTTTTACATAGAACTCATTAATAAAAATTGGCTTTTTTCCGGGTTACAAAGCGTTTTAGAACGGACAATAATCACGCCGACATCCCATATAACGGTAATTTAGAGATATACGAGATCTCCGATAAATCAGCAACTACACGAGCGAATTTATTCAAAATTGATGTCTGGAATAACTCTCTAGCAAAGAATACGTTTATAACAAATTTTTGGAAAATGGGCGTGACACCGTCCTTCAATTTGTACCAAACTCGGTGCAATTATCGTACTTGCCACATAAAAGCTTGCGATTTACTGCTTTGTAGGAAATATTTTTTTACAAATATACCAGGCGCAATATAAAGCCAAATTTTAAGTTTAAAAGACTATCGCAAACTATTGATAGTTATGGATGGTTTCAAAAAAACTATCGCATACTATCGATAGTGTCGACTATCGTCAAAAAGCTGCTTTTAACTTTAGGAGTCGACTTATTTTGGCTATTGTTGAGTTTTATCAAATATGGGAAATGCATAACAAAGGGTTAATTTCTTTGATTATATCTTTTGACATTACAGTCAGCTATGAGAGAGCTCGACTGAATTGTCACTTCTGCCTTGTTGAATATGCCTTGCTTAACTGTACAAATTTTATTTTTTATTTATTTCCTTCCTAATGCCCATTGTAGCAAATGAAGTGCCAGTTTTCAGTTAACATCTGAATAATCGGTTGACATCCGCAATCGACCAAATTTGTTATCGGTAATTAATTCACCAAATAATATGACTTTCCAAAAATCAATACCTCCAATAGTTCGGTTATTTACTTTTAATAAGTTCCAAGTTTTATTTATTTTTTTCTTCACTTCATTATTATTATTAAAATAATAATATTATCAATTCATTTGTTTAGCCTAATATCTGCACTATACTAAGTTTATATAATATATAGTTTTGTGTATATAATTATGTTTTACTGATGCTGAGGTTTTTAATTGTTGTTTATTTGTTGGTTGTATTGATGCTTTGTTGTGTTTCTTTTTGCTTTATTTTTGTTTTATTTCAAATTTTGCAGCTTTCTTTGCTGCGAGTGTAGTTCAAAGAATTGTTATGGCTTTCAAAGCTTTGAATTCTTATTTTTTAAACAATTTACATTTGCTTGCAATTGCTTAAATATTGCGCAGACTGCTTAAAAGTTTATTAGTATACTTTCGGCGTCTTTATGTTAAGAAAGCGAGCGAACGATTGGCTGATAAGTTCTGCTTCTTCAATTTCATTCGTAAGTATTCGAATGTTTTCTCATATATGCATAATTGAGTGAAAAAATAAATTTGTATTCGAATAATTATTGCAATAAAAAAAGGTTGTGATGAAAAAATTAGTTCTTACGAATATCTCACATGTGCCTGCCACAAAGTTTTTTATAACTTACAACCCAGTCTATAAAAATTAGAATATATATTTTTAACAAACACTCGCTTTCAAACATGTTTTGCGATGTATTTACTTATAGTTGCAGCCTCAGTGCGTAAGACGTAAATTAGGCTAAATTGCACGACTCGCCAACATTGGCATTGTCTACTGTCATGCTGAAAAATATAAACGACAAAAATCGTCGAAAAGTATGCAGTGCTGCCAAGTTTTTCCGCTTTAATACACTAGTCGAGTCGAAATTTTAGGCAATGACACGAAATTTTCTTTACGATTCGACTCTCGACCAACGACTTGCCTTCGATACGACTCTCGCAATGAGGCTCCTTGTTTTCTATCTATAGTAATATTTTTAGCAGAATTGCCTTAACGGAAAGGTATTTCAAGACGATGACTTAATTGAATGCAAAAACTTAAATACGCCAGCTAATTTTATGAGTCAATCCATTTCATTTTATATTTCGGGCGTTTTTCATAATTTAAACGAATATTTCAATGCTTTCGCTTCAGTTCTCTTCTTCAAATTGTCAATAGTTAGGATGGGCGTTCCATTCCATTGTAGTTTTCAACAAAAAAAAAAAAAATGCGCATATACATACAGTACTTATGTATATTTGCGATGAAATCTTAGCGACTAGTAATAAAGTACGCCTGAGGTCCGATTATGAAAGATCTGAAAAAGACAATAAAAGATAGAATTATATAACTAACTGTATTAATACATAGCTAATCATTTATAAACTTATTATTATTAGTTTTGTTAGTCTAATAATTATGAAATGTGATGTTTATTTCGGAGAGGTTGGTTGGTGTAATAATTATAATCTAATGGTCACTAGGCTGGATTGTTTTAAGGATGTTAAATGATTTATTTCAATTATATGTAGTTTTAATGATAAGTATTCGATTTATATCAATAATTTGTCAAAAATCATTTAAAACGGATGTACATAATTAAAGATGCCGAGGTGACCTACAATACCTAATGCCTAAAGGTATGCTGCAGCCTCAATGAACTAGTATCAAACCGGATATGAAAAACATACATATACACATACCAGTGCTAAAAAAGCTGTATATGAACAGAAAACATGAGCATATATAGTTCAAATACAAAAGTTCGCCATAAACAACTGAAGAAATTAATTAAAAAATAAATTTTCTGCTTATACACATTTTAAGGCAATTTCTAGGTGCAAGTTATTATATTATTGTATTTAAACGTGACGCTAAAACACTTAAACGCATAAATGCAAAGCATCAGTCTCATTTATTTCCAAATCATGACTTATATCAATGTCCAATATGTGCAATAAAGTTGCGCAAATTTAATACTATTTAAGCCTTTAGTTAAAAAATAATAGGCTGATGCTTTGCATTAATGCGTTTAAGAAGATAGCAACAAAATAAAAATCATGATGCTTGTTTCGAAACAATACCATTAACACTATTTTTACATACGTACAAATTACAAATGTCGCGACGTTTTGAAAATTTTTGAATATCTCTTTTGTTTCTATTATTGGCTTATTATCTAAAACTAACCATGTAAATCCAAATTTCAAGTTTTGTGCAAAAATTATAAAAAAATCGGCAAAGTTTCACCAAAATTTCAAACTTCTTAATCAGAGTCTGTAGAAAAAACTTTGGTATGCACTATTGTAGCACGTAGATCGGAAAACTATTCTATATGTAAGAAAAGGCGTTAAACTATCGACAATAAAATTGTCAAAACGCAACTTGAAAGCTGATATTTATTTTACTAAAATTTAATGGGCTTCATTTTTTCTAAGGGTTTTGATTTAAAGTTCTGAAACTTTGCAGAAGTTATTGTACCTAAAATTAATGAGCTACCTTTCTTTCTAAAGATTCTGATTAAAAAATTTGAAATTTTGCAGAAACCTTGCCGAATTTTTATAATTTCTGCACAAATTTTGAAACTTTTATTTGTATGGTTTTTGTTAGATAAAAAGCAATCTTTACTTTTATAAATAAAAAAGTAATAAACATTAAACAAATACGCCAAAATTTTACGACCCTATTATTATGTTCGACACTGAAAATATGTAGGTACATGCAACTAAAATTTATACTCACAGCTTGGCGTGGCTTCATAGCGCCTCTGTATCTGATCGTAAGTGAATTTTACAAACGCATCATACTGCTCGGCGAGCTTCGTAGTCAGCACAGCATTGTATTTTTCACGTATCTCATCTTCTCGCTCCTTCAGCATACGTTCGCATATCAATTGCACCTGTTTAAATGTAAAAAGCGCCTTCTCCGGGTTACGCACCAAGCTCGGTGGGGTGTCTGGACGACGTGGACTTTCGGCGCCCATTTCGGAACCACTAGATTCTGAGTCCTGTTGCATACCGTCTATGGTGGACGATGAAAATTGAAGACGTTTACAGCGGTGCAGTCGTTTGATTTCATCTCGAATATCCTGAGCCATTTTATCTGATTTATAAAATTGAATACGGAGAGAAGCATTAGTTCTTTGTCTTTTTGAAAATCCACTTTATACTTACCTGGAGAAATTTTTGACAGATTGGCCTCTGTGAATGGATTGGGCTGTGGTTCCTTAGAAATGCGGCTACCGCTGGGACTATGAATGTTTTCGTAGGAAGTGATGGCAGCTGCAGATGAGCGCAATGGTGATGATCCATTTCCTGATGAATGCCCGAGCGGATTGCAACGTCTGCGTTTCGAAGGCCGTTGATTTAACGCTTCCCAGTCTAAAGTACGTTTGAGTGTTGCACATGCCATTTTTTGTTAATAATAGCTTAGTAATAGTTGTGCCGTCTTTAATATGATGTATTATATGCTTAAAGCCACGAAACGAAAACTAAAATTATAAAATTTTTTATGTATTTAATAGTTAAAAAACGTACGCCACAAAATTTTTTTAAATCAATGCGGGCAGTAGGCTGCAGAACTAAATAGACTGATTTAGATTAAAAAAAAAAAAAGAAATTAAAATTAAAAGATTATGTTCCTTCAGTGTTCACAGGTAAAGGAATACAATGAAAGCAAAATAACGCACTAAAAGGCACCGCACCTGGCAGCGTGGTTGGTTAGAGGATGCATTTATGTGTACATATGTATGCGTATATACATATGTCTCAGAATATACAGAATTGCCAGAATTCCATAGGAATTCAAAGAAATGTGGGAGAAAGCAAAATACAAGGGATGACTTAGAAACTCAAATAACGTCGACATAAATGGCAAGCTACCTGCAGAAAGGGTCAGTAATAGTCAAGAATAAGAGAACATAGCAATTCGCTCAGTGGTGGTAACAATGCTAGAAAGATCAGCACATAGACATTTACAGCAGTGATCACGAAAATTGTAGCACGACGTATTGACAACTTTTTGACAATTTATTTTCCTTCCATTTAATTTTAATTATTTTTTTATAAAAATATAGTTAGTTCTACAACAAAAATCATACAAATTAATGTTTCAAACTTTCTACAAAAATTATAAATATCAAACGAATTTTCACCAAAATATCAAACATTTTTCAGAATTTTTAGAAAAATTTCGGGTATGTAATTTCATTGAAAATTAAATTTTAATATAATAAATAAGGTATTAAGTGGCTAAGATCTCGCGTTAATTTTTATATTTTATTTTTCCTGTTCTGTATATAAAAAAATTGAGCATGCTTTAAATGGAAGAAAAAGAGCAACACCTCTAACGAAAAAAATTCTCAAAGACCATCGAAATTTTAAAACGTTTCAAACTTGCCCTATATTTATCACAGTATCTAGTAAAATTAATGAAACTGCATACCAGAAAGTTTTCTAATAATTTCTAATTTTAAAAGGTGCAAATTTTGGGTTTTTTGTAGTATGTTTAATTTTTATAAATTTTGTGGAAAGTTTTAGTTTAGTTTATTTGAATTCAATATGGCAACTGACAGGAAAAAATCATTTTCACTTAAATTGCTTTTGTGGAACTGGCAGTTAAACTTTTATTCGTATGATTTTGTTGTGGAATAACTTATGTACATATGTACATGTTTATAAAAAATAATTAACATTCAGGGTATGCGTCTGAACGGGTAAACTAGCTGTCAAAATTTTTATGGGAAGTCATCTATACAAATTCCGTAAATTTGTACCGAAAGCATTAGGGAACTGTAAATAAGATGAGGGAATTTGTTTAAAAAATTAATAAATTTTTGATTTTTACTTGATCTTGTGGTGCGGTGCGTGCATGAAAGACACATTTTGACTAATACCCCTATTAAAAACAAGAAAATTTATTTGTCAATGCGTCACGCTGCTATTTTCGCGGACATTGCTGTACATACAAAAGTACATATGTACATCTACATGTGTATGTATGTATATATTTAAGATCAAATGAAGAAACTGCTGTATACTTTTGTTTTTCTCTTGAAGCAGTTTTCCAAACTGAGCCCTTTATAACTTTGTTGTATTTACGTTATATATCGTCGTTTAAAGTACAAAATCACGTATCAACAAAGTGCAAACCCACGTATCAAGATAATGCAAAACCGCGTATATGAGGTTGTATATATTATTTTCTAGAGAAAAACACGTATTTCAAAATATTGTTTCTCTCACCTACAAAATCTTGGCAAACTTATATTCGAGGGTTTCCATTTTCTTGATACGCGGTTTTGTACTTTAAACGACGATATGTACATATGCACATAGCAAATATGCTAAAAATTAACTACAGTAGCAACTCGTCTTTGTGGGCTAACTCAGAACAAACGGGTTTGTCTATACCTGCTTAGCTACTAAGTAACATAAAATCAACAACGAAATTAACATCTGCAAAACACCTTGAGGTATCCTCAAATGTATTTTCACACTCCTTTCTTTATCTGTTAGTTATCCATTGGCTTAGAACGAAAATTTCAAAACATCAAGACTACGTATCTTTAATAAATTTCTATGAATACCAGATAATTTTAACCTTACACATTTCATGTTATGTACTATGATCAAAGCCAAATCCAAAGCTTATTTTACAAAATAGTATGTACAAAAATAATTTTCTTTTATTTCCTTTTTTACTTGAAAAACGATAACACAATGGCGGTATCATTGTGAATTGTGAGGGAATTGCCAGGTACCAAGTATTTTTTGGTATACCTACGCTGCCATTGTATCCACATAAAACAGCAAACGCGCGTAACTTGTACAAGTTCGCCTCCGAAAATAAATTCGGCGAGTTTCAAGCAAGAACATAGTGCGTCGGCTTTATCTACTATGAATGCATATGAAAAGCATATCATAACAGCCGAACCGGCAATGACTTTGTATAGGAACAACTAATCATTTTGATTGAACCTGTGATTGAACCTTTGTAAAGCTCTTTTCTTCGTGTTAAACATTTCTTATAATAGTACTTATTTACAGGGTGTAAAATAATAACTGTCGCACAGTTTTTTTTTTAACAAAAAAAAAGTATTTTATTGTTATATTAACCGACGAAAAATTGCGTACCGCTTGCCGTTTTCTCTCAAAGAGTTTACCGCTAGTAAGCCCAAAGGAAGGTTAAAGTTCAAAAACTAATTAATTTAATTAAAATAAAATCTGTGGAAAAGAAAGGATCCTTTTATTTTCCAAAAAACCTGTGCGACACCCTGTATGTAAGTACCCGTAGTGTGGTATAGAGCTGCAAAATTATCGATGGTTGAACCATTCCATAGTTTTCAGCCTCACCATTCGATAGTATCGATACTTTCTTAAGAAAAACGAGTAAAAGAATATTAAATATAGATTTTCACCTTTTTGAAAACTAGAGTGGCCCCTATTTCTAACAATTATATGGGATGTTGGCGCAGTTATTGTCCGATTTTTTTTTTAATTTTCATGTGGAGAGCGGTGACTAAGATATATAATCAGATATGTAGTCATAAGAGGGCGAGGCTACGCCCATTTTCTAAAATATTACAATATTCTTACTTTTCGCCTAAAAATCATTGTAAATATCAATTTTGAGCGAGTAAGCTTCAGTAGTTACTTAAATATCGCAGTTTTCTTATTTCTGAAAACTACAGTTATATGGGAGGAAGGTGTGGTTATTGTCAGATTTTGCTAATTTTCAATACAATCCGTCCTAGGCTCAAAAGAAATACGCGTACCAAGTGCACAGACGGGCGGACGGATGGACAGACGGACAGTCACCGCTCAATCACGCTGTTACAAATAACCGTTATGTGAAAAAACGTATAATACCCTTAGGCACAAGTGCGCTCCGGGTATAAAAAATATCAGGTCCTTACTACTGCACTAATTATATTTAATAGGGTTATATTTTTATAAAAACATGAACGCTAGTTTTAAACGCAATTTTAGTGTCCCTTATTAAAAACTACAAAATAAGTTTCTTTAAACAAGTCATTTAATTTCGTTAGAAAGTCAGATGTATGAGATAAGGCCTTCGCATTTGTCAGCCAAAAGTGTAAAAAAGCATTAATACGGAGACAAAAAGATAAATAGAGACAGGACATTTTACGAAGCTTTGGCTAATAATGATTTTTTTTTTTTTTTAATTGAATGTTTATTATTTTTTACGAAAGTATAGTTCGTCGTATAGTCGGCCGCTGTGGTGTAGTGGTAAGCAGTGCGCGCTTCCACTCCGCAACGCCTGGGTTCAAGCCCTGGTCAAAGCAACATCGCAAAAAAATATAGAAAAAAGGTTTTTTCTTAACAGCGGTCGTCCCTCGGCAGGCAATGGCAAACCTCCGAGTGTATTTCTGCCATGAAAAACAGCTTCTCATAAAAATACAATCGCCGTTCGGAGTCGGCGTAAAACTGTAGGTCCCTCCGCTTTGTGTGACAACTTCAAGGCGCACGCCACAAATCGGAGGAGAAGCTCGGCCAAACACTAACATATGTGTAAGCGCCAATCTATTATTATTATTATTATAGTTCGTTATCTAACAAAAACCATGCAAGTCCAAATTTCAAACATCTAAAAAAAATTAGAAAAATTATTTTGACAACTGTGGTTGTAGCCAGTTTAGATCTATTTCTATTTTTCAAGCGACAGATAAGGGTTTTCCTCTCCTTGTACCAAACTCGTACAAATTCATGTTGTCGCTGCCGCGTTCAAAAAAATTATGTCGCCATCGACAAAGCGTTTTGATAATGATAACAAATTGGAAGCTTTTGCCCGTAACTCGTCGTTTTCAATGAAAAAGTAAACAAAAATGGACGCTAGTAAGGAAAAGAGTAAAAAGTATTTTTAAACAAATATTAAATATTGCTTGATATAGCAAAAAAAAGTGCTCACTGTGGCACAGAGCAGGGTTTTAACTTTTCCTTGAGAATAACACAACAAATTTTACAGCTAATAATCTGAGATTTGTCTGGGTAAACGGGGTGATTAAAAAACGAACTTTAAATGAGATTATAGCTCTGATCCAATACTTTTCGTGAAAAATCCTGTAAAACTGTCAAACAGCAAAATTACTCTCTGAACAGAGAGTAGAATGAGTAACAACAAAAAGTACGGGAACAAAAAAACCATTTTTCCTGTAAAAACGTCAACCAGTGATTGCTTGACACTTTTCATGATTTTACCAGAAGCAAAAGTTCGGGTAAAATCTTGCAACTTCATTCTCTACACAACTCTCCAAATTCGCTCTCATTTACAGGATTTTGGAGTACGGGAACATTTTTCCTGCAACTTCCTGCAAGTTCGTGTAAAATCCTGTAAGTTCATGGAGTACTGGATCAGAGCTTATATTTATAAGTAAATATACTTTAATTCAGATTATAACTATGTTTAATTCGTTATTGAATTAGTTTTAAATTTAAATGAATAAATGAAATAAATAAATTTTAACTAAAATGTTAAATGCCTTTAGCTTTAGAATACTTAAAGTTGACTTTCGGATTTTAGATTGATCAACTTTTTCCACTAGAACGGGCCTTTATGAACTACTCTTTTTTTTCAAATTATGCGCCCAGTTTTACTAAGGGTTGCCGAAAACGTAAATATGTACATTCATAAATGTTCGTTGAATTAAAGCGAGAAGTTTTATATATAAAGCGTAATGAAAAGTAATAAAAAATTTCACCAAAAATAAGAAACACCAACAACGAAAATGAAAAATAAGAAATTTTAATCATGCGTAGAAAAAATTGTGATTAGATGGAGCAATACATTCGTTGGGTTTGACTACCACGTATATGTACATACCAACGTCAAAATCTACAATACGTAATCGAATACTCCTCGAAGGAGGTATATCGGAATGAATCGATTACAATTCAGATTACTTTTCTATAAGCATGGCCGCTTTATAATGTGCGTTCGTTTAAAATCTCCAGCAGAAACCAACCAACTGCCAAATTTCGGCGAAATGTTATCTGTTCTCTCACAAGAGAGAAATATCCAAAATAGTACGCGAACAGAAAATTTGCAGAAACTTGCAAGTTAGACGAACAGCTGATATAATTTTTGTTTACATACAAAAGTGTAAAATTTAAAACGTACGAAAAGTCATCGCAAAGTTTTATACTGACACAGTTTATTGATTAAACAAATAACTACTTATTTCTTACAAGTTTAATTAGTCGCATTTTGTAATTTTTATCTTCCAAACCATCAAATTCAATTTTGTTATTTGCGTAAATGCCAACCAGCTGTTTTTGATCAGCTGTTTTCCTGTTGGCAAATTGCTGTTGGCAAAAATTTTTCCAGCAGAAACCAGCAGCTTCCCCTCAAAATGAAATGTCAGTTTGCTCTCTCGATTTCCCCTACTTTGCAAGTTTTTTGCGTACGCGAACGCAAAAACTTGTAAGTTTTGGTTAAACATGAACAATTAACAGCTACGCGAACGCACCTATAGTTCGCGTACTTTACATACAGGTTTTGTTTGTAATCGGAAAGTATGATGTGACCCACGATTGAGAGAATACAAAGGTTGCGCCGATCTCGGACCGCTATTCCTCTCTTAACGAATTTGACAGAATCGTTGTTTGCATGACGTCACACTGGTGCAACTTGTTTACGTTTTCCTTGCAACATTTTTTCTTCTTCTTCCATTCTTGCTCACGTTTTGGCATTTCTCTCTCGCAATTGCACCAGTGTGACGTCACACACAAGTTATTCTCAAAAATCCTCTCCGATCGGCGCAATCTTGTATTCTATCATTCTTGGATGTGACCGAATACCTTCGGGCGTTCATTAAAATACGTCATCGTTCGTAAATTGTAACGCACACTATGAGCAGACTGCCTACAATGCGCATTACAATTTTAAATTGGATCAGCGGTGTTTTAATTAAGCAATGCATATTGTGGACGGAGCCCATTTAGCAGTGCGCCGCTGGGTAGTTTTAAAGCCAGTGAGAAAAATTTACTCACTCTATGAATAGAAGTTAGATCACTCTATGAATAGAAGGCTTAGAATCATACCAGAAACCGAAGGTTGCCTAATTTGTATTAAATAGTTAACCTTTTATGCAGTTAATCATTTTGAACTTAGTGTACAAGTTTTTTTTTTCTTTTGTTTCTTAAAATGGAGGTTCTTTGCATTATTTAAGTTTCAGAGCTAAGCGTAGGTTTTGAGATAAATCTTTATTGCTGGCAAGAAACCGAAGTTCATACTTATCTGTAGTTTAGTTTTTTTTAGTTTTACCTAAATAGCTTAACTAACGGCAGAGATATTCAACTTTGAGGATGTACAACTTTTTTTTTTGGTTCGAAATATTACGTATTTTCATTAGTTTTTGTTATAAATCCCATTAAAGTAATGATATTTTTCTTGCCAGATACCAACAGGGTTGCTTAGTAGATAAAAGGAAATTTTACCCGAGTTGAGCATTCTTTTGTCGCTCGTTTACAAAGAAACGAAGCTAATATGACATTTTCAAGTGTTTAGGACTTACCGTTGATTTTTCGGATTTATTGTAGTTTGCTTCCTCATAACGAATAAGTCCAATATACATATATGTATGTGGAGGAACAAAAATTTTGCACATACATATTCTAAAATTTAAGGGACTATTGAGTGATTCACAGCGGTGTCATAAGTGTCATATTTGTATGTCGTAAACTTTAAAAGCTTAAATAGATGCTTAGAGAACTTAATACCACAACCAACTATTTTTTTAACATTCGTAATATGTCCTTGATGGTACTTTGCTAACCCCCTAATACATTGTTTAGGCGTTTATCGTTTACGACATACAACAATACGACACTTACGACACCGTTATGAATGTACCATATAAAACTGTATACTTAAGGAATTTAGAACTATTGAAAAAAGAGTTTGAAATTAACAGAAAATTTAATTGATTTTTTTTTTTTGTTCCAAAAAGTCATGTTCGACACTGTATGTGAATTTACTTAAGAACCATGATTCAATTATAGAAAGGTTTTGTAATAAAACAGTCTTCTCGCTCCCACACATAAAATCGGCTCCTTTACTTGTTGAGAATGTTACTTACTCTATAGTTTCTAGTGATATTAGTAGTAAAACCAAAAATTCTTCATACTAAATATTCGGGGCGTCACCTTCGTTTGCGTAATTTTCTAGAACAAGTGTAGAATAGCGACCGTTTAGCTATAAAATATGCCGATCGATAGAACTTTTTACGCTGATTTCAACGATACCAAATTTATTTGAAACCCAAAAGTAGATCATGATAAAATATGTAATATCGAATTAAAGATAATAACTTGTACTTTCTAAATAATATAAAATTCTTTACCATTAATTATGCAGTTTTTTCAAAAAAGGTTATTTTAGTGGTTTTGATTTAAAAATACAAAAAGCTATAATGTACATCAGCTGAATAACAAATTAATTACCTTTATGGTGACGTCATTAGCTTTTTAATCGGTTATAAAGTTCATAAGATATTCATATTTAAAATATCTAAACACTGAAATTCGGCAGGCAATGGCAAACCTCCGAGTGCATTTCTGCCATGGAAAACAGCTTCTCATAAAAATACAATCGCCGTTCGGAGTCGGCGTAAAACTGTAGGTCCCTCCGCTTTGTGTGACAACATCAAGGTGCACGCCACAACCGGAGGAGAAGCTCGGCCAAACACTAACATATGTGTAAGCGCCAATCTATTATTTTTATTAAAAACTGAACTTTACTTGCGCCAAATAATTTTGGCATGTTTGAAATGAGCATAAAAAGTTCTATTGATCTGCATTTTTCGGTTTTGCATAGCTGAACGATCGGTATTCTAGATTTGTTCCCGGAAATGACGAATAACTTAAATCAAAAATGCATATTTTTATGTATTGCTTAGTATTTCCATTAAAACACCAAATATATTGCAAATTTGCATAGAATTAATAATACACATTTTACTTCTAATTGTATACTTTACGTCCTTTTTTAGTGCCATTCTACTATCGTTTTCGCAAAATGCGATCACATTCTTCCCCTTTCTCCTACTTCCAAAATACAAATCTAGATAAAGGAGTGTCAAATTTTAGCTGTCACAAATTACACAACCTTGTATTATTGAATCATGCTTTAGAACGAAATTTAATGGCTTAAAGCTTGGCTTGAGCTAGTTTCTACAAGGCAATTCGAAAATTGCACATTTTATGAACAAATTTAATAATTAGGCATCTGGATATTTTTGACAATGATCAACAATATATACCCATGGCCAAAATAATAGACCAGTTTTGGCTATATATATTTTGTTTATTTAATATTTATTATTTTTTTTGTAAAAGTGTAAAAGCATATACTTCAAACTTTGTCCTAAAGTTATAAGATTTCTGCAAAATTGCAACTACATCAATTTTAAATTTTTTCTCGAGTTATCGATACTGAACGGAAGATCCATCTATTCCGCCAGCCAGTTCGAAAACGCCCTATCTCAAACGAAAATACACTGAAAATGTGCTGAGCTACGGCGTTTTTGAAACGAATTCTGTGGTAGAGCGTTTTTCAATTAAATTCTAAAATGGGGCTTTCTTCAACCAAATTCTGAAATAGGGTGACGTTGAAAAATTTTCAGAGATGGCGTTTTCGAACTGGCCGCCGAGATATGTCGATCTTACACTCAGCCATCGATATGCAGTTTTATAGATATAAGAAATGCTTTAATTTTTGATACTTTTTTTCTAACTATCTAAGCTTTTTTCCATACAAAAAGATTGTCGAACATACTTTGTATGGAAGACAATGCGTGAAAAAAATGGCCAGCACCCACGAGATTTTTTAGCAACGTAAAACTTACACTTCTCATTAAAATATAATAGGACCCTCCTCTTTGTGTGAAAACATCAAGGCGCACGCCACAAATCGAAGGAGAAGCTCGGCCGAACACTAACAATGAGTAAGCGCAAATCTATTATTATTATTATTATTATTAAAATAAAACTTACACTTTTTATCATAGTAAAATTTAATGAGCTATAAAACTGCAAAACAAAAAAGTTCAGAATTTAGATGCAAGCAACTTTGCAGAATTTTTATAATTTTTACACAAAGAGTGAAATATGAATTTATATGGTTTTTGTTAGATAATGAGCTGAACTTTTATAAAAAAAAAGTAATAATTATTATAGGACCAGACATGTACCTCATTCTGGAAATCATAATTAAACATATCACACACAGTATTCAATAGTCACAACTCAAAATTTAGTACTTTTGAAATTAAGCACTAAAAATGTACAGAGCTTTTATTTACCTTTTAGCAAAAGCTGTAGCAAATTTTTGTTGTAATTAAAAAAAAAAACACAAGGTAAAGTCGCACTTACCCATATGATTATCATGTGCTAAGAAATAGTTTTTCGCGTTTTCTGACAAACGTATTATTTTGAGTTGTGACTTTTTTGAAGATGGTGTGCGATATTTCTACTTAACACACCTTGGGAGTGATATGATAACCAACAGAAAGAAGAGTTTCACCAATGCTAATTTGCTGATATAAGAAATCTCCGAAGGGCATCTATGCATTCATTAAGCAATTAACACAGTGAAGGAGGGCTTTTTTTTGTTTTTTAATAAGATATTAGTATTTTCTATTTCACTTTTTCTCACAATTTTAGCCATGGATGGATTTTCAAAAAACTAATGTCAGCAGAGCGTTGAAATCCTTATAAATCCAATAAAGTCGTAGTCACCGCGTTTTCCTATATTGCCTACATCACGGTTTTTTAATATAAGCTAGACTATTTATATTTACATATTTAAAAATAAATATTTAAATTGACTTGTAAGGAAATGTACTTTAATCGCACCTAATGCTCCATATGGAATTCTATTTATTCCAATGGATTGGTGATACGTTTTGTTAATTTACGCTCTTTCGAGCGTATACTTCTACATCTACAAACGCGTATCACATTATTGGAATTGCGATGGTTGCACAAATAAGGTTTTCCAATGTTGAAAACCTAACCACACCAAATGAACATACTTATGTATATACATATGTATACATAGTACATACTTAATGTATGCATGTAGATACGACTGCAATAGATCGTAGATATACGCAAATAAATTAGAAAAGAACACATTTATTGAAAATATAAATGCACTTGCTTATAGAAGAGGCTTAATATAATTTTTTTCTTACCAGTGCACAACCAATTTTATTTAATTCGTCGTTCTCAACCTTTTCGTTTTCCTTCCTTCGGATTACTTTATTTGCACAATTTGACTGACTTGGAAAGTCGATTATTTTTTCTTTTGGTGAACATACAATTCAAAGGCAACTTTAAAGCACTGTGAATTTATATTGAAAGTTTCTTCTTTTAGAAATTTTACACTTCTCTTCGATGATTTTTGATATTGAAATTTCCGAAATTTTGTAGAAATTCTTAACACAATGAAAGCTGGTCACGATACCTGACGACTATTTTCGATAAGCTTCAGAAGAAAAATGAACGAAGTAATCACTTTCGATAATGCAAGGTTGCATTGGGCTAATATCTTATACAATGTCTGCACACCACGAATTTGTTTCATACCATGATTCAATAATAGTTGCGATCCTGAACTTTTCTGGATTAAAACCTATAAAACTGTCAAAAAGCAAAAGAAGCCAGAGAACCGAGTACGGGAACGCTTTCTGGTAAATTCCTGTAAGTTCTTGCGAGTTAGAGAACGAAACCAATACAAGGTTAGATAATTATTGACAGCCGCGGTTTGACAAAAGGTTGCATTTACGAAGGACGGAGAAAAGGGAAAAACGAAATATCTTGGTGCGAAAATGGTAGTGGAAAAGTACGTAAAGTAGGAAATAAGTAGTGAAATTTGTTTCATAAATTCTAATTTATTTGCAGGGAATCTATCATTTTAGATAGTAATATTGATATATCTATGTGAATTACGTAATTTATGTGGTATTTAGTTGCACAAAAGCTCCTCAAAATTAAAATAAAACTACTATGAGATTGATGTATTCATCCAATTTAAAAACAATTTATGATTTCATCAGTTAAATGTTTCATATGCATATATAAATAAACATATTGCACAAAAGCTTATACACACCAAAGCTACACTTTTTCCAAGTAAATTTGCAAAGAAGCAACACGGTGACATTGCTAAGGGAGCGGTGCGAGAGAGACAACTGTCAGTTTTTCGAACCTTGCATTATTGAATCATGGCTACATACCTTAAGCTGCCTTTGCATGAGGCTGTTTTTTGACAGGCGACAGGCGATTTTTTGACTTTGACTTACAACATATCTTCGCACGCCCCCTAAACCCCACTCAACTGACCCTCACCTCGAGAGGCACAAATGCTCCCTGGATCTCCCATTAGTTGAGCTTGACGACAACGATTGAGGGACAAGCCGATTTAAGCAGGGATATGTAAGCCGCTACAACAACAGTAACAACAACAAGAAACAAAGTTTTTAATGCAATTGTTGATACGAAATATTAATTTCCCTGTTTTTAGTATATTAATTTAGTGGCCAAATCATTCGCTGCTAAGCGTTCAATGTAGCAAGCAATAGTATTAGGAGCGTTCCTTATCTCCCAGAAATAGTCAGAAAATGTCCGAAGTAGTCAGATTTAGTCCAAAAAGCGTTCCTTAACTCGGAAATGACAGCAAAAATGAGAGAGCAACAGTCAGTGAGAGTGACTCTCATCAGTCCGAAGTAGTCAGATTTAGTCAGAAGAATTTTTTCTGGCAAAATCCTGAAAAGTGTCAAACTCAACTGAATTTAAATTAACGGAAATTAAAGAATACGCTAAAAGTGAGAATAATCTAAAAAGTAAAAGAAATGAATTGAAATTGGAAGGAGGCAAAAAATAATTGATATAGCAAGTGTTTATTGTGCTTGTGCTTGTGTGAATGTGTTTTGTACATACATTTCTGTTTTTATTTGACGTTAGTTTTATTGTTGCCATTCTTTGGACTAAAAATTTGGTTTTTTGCGTTCCTTTACTTTTCCTGTTATTCTCTTTTAGTGAGCGCATTTTGCTTACGCTCTGGCATTTTGACACTTTTCAGATTTTAGTCCAAAAAGATAAGGAATGAACCTATTACTCGCACTGCTGTCAAAACGAGGCAAAAGCACCCACCATGCAAAACATGAGAAATAGGCAACAATCGTCATTGGCAACAAATTGGCGACTCACCGATTTATTGCTGTGGTGACAAATCGGCAACATCACTTCGTTCATGACAATTTTGAATAAAAAGTTCTCAAAAATTCCGAAACTTATGAATATGGCGTCAATAGTATTGGCCAAAATCATCTAAATTATGCCCAAGGACAGGATTGAAGAAATAGGAAGCCTCACAGCGAGAAAATGAATTAATTCCGATTGTAAGTTGCGATTTGGTACACAAAAAAAAATAAATGAAGCCTTAAAAAGAATAAAATTATTCCAAATATCGCCTGAAGCGATAAGAAAAGGACTCATTCAGGTAATAAGAAAACGACTCGCCCAGGCGAGTTGCCTTCGGCGGACGTTTTAGAGCGACCGGTAATAGGAAATCGATTCGATGGCAATATTACCGGCAATAAATTTGTTTCCGAGGGCGACACGTTTTCTTATTGCCGGCAACAGAAATTGTTTGGTGGGCAAATACAGCCCTTAAGTTCCATGTAGATAGGCCTTTAAGGTGTGGATAATGTGGTATTGTGAGCTCCAACCCCCTTTTCACTAAACCACTTAACCCCACTCACGTATCGTTGTCGTTAAAGTCAACTAACGAGAGACCCAGGACGTACGCGACTCCAACTGGGTTTGTTCATAGGGACAAGGGCGTTAGCGGGATGTGGTTTTGGGGGCATGCGAAGAGGTGCCGTGAGTCATGTGGGCAAATCTGTGTTTACTCTGCACATGTACGAGTATAACCAGCTGTAATATCCAGCGCGAAGATGGACTATTGTGGTGCAAGTCTTCCGGGTCAGACAAAGCACTGACCCGTCCACGTCGGGTGGTTGTGCACCCAAAATGCCATTCACAGGTTGAGAGTAGATTCAGATGGAGACCGCTCCCTGCGAATGCCGTTTATCGCCTGTTGGTTTGCTGTCGCTTTTTAAGCTCTGAACCTCGTCCGCCAGTTCGTATAGAAGCTTCCTGACATGCCTTGGCGAGGGCTCTGCTGCAAGCAGGTGTTTGTTCGGGTACCCATGTCGGCGGCACCCTTCTACGAACTGTTTAAAGAGCATTGTGTTACGCTTTTTGATAGAGAGCATCTCAGCCTCGTCGTGAAGATGCTGCTGATGTGACATCAGAAGGCATCCAGTCGCGGTCCGGAGTTCTGGCATGTCTGTAGCTTCGACCACTGTGTCTTGTTTTTCTCCGGCGACCTTACGATCGCTGCAGAGTTTAGAACCGGCAAATCGCTTTGTATAGCAACAACATTTTTTTGTCTTTGCCCCAGGTGCTGCCTGCTACCCACTTGAGGGCCTTGTTGCGATTTTGTACTCTAATGACAATCGCGGTTATATGCGCTGAGAAGGAGAGCAGACTGTCGAAGGAAGCGACGAGCATTTTTAGGTTATTTACCGTCGGAATTGGTTCACCGTCGACGTGAATGTTCAGCTGTAGTCTAACCTCCATCGTCCAGGTGGTGAAAAGGGTTGCCGAGGATTTCGTAGGGGAGAGGGTGAGGCTCCTAGCAGCCAAGAAGTGAGTAAGTTCGGAGTGGTAACCGTTGACTTTCGAGCGAAAGTCATCAATTGGATTAACGGGCGCCATTATCGAGCATTCGTCAGCATAAGAGACAATTTAGACTGTCTCTAGTCGTTGAGGGAGTTTTGTGATTAAACAGCAGCGGGAGAAGGGCACCAGCCTGTGGAACCCCTTATTTAATTTTTCTCGGTTTGCCGGTTTTTCCCCTGAAAGTCAGTAAGGTATATGAACCACTTAAATAATTTTCTTACCATCAGTTGAGTACCTGTGGGGGAGAAAAGCCTCAGTGTCTTCCAGCAACGTGGAGTGGCAGACGGTGTCAAACACGTTTGACAGATCCAACACTAGTAGGACTGTTCTCTCACAGGGTCGGTTTCGACTTAAGCCACGAATTATGTGGGTGTTTATAGCGTTAAGTGCTGTTGTTGTGCTGTCCACTTAAGGAACCCATGCTAATCCCTCACTGGCCTCAAAGCCTCAAGTGTCGTCGTTACCGGGGAAATGAGAGTTGTCGGATGATAAGACTCTACTTTGTTGGCCAGTTTCCCCAATTTGAGAAGTGGGACCACTCTCCCCGTTTCCCAGATATCTGGGACGATGAAAGTAGCCACGGACAAATTGTGGACCTTGGTGAGATAGTCTACTTCCTCAGAACCAAATTTATTTAGTATCAGCATGCATATTCCGTCTGGTCGTATGGCCCGAACCTCTCCACTGGTGAATGTGAGAGGGGCACTAGCTGTTGGCAGTTTGTGCAGCCTTCTGGTGGTTTGGCTAAAGTAAACCGGGTGAAGAGATTTCCACTCTGTCGTCGCGATTCGGGTGTTGGATAGCGACCTCACGGTTGACCGAAGCTTACTCACACTAGAGATGTAGTTACAAGTATTCAGATGCTTTTCCCACTTCTTCCGCTTATGTGCGTTCACGGATTGCCGAATCTTCGTGATGAGATTCCTAATGAGGGGATCGAAGGTTGTCACGCTCAGGAGAGCCGCTTTTGCGGCTGATGTCCGTAATACATCCAGCTGGAATGAAGCGTGTGAACCTACGCTCACTTACATGGACGTCAGTTGGTGGGTGGTGAAGTGCGTTGAAGTCACCAACTACTATTCGGTTTTCACCTCTGAGGAGAACACCTATTTGATATCCTAGGATAATATCCTGCTGGGTAGCTGGTGACAGGGATTATGTAAACGTTATATATTTCGAGCTCGACAACGCCTGATAGTATAACAATACCCTAACATTCTAGGATGGGATCCCTGCGGTCGATGTCCGCTTCAATAAGACGATACTGCACGATGTGGTACGTGATGAACGCTATACCAACACCATTATCTCGCTCGCTATCTCGACGGTGCACATTGTATCTACATCTCTTGGACCGCAGCTATCAATATCCCGTGTCGAGCAATGAAGAGGGATATCTGCGCGATCTTGCTCTGAAATCCATTACAGCTGAATTGTAGGATCTTTGTGTGCCTTGGGAGACTTATTGGAATGTAAGGTATAAGGGAATTGTCTTGCGTGCCGGCCATTTGCTGTTTGTGCCCCTTGAAGGCAGTGCTGCACTGTGGTGGGCGGCGTCGTGGATAGAATTTGCGTCCACGGTTGCCGTTTTGGTCCAAATGGACCAAATTTGGTCGATTTGATGTCGAGTTTGGCACAGGGTTGCACGTTCATTATGGTTTTCATGACCATTGCCAACAAGAAATGAGAATTTCAGATGTACATAACGCGCAAAATCAATATATTTTTATGATATCATATAGGCAATTAACTGTGCCCTAATCTTTGAAGCTCCTGCAGCATAAATTCAGTTCTCTGGCTTTCGGTATCTCGGCAATTTTTGTGTATTGCAACAATTGTCTAAAATTTTTATATATGACAACACCGAATTTTCTGCAGTTTGACCAAACAAAATTAGTTTGCTGTGAGAGTCGCCAAACTCGCTCTCTCCGAGTTTGCTGCAACAACAATTGCACGCAGTTTGCCAAACAAAATTTCTGCATAACACCGACCTTAATTGCCTACCGAGCCCAAAGTACCATCTGTTGGCAAGAGTTAAGGCGCTGGCCCAATGCAGGCTTGCTTTGCGTGCCTTGCTGACTTTAGTTTGCTTTGATTTAGTTTGAAAACTTGTGTGGCCGAATGACGGATTGAAACGCTGTCAAAGTAACCAGCTGTCTGGTTGAAAAGTCAATGTCTGTTCCCTTAACATTAATTATTATTTTCCTAGAAAACTCTAGAAGATGTATCAAAAACTTTCAGACTTATCTTTATATTAATGCGAAATAATGGCTGCGTTTCTTTATACATTCCGGATAATTCCATTTCACAGCCGGAATAAACAGAATGCGTTTGAAATATACGTCACCATATCAACAGGAACGTTCTAAAGAATAAATAAACAAAAAAGCTTATTCCAAACGTTCAGAATGAATAAAGAAATGCAGCCAATGTTTGTATCTAAAAGAAATTGTAATAATAATACATACATATGTATATCTACAGTTACTAAAAAAACTATAACTTAAAAAAGCGAATTACTTGAAGAAGAGAGCTATAAGAAGTTTTTTCTTCTCGTGTAAAAAGTGAGCTTTGCAATTTTTTACTATAATATAATGATATGTTAAATTTGATTTCGAATTGCTTCTTTTTTTAATTAAGGACCTGTGCCAAATGATAGAAAAGAGAAAATTTTGACGGATCAAAGTAAAAATCTGACATTTCTCGTGGTGAATAAGAGCTCATGGGGCTAGGTAAAATTTTGACAGCTTATAACCATGTATACACATAATATTGCTTGGCGGTAATAAGGAATGAACATGAAAATGAAAGCTGAAACAGCATAAAAAAAACGTACGTTACTTGCAAATTATAAAATAAATATAAATTTTAAGAATTTCAGCAACACACAAAAATAAAGCTTTCGCACGAGCGTTTGTTTGGTTTTTCAACTGTCAAAATTTAACTCTGCATTTGGCACAGCAAAATTCAATTTATTTGTACACCATATTAAAATTTTTACACCCCGTCTCACCACGGAGAAAAAAGTTACCAATTGGCGAGAAATGTCAGATTTTTACTTTGATCCGTCAAAATTTTCTCTTTTATATCATTTGGCACAGGCCCTAAGTAGGCAAATTTTTGTTTGAATTTATGTATTTTGAACAGGAACATGCCTCTTTTTCAAAAGCCTACAAAACGCTTTCAAATAAAACATTTGTCTATTGAAAACTTTGAGGCGCTTAAAGCAAGTGAAGAAAAGCTGCCATTTGGCCAGCCTTTATACATTTTAGTATATTCCAAATAATTTTTGACACTTCTCGGAGTGAAGCAAGCAAAGCAATCCTGCATTGGGCCAGTACCTGTATTCTTCGTTATATATGTTTATTTAGGCTGCATTTCTTTATTCATTCTGAACGTTTGGAATAAACTTTTTTGTTTATTTATTCTTTATAACGTTCCTGATGATATGTTGACGTATATTTCAAACGCATTCTGTTTATTCCGGCTGTGAAATGGGATTATCCGGAATGTATAAAGAAACGCAGCTTTAGAATTAGAACGATTCACAATAGCGCAGTTTTTCCGCTTAAATTCGTGTGTTTTTTAACCGACATTGCTGAACTCAGATAAATATCCGAGTTTATCTTGTTACTTCGCATATGCGAGCGTTGTTTTGTATCTCGGTTGCAAAAGAACGCGTCAAACTGTACGGCTTGCGCTTGGATTGGTTTTGCTGTTTTGCTTGACACACCTTGAGAACGACGAGCTACGGGCTACATCTGCCAAATTATTTTAGCACGTACTCTTATGTAGATAATTATTTTGGCGGCGACAGGACTATACCGGGACTGTGGTTTTGGTCAGATTAGATTAAGGGCCGGTTATCCAATGTCTGGTTAACACCAATCTCCGGTTAAACATTGTTATCAACGTTACCGACTCCCTGTTGTATGCATGGAGTCGAAGACGTCGATAACGATGTTTAACCGCAGATTAGTGTTAACCGGACATTGAGTAACCGGCCCTAAATGGTTAAAAGTTTTTTCTTTGAAACGTGCACATACTAATGTACATAATTGAAGATGGCACTACTTTTGTGAATTTCCTTAGCAGGGTTTTTGGGAAATTCGAGAGCGCAGCAACCCTGAGTTTAGCAGATGATTATTTGTACAGAATTTTTTAAACAAATTGCGATTTGTAATTTGTGCTCGGTGGAGAAAACGCGATTGTTTACATAAACGAGAATAAAGAAAAAATATATAAGTATATCTATATTGTTCTAAAGTTTGTGACACAATAAGAGCGGAAAGCCTATGTGTCGGGAAAGCTGGCGGTTTGACCAGTGAAGGAGTAAAGGATTTCGAAATATAAGTGGCGTAAACGAAGTCGTGCAAAATGTTCAATGGTTAGCAGCAGTACTAATAATAAGTTGTTTTCATATTGGTTTATATATTAGTTATTTATTAATTCAACTTTTTTCGACTTCAGTTAAACCCAGTGGATCTTCGACAAAACCTCTCATTTGATGAGGTTTTATTACAACTTTTTTTAGAAAAACTATTGCAAATTATTGATTAATCTGATATATGCTTACGAATCTATACATACATGTATTTATATTTCTATAAAAGGATGTAATCATAAAAATATATGGTAACTTAGTTTTTATGATTATTGATTTTTTTACCGTGCCATTACTCAATAAAAAAATAACTACCGGCTTATGTATATAGAACTACATACATATGCATCTATAAAAGACTTAAACCTATTCCGCATTCTTAAATATTCTCATACATACTCGTTTTAACGTCCATATGTAAATGACCCTTCGTCACTTACGAACACATTGATATGATCATCCACCTCGGAACTTCACTCATTAGCTATTTTAAAAAGTTTTCACAATGAATCAAAAATAGATTTTTGAAAAAATACTATCAGTCGTACTATGAAATAATACAGTAATATCAATCTGCGTTTGTAGAGAAAATAATTAAGCGATTCCCAAGACGTCGTAAGCATCGTAAAGTCATAAAGTTGTAAAATTAGTCAATGTGAAATAACAATTAAATGTTTTTTAGGGGATCCGCTGGGTATAAGAACAGCTAATTATCGCCCCGTTTCTGCATTAACTTCGCAAAAGAGTCATTCTAGAGAATGTAAGAAAAAATTCCTTTTTCCACTGGGATAGAGGAAATGCTTCTTTACTTCATATTTCTTGTTCTACTAACACTAGTGAGCACCGATATTAGGTTTTTGTTTTATTTTCAAATTGTGTAACGCTTTAACTTTTGTTATAAGTGGTAATATCAGTTTTCCCAAGAAAAAAAATATATATATATGGATACGTGATAAACTCAAAAATGGGGCGTTATATATTTTCGACAGTTTGAAAACACTTTGGCGTAGTTACAATGAGTTACAAAATTTGCAATTACATATTTATTCGATCATTTTAAATTTTTAACGTTTTAGCGACTATGAAAAAATTTGCCTACAGGGTTACTTGCATACTACTTGCTCGGTGTACTAAACACAAAGCTGGTGCGTCTGTTGTTGATATCATTTGAGTCAGAGCCAACACGTCATGCAGCTTCACTTTATTTCCGATTCACGTACATATTTTAGTTACATATGCATGTACTTGCATAGTTGGATTTACTAATTATCTTTCTATGAAAAAAACAAAAAAGCTCTGATTCATAATAATTACTTCTAGGTAAAATGTTTAAGCGCTTAAAATCGAAATTCTTTTGGACGAATTATTTGTATGATTGTATATACATTTATTCACATATCTGCGGTCATACGCAATAAGCGCCTAAGTCGAAAAACCTGAATTCGAGAAAAAACGCATTAAACAATTGGATTGAAATGTTAACCTTATGGAGAAACCTTGTCTAGATGGCAAGATGGGGACTTCATGTACACATGGAAAAGCAGTTGCAGAATACGATGGCATATACATATAACTCAATTATTTCTTAAGTCGACTTAATTTCTAATTAGGCAGTAAATTATATATTTCTTTTTAGTGCTTATCAAGATTTGAACCTTTGGACATGAACATTTATTTTTGCTCTCTTATCTTAATTATTTTAGTAAAGTGATGTAATTAATATACATATATCACATTCGTTCATAGAAAATGGAGGACTTACAAAGGGTTGGGAATCAATTTCTTTCCCCACTACTATCGGATCTACGTAACCGAAATCGTAGTGCATGCAAATGTATTTGGAGTACATAAACTTAAATTCCACAAACACCTGTTGCGTTAACTCCTCATATTAATATTCGGTATTGAAATCGGGGCGAAAAAATATTTGCTTTCAAAAAGGTTGTAAAATGAACCACTTCCGATGATTATACCTGTACATATGTATTTGCACACATACATACATAGGTTCGTAGATACATATATGAAATTAGTGATTAGAAAGAAAAAACAGGTAATTAATTAATTACTTGTTATACCTAAGAAATGCAATCACATTTGATTTTTTTGGTATTGAATTTGTATTAACTGACTTGCATCATATTTATACAAACATTCATAGCTGCATAATATGCACGTAGGAGTACGTACCCAAAGATAATTTACAAACATACTGAACATTGCAAAAACAGGCTCTAATAACTAGGTATATTAATTCAGGTTAATATAAACATGGAATATTATATTGAAAGTATTTGCTTTATTGTTAAACAAAAACGCGAAAAGTAATTATTTTTATTGTTAAGCAAACTTAAATAATAAGCTATGGAATAAGATCATCTGTTGCTCGTTGTTAAGTGATTCCTATTTTTAGTAATAAGTAGTATGTAAAGAATTCACACAAAATGTACGACTTAAACTATTACACCAATTTAAAATATCAAATGAATCTCTTAATTGAAATACAGAAGAACGAACTTATTCAGAAATAAATAAATACAATTTCTTTGATATGTATTAACCTTATATATTTCCTTATGGCTTCATATAATAAATTCTCATTTCATCCATTTCATTTATTATACGAATTTTAATATATACATATATACATATTTGTATTTTTTGAGAGTATTAATGCACATTAAGATACCCAGTAGATAAATTCAAGACTTAAAAGCCCTTCCGAAAGGCCTTCCTGAGAGACAATAGGCTTTCGACTTTGCATTCCTTCCTCCTTTCTTTTTTGTATGGCGTGGCACAAATTGAAAGTCTCATGCTTTCGTTACCTATAGTTTTAGAGGAGTTTTCCTAAAGCTGCTTTTTTAATTCATAAAAATTGTATTTCTTAGGTATATTCGTTTAAAGTTCATATCCAATTCGGATTATTGCAACTTAAAATACACTTTAAAATTCGTTTGTATTGCTAAGTAATATGAACTTACAAATTCGCGTCAATTGTAAATAGGAAAAGTCTTCCTAGAAGGCAAGCAGAGAAGCACTTTTTTCAGCCCTTCTTGAAAAAACCATTTAGAATTGGTTCACTTAAGAAGGCCTACCTAAATTATCTTCTGGGCATGTATATTTATAATCTGTTCATCATTTTCCAAACAAATAATAATCACTCCACACACATGGTCGCATATTTACCAAAACGACGTAGTGAAGTACAAGTGTGAAAACAAAAATTTACATGTACATACATACATAGATATGTATAAGTAAATACATATATATAAATAGTACCGCTCCTGATAAGTTTTCAATTCGGTTTTATAGGGAATACTCTTGTATGTATGTAGGAAAGAAACTATCTGTAGAGTTCGTTCTGAATATTCCTTCATTGACCTCTGCTAGGTTACTTCAAGTCAGTGAAATATGTTAGAAATATTTGGATCCGGTTAGTTTTAGTTTTGAAAAGCATGGAAGTTACATACATATATTTTAAGTCTTTTACATTCCACAAACTCTGTCTAGTTCACCACGCAAAAGCTGATTACAAACTTTTTTTTAACTGTTTTCAAACTGACTTTTATGAATGGTTGTTAATGTGATTAAAAATATTCCGCTTTATTATGAGTTTAATTTTCGCCCGCAGTCGTTCACCTTTCGCTTATGTGTATTCACTGCGGATGGATGAAAAAATTTCAATTGAATTTGTTTCCGAGCAAAATTCAACAAAAAAGCACTTGGAAACGGAATGCCTTCTTAATGTTTACGTTAATTGATTTCGACAATCTTTTAACTTTGCATTTACCAAAAAATGAAAATAGAAATTAAATTAAATCTTTTTTTTTGTAGGGTGCTACTTATAGCTAATGCAACAAAATGCTTTTTTTTTATAAACTAAATTTAACATACCACAATTTAACCTGGCTAAGAATCTTACTTTATTTTTTTTTTAAATGTTCCTTATTTTTAATCTTTCCATTACATAGTTCTCCAGCGCCTTTTGGGAGGGGATACACCACCTAACAAAGTTCTTGAAATCAAAGGCGAATCATTGGGAAGCTTGCTGGTAATAGGACGGGATGAAGGTATGGTCCTGTACTCGCCACCATTCAATTCTGTAGATAAGAAAGCGGGCTATGAAATTGTGCTGCAACGCCATGTCAATGATCCCGCAAACACATGCTTTAGCTTATATCGTTCACCCCTTCAACAGGACGCCGAAGATAGGTTCAACGCCTTCGTACATCGCTTGCCTGTGTTCGTTACTATCGTAAAGGAGGTAATATTATCCACACTGTGAAGTAATAAAATTTAAGTAATTTCTTAATTTAAACTTAAAAAAGAATATGAAAGCATATAACTGAATTAATAAAAGATTTCGCTTTTTTAATCCGCTATTTTATTTTTCTATTTAATTAAAAAATTTATTAGTATCTTTCACTAAAATCGTATCTCCCTACAGTTTTACAACGTTAACGGGCTACAAAAAGTATGTGATGCGTTGGCAGAAAATCCCTCCTGGTCATTGGCACACTTGGTTGCCTATTTCAATCTCGTTGACTACGTAAGTAATCCGAAAGTATTGGAATTCATCGATTATGCTGATCATGTGCATCTGATGTCGCCATTTCAGGTATAAGTTTTTGCATAATCGAATAAAGATAATGTAATATTTATAACGTTACGTATTTGTATATATTTAGCTTGCCATAAAAAGCGGAAACAATGAAATGGTTAAGACGTTGCTGCCGCTTTGTAAAATGGAACATCTGGATAACAATAGTAACTCCGTATTTCATTATGCCGCTAGTACAAACAAAGAAATCATAAACGTAAGTACAAAAAAAACTGCTGTTTTAACCTCCGAAAACCAGGTAAAATTCAGCTGTATTTCAAGATTTTTTTACCAGTTCATCTTTGCCTTTATAGTCGTGTTAGAATAAGTTTTGTTTGGCTATGAAATGAGGCTACACGGGATAATTTATATGAATGAAAAAATGGAGTAGAATTATTAAGAAATGTGAATACATACTTTAATAAGGCCAGCTTGTGTTATCTGATTTAAACACTAATGATAATCGTTCTTGTGATTTATATTTAAAAAAAAAATATACCTTTTTAAAATAGGTTCATAAAAATAAATTAAATGCCTACCCGTTAATACATTTTGTAATATTAGATGGAAGGGTTCATATTCCTTATTTTTTTTCGCTCCAGTTGTTGACCGCAAAAAGTACAGAAAATCTCAATCACATAAATTCGGATGGTTTTCCGCCATTACATTTAGCCTGTTTGTCGGATAAACCCGAGTGCGTAAAAGCTTTACTATTAGCTGGCGCAGATGTTAACTTAAATGCCAAGAATATGAGTAAAATATACAAGACTAGTACACCTACTTCGGTTGCTGAATTTCTCAAAACCAATGCAAATAAGCTATACACTCAGGATATGAAATTCGGCGGCACTCCGTTGCATTGGTCTTCTTCGCGTGAGACATTACATGCGCTCATTAAGCAGGGATGCGATGTCAATGCCACAAATTTTGACGGACGCACCGCTCTACATGTGATGGTAAAACTTCTTTTTTAAATTTGCATGATTAAATAAATCAAAACGCTAGTTACAACTTCTAATCCACAGATTGCTCGAAACCGTTTTGAATGTGTTGTTACACTCCTAGCTCATGATGCTGATATTGATGTATTCGATAAAGATGGAAACACCGCTTTACACATTGCCATCGAAAAAAAATTGGTACCTATCGTGCAATGCCTAGTGGTTTTCGGTTGCGATATTAATTTAAAAAATAAGGATGGGAAAACACCGCGACACATGGTTGGTAGTGATTCAAACGGCGGTAAAGAAAGTGAAATACTCTATATTTTGCATTCAGTTGGGGCTAAACGGTGAGAAAATTTTATTTTGTTATGATTTGTTATGCTCAGATGAAGAAGCCAAATTTTCTTACATGTTACATTGCTACCTATTTTGTATAACTATCATCAATACCCATTTCTTTTTAGATGCCCTGGATCGAGTACAAAATGCCCAGCTGGTTGTAACGCTAAAGGCTCCTACAATGGTATACCACCTGAGTCCCCAGAACCAGTCGAGCAACGTGAGCATATTGAAAGTATGCTGGCATCAACTAGCCGCCAAGCAATGGATGGTCTCTTTGGTTCATCCTCTAATGGTAGCGCATTGACACCGGAGTAAGTTTTAAATGCCAACCAAATTACGATTTTCGATCAATAAAACTATCTTTCATTACTGGCAGGCCTACAGTTATTATTGATACTGAAATAGAACAAAAGGGCCAAAGTATAATGGATGCGTTGCTCGGAATGTTTACCACCAAAGTAAATAACGACGGCAAAAAAGGTAGAATTCAAATGTATAGTATTTAATACTAGTAAATAGTTAAATTGTGCATTGTATACTTTAGTATCGCCTAGCAACAGCCTTGAAGGAGAGGGTAGTGGAGATGCGAGCGCAGCTGCAACTCCAACTACACCAGCTTCAATCGGCAGCGAATCTAGCAATAAAAGCGAAAAACCGTATGGCCGCGGACGTTTATTGTGCCTGGATGGCGGCGGTATCCGTGGCCTTGTGCTTGTCCAAATGTTACTCGAAATCGAAAAGCTCTCACAAACTCCCATTACTCATATGTTCGATTGGATAGCTGGCACTAGCACTGGCGGCATTTTAGCACTTGGTCTCGGCTGTGGTAAAACAATGCGCCAGTGTATGGGGCTGTATTTGCGCATGAAAGAACAATGCTTTGTCGGGTCACGTCCCTATCCAAGTGAATTGTTCGAAAATATATTGAAGGATAACTTAGGTGAATATACAGTAATGACTGATATCAAACATCCAAAAATTATGATAACCGGTGTAATGGCTGATCGCAAGCCGGTAGATTTGCATCTATTCAGAAATTATCACAGCGCCAGTGATATCCTAGGAATAGTTACGCCAATAAGTAAGTTTGATTTTTAGTCAAGACTATCCTTATCTTAATTACAAATGATCTTACTTTTTTTTCAGACAATCGCCGTGTACCGCCACCACCTCCGGAAGAGCAACTAGTTTGGCGTGCAGCTAGAGCTACTGGCGCAGCACCATCATATTTCCGGTAAGCAGATATTCAGTACGTCGCGATTTTAATAATTTTCCAATAGTGTTACACAAAACAAGAAATATTTTAACAATTTTTTAAGACCTTGAATATTTTTTAAAGTCTAGAACCATTATTTTATTGTTCTATTTTCAAATGCTAACTCTATGATATAACCTTATCAACAAACGTTAAGTTCGTGAGTTGCAACTTTTTTACGATTTTTAATTAATTATTGCTATTTTTATCTTATGTTTTGAATATTTGATTTACTTTTCTGCTTGCGTTATTGATAGTTCCTCAATTATGTTATTTGTGTGCATGTAAAATAATGAAAATAAAACTTTGTTCTTACTCAAATTCTTACAGTGCGTTCGGACGTTTTCTCGATGGTGGATTAATCGCCAACAATCCGACCTTGGACGCTATGACCGAAATTCATGAATACAATATGGCACTGCGCAGTGTTGGACGTGAAAAGGAGGCAATTCCGGTAAATTTTTATAACAAAAGCTATCTAGCTCGCGAGGCCTCATAATACTTTTGCCTTATTTGCAATACAAATATTATGTTGAGATCGACTAAAAAGAAATTTACTAATCCGTCCTCTTTTGCGAGCGTTATAGCTTATTTCAAAATGACTCCACAGCTCCGTACAATGTAACCATTGAGAGTTATTTTGCACCCTCGCGCATTTGTGCTTGTAACAGCCTAATGGTATGTTCACTAGGGTGGAGCGGATACAAGAAAATGTTCGATTCGAAATTCTGGGACATCATTGCCTTTGAACGTCAAAAGAATAATAGTCTAGTTAGTCTAGACTTAACTTACGTAAGATATCGTCAATGATTACTCAACACTTCAACTTAAAATATTTTGTTTTTGTATTTTCCTTTTCAGCTGATAGTCACTTTGCCGACTTATAAGCCACATCAAAAAATTCCTGAACAAAAATATAATGCGTTGGCCAATATATGGTCCCCTACAAAACAATACCATGCTGAGTCACCTTAGACTTAGCCAGACTTAGCATAATATGGTTTGGAGGCGTCGATATTAGGTTACGTTACGTAAATTAAGTCTAGACTAACTGAGCCTTAGGCCAAAAAATAGTTGAAATCAGAATCTAGAATTGTCCTTGATTTTTAACACATTTTTGTAGAAGGTGTTCATTTTCTACATGTAAAAACAGTAAAGTAATAACCGATTTCCAAACAAATTTGGGAATATTCTATTGACGTCCAAAAAATTTCGAAACGTAAAATTTTTTGTTCCGCTCCACCGAAATATTCACACTGTCGTAATTTACGGTTCATTTGTAATTTATGAGCAAAATTGTTGAAATCAAGTAAAACTATATATATTCACGTTACAAGACAAATTACTTTGTTTCGATCAAATGACTTCACATAAACCAAGTGCATTAACATTTTCTTTCATAATTTCTATAGATATGTCATTAGGACGTATACGTACGAGTGTGTGGTTTGTACTTGATTTCAGACAAGTAATTTGTAGCAAAAAAACCGAGTTCAACTCTCATATAAACAAGTAATTTTTAGCAAAAAAACCGACTTCAACTCTCATATAAAAAAAAATATATGTAGATATATATATCTCATGATCCACTGATCGGATCTTAACCAGATTAGTATGGGACCACCTCTGAGAAATTGGTTGACGTGGTCCAAAGTTATGCGGTAACATACATAAAAAAAAATAAATAAAAAATAAAAAAAATAAAAAAATAAATAAAAAAATAAAAATATTCCGACGAACTGATCCTTTTTTGGAAGTCGGTTAAAAAAAAACGTATATATATATCTCATGATCCACTGATCGGATCTTAACCAGATTAGTATGGGACCATCTCTGAGACACTACCTTTCCGATGTAAAAAGAATTATCGAAATCGGTTGCCGTGGTCCAAAGTTATGCGGTAACATACATAAAAAAAAAACAAGTAAAAAAGTCTAAGTTCGGGCGGAGCCGAACATTAAATACCCGGCGCAAGTATTAAATATATGTTTTTCACCTTTCCGAAAGCTACCGCTACATGGTAAACCGAGGTGTATCCATTTTGAGTAAATTAGCGTCCTTAAATTTCGAAATATCGAAGTTTCAAGCATATCTTAAATTTACTGTTATATGAAAAGCGGCCGTAATTTTAGTTCGATTTCAATAAGTTTCAACGTTTTGCTTCTATGTGGCAAGTACAATAACCACACCGAGTTTGGTACAAATTGGTAGAACGGTTACCGAGATACATATATGTGATCATAAGTGGGCGGTGCCACGCCCATTTTTCAAAATTGTATCCTAAACGTATTTCTTGGTAACGAATTGTTGCAAGCATCAATTTTGAATAAATTAGCTTCAATAATTACTGATTTATCGAAGATTTCGTATTTCTCTAAATTACCGTTATATGGGATTATTGTCCTATTTTAAAAATTTTCGGCCATTTCGTATGTTATACCAAGGTTAACAACTGTGCCAAGTTTGGAAGAAATTGGTGCAGCGGTTACCAAGATATACACATGTAAACATAACTGGGCGTGGCTACGCCCATTTTCCAAAAATTTATAATATTCTTATTTTTCGTCTAAAAGCTGTTGTAAATATCAATTTTGAGTGAATAATCTTCAGTAGTTACTAAAATATCGCAGTTTTCGTATTTCCGAAAAATACCGTTATATGGGATGTGGGCGTGGTTATTGGCCGATTTTTAAAATTTTCGGCCATTTAGTATGCTGTATTAAGGCCAACAACTGTGCAAAGTTTGGAATAAATTGATGCAGCGGTTACCAAGATATACACATGTAACCATAAGTGGGCGTGGCTACGCCCATTTTCAAAAAAATGTTAATATTCTTATTTTTCGTCTAAAATTTATTATAAATATCAATTTTGAGTGAATTATCTTCAGTAGTTACTAAAATATCGCAGTTTTTGTATTTCTGAAAATTACCGTTATATGGGAGGTAGGCGTGGCTATTGTCCGATTTTGCCCATTTTCAATACCATCCGTCCTACGCCCGAAAGAAGTGCACGTACCAAGTTTCGTTAAGATATCTCAATTTTTACTCGAGTTATCGTGTGCACAGACGGACAGACGGACAGACGGACGGACGGACAGACAGTCACCGCTTAATCGATTTCTCTTTTCATCCTGATCATTTATGTATACATTTGTCTATATCTATCTCGATTCGTTTTGCCTGTTACAAACAACCGTTATATGAACAAAGTTATAATACCCTTGTGCACAAGTGCGCTCGGGTATAATAAAAAAATAAAATATTCCGACGAACTGATAACCTCCTCCTCTTTTGGATGTCGTTTGATTTCATCATGATTTGCTTGTAAATTTCAAATGAGCCCGTAAATTACGATAATGTGAGCATGCTTTTAGTCTACAATAACCCGTCAAAAAGCTGTAAAAACTGTAGCCTCACTTTGAGGCTTATGAGTAACCTGTATCTCTAGGTTATACATCCCTAATAAGATCTTAGCCTGACGAAGACCCGTGATATTTCGCCAGTTTGGTATTTTCTTTTCTGAGCACTTTCTTTAGCGTGCTGGGAACTAACGCAAGGATCAGTGTATATTCATGTTCTCAGCCAGGGCATCATGCTTCTCAATACACTCCAGGACCAATGAGGTTTTAATCTCGAAGAATGATAGAGCCAAAAGTGCCGCCTAACTATCGTTCAATATAAGAATCCAGTCATTCGATAATTCTCTACGAAGGTTAATCTCTGTTCGTGTTCAAAAATGGCCGTCGCGCTCGTACGTATTCTACACTTATCAAATATCTATAGAAGTCATGCAGACAAGTGTTTATTTATGGGAAGCAATTTGATCGAATCATGGATGAATGCAAAAATAAACTGATTTAGCCATTATGTCGGTCCAGGGGTTAGGTTAGGTTGAAGTGACCAAACTCGTATTTTTGAGCAGTTGTTATATCACGCAGATCGTAAACACTCTCCTACTCCATCGGGTTGGTAGCCTATGAGATCGAATATTTGCCGTATTCTCACTTCAGCTATGTTAGTTAAACCCTCGAAAAATTCTTAAACCTCGAACTTTCTTCTTTTACAGAGTGCGGAACATCTGCATAACAGCTGCCTCAAGATTTCTAGTTCTTCTTTATTTCAGCAGCTTCTGTAGAAGTCGTTATGGCAGGCTCATGGCTAAGTCCTTTATGCCCAGAATGAGAAGACCCTTCGACCGTTTCTCGTTCTATTCTAGTCATCTAAGTTTTGTCATATTCTACTCGTTGGATGAGCGTAACGAGCGCCCTGCAACTACCCTTCTAAGATTGCGAAATCGCACTGATGTGCCTTCTCTTGTAAGTTCATTCGCCTTCTCTTCTTCTTATTTGGCACTGTAACCGCCTAAGTGATTTTGGCCGAGTTCAACATAGCTCGTCAGTCGTTTTCTTCTGTGCCAACTGACGTTAATTGGAAATGCCAATTGAATCCAAGTTCTTCTCATATCTCAGCTGGCAGGCTGTCAGCTCCGGCAGTTTTGTTGTTTTTCAAGCGCGCTGGAACATCGACTCCGTGATCATCGACTGGCGGCTCAGGTTCGTCTTCTCCACAGCTACCATTCAGTAGGGTGGAAAAGTGTTTCCTCCATAATTTAGTACGTTGCGAACATCACACACTGGGTCGCCGTTGTTGTTCTTAAAAGAGTTCGCCCTGGTCTTGAAACCTTCCCTAAGTCGCCTAGCTCTCGGGTAGAATTTTCCGTTTTTCCTGTCGGCCAGCATTTCAACCTCTTCTCACCCACGTATTTTGGCCCCTCTCTTCTTATTGCGGCAAATACGTCTCGCTTCCCTCTTCAGTTCCCTATAGCGGTCCCACATAATTCGCGTTGCGCCCGATCGCAGCGTGGCCCTGTAGGCGGCATATTTTTTCTCTGCAGCTTCTTGCTCTCTGAAATCTGACTAAGGGTTTGTTCGCACAGAAAGCCGACCGGAGCCGAGCGAAGCAAGGCGGAACAAAGCGCAGCTGCTGATGTTTACGTTGAAAGAAGCGAAGCGGGGCTCTTCTCATGGACTCTGCTGCAAAGATACCACAAAACTTACCGTCAATGAAAAGCGGTAATTAATACTTGCTCAATTTTATTCAAAAGATTCGTTTTAAAATTCGAAATAAAAAACTGCTTTGCTTTCAGCTCCAAAACGCTTATCAAAAAGCTTGCGTATGAACACTTTCATATTGCAATTTGGAAGCTTCACTCAGCTCTGCTCGACTTCGCTCGGCTCGGCTCCGCTTTCTATGTGAACGTACCGTAACTCTTCGGCGGCGGTACTTAATGGGCGGGCTATGTGGTTCCACTGCCCGCATATGTCGGTTTGTTGAAGAGTGCTCTCTGAGAGCAGGTGTGAGAGTCCAGTAGCGAATGCATTGGACGTCTGTTGTACTGCAGCTTTTCGACATTAAGCTTTCTTTGCATTTTTGTGCGCACATTTTTTGCTGCATAGAGGCGTGTGCGTATCGTGGCTGCATCAAATACCTACGTCTAAAACACAGGAAGCCTGCCTTTCGTCTATCACAGCATGATCGATTAGGTTTCTCATTTTTCGATCTGGAGACAGCCACGTAGCTTGATGGATGTTTTTGTGCTTGAACCTCGTGCTGCGTACTACGATGTTACGGGCCCCGGCGAAGTCAATCAGCCTCACTCCGTCTTCGGATGTTTCATATCATATTAGCTCTGCATTAAATGTCTGAAGATAGATAGATTTGGTAGAGGATGTGCACTGCCACCTTAGGTATATTGCGCCCTCAGAGCTCCCTACAACTCCTCGTCCAACCCTAGTGCTCTGATTAAGCTGATCAGTTTCGAGGGCTGTAGAGAGTGAATGTGTTCTTCTCGCCACCTCATCACATTCTAAGAGGAGATGCCGTGAGGTTTCTGGTACCCTGTCGCAGTAGCGGCAGGAGTTGTCTGCGCTAATCCCTAGGGTGTGCATATGGGCCCACAACCTGCATTGACCTGTTAGCAGTCCTGTAATAAATCTCAAATGAGTCTTGTAGAGTGTGATTAGTTCTCTGGATCTTCTAGGGTTATAGCTTCCTAGAAGTTATTTTGCCTTCGTTAGTCCAGACGTGTTCTTCCAGTGTGTCCTACTTAGGTGTCGTTCCTTTGCTCTTAACTCTTCCCAGATAGTTTGAGGGCCGGCTGCTAGGAAGGGTTCTGTTCCCATAGGTGGGGTGGCTGCTGCTTCTCTAGCTAGGCTGTCTGTTTCCTCGTTTCCCTGTATGCTTTTGTGACCAGGGACCCACATCAGATGTACTGTGTCGAGTTCCCCCAGGGCGATCAGTCTCGTTACACATTCCCATACAAACCGTGAATTAATTTCACACGACGATACGGCTTTTCGTGCAGCCTGACTGTCGCTGCAGATGACGGATGTATCCTTGATGGTCTCTGCAGAATTACTTCCGCACAAATATTGATGGCCAAAACGTCCGCCTGAAAGGTACTGCCGTAGTTCCCCAAGGAAATGCAGATTGACCTTAGGACCATGTATTCCTGCCCCTATACCTTCGTCGGTTTTTGAGCTGTCTGTGACCCACCTTTGGGGTGGGCCCGAAAGGTGTTATCTAAGATTGTCTCGTTTCAGGTTACCTTGCTGCCTAGTTCATTTATCGTAACGATGTCATCCCTATTGAGCTGGGAGATAGGAATCTTGATTTTGATTTCCTCTACCAGTCTGCTCGGAATCCCATTGCCTTTTCCAGTTCCCTTCCACATGAAGTTGAGTAGGTCCTTCTTGGCAGTTTGTTCTGGCACTATGTGGAGTGGCGACAGGTCCAGGATTACTTCCAGGGCCGCGATTGGACGGGTACGAACGGCACCTGTAATACAGGTGCACGCCAGTCGCTAAAGCCTGGAAAGCGATTCCCTTACTGTTATGAGAGCAGTCCTCTCGGACCATGCCACTGCTCCATATGTAACTATTGGACTGACAATCATTGTGTATATCCACCGCTGATTGTAAGGGCTGCACCCCATGATTTGCCGGCCAGTCTTCTGCACACCATTAAAGTTCGTGTGGCTTTTGTTATGGCGTACTCAACGTGTGGCTTTTGTTGTGGCGCGTTTTTTTTTCTATCAAAGGCGGTGAGGTGGTAGTCCTTATATGGTTGTCTATAACCTTCTCCGTCGCCTTGATAAGGAGTGATGTTAGGCTCATCGGACGAAAAGATTTGGAATTTTGGGAGTTAATTTCACAAAGGCTCCCCTCCACGCCTGTAGGAAATAGGCCAGTGCCAGACTTTCCCTCGTGGCATTGGTTAGGATCGGGGTTCCAGTTCTTTCTGGAGTAAAATCGGTCATAGGCCATCCATCCTATGGTTTTTATAAGGTTCAAATGAATCTAAGGCGCATCGTACGCTCGACCAGGTGAACATACGCTTTGCTCTCTTCCACTCCTGCCCCTAGCTAATGCTCTGTGCAATCTGGCCGCCTCCAGAGTGGAGGTGATGCCTTTACAGAACATTCTTAAGCTGTTTATTTTGGCTTCGCGAATCTCTTTATTATAGGTGGTTTGGGCTGACAAGTAATCGACCGATTCTCAGTACGTTTTCTGCGCTTAGGGAGTTTCCTGACCTCTTTTCGGTGACCTTAGACGTTGGAGTTCCATCATGGGTTTCATTGTTTACCTTTTGGTGAAGTCAGCCGACAGCTTGATGTATAAGCGTTCGTTATTGCACCATTTAAGCCGCCGATCTTCACCTCCAGTTCCACCCATCGCTTAACCCTATTTTCTACGTTTGTGGTGCTGAGCTGTCAGGAGACCCAGTGCATAGTCCTGGCCTCTGTCTATACACCATGGGATGAAGATGGTACATTGTGGAATGTCATCTTCTCTCCTGGTGTACAGCGCTGGTCCTTCTTAATCGTTGAGCATTGGCACTGTTTGTCACAGCCAATCGACAGTTCCTCTGAAGTCCACCACTATTAGGTACGCTCTAAAATATACGCCCATGTTAACAAGCGAGCCCATCCCCCTCAGAACGTCATCCATTAAGGTGTCCTGCAGTGTTGTAAGTTGCTCTGGAGTGAGGAACACGGCGGGGTGCTCGTGGGGTAACGCCGCTACCCAGGTTGTCGTCATTGCATCTGTGTAGTACGATTGCTGGTTATGGCCAGCTTGTCTCTAACAGCTTGTCCGATCCCTGTTTCTCAGAAGCGAACCCGGCAGGTGAGTTCTTTGCGCTTTGCTGGTTTGTTACTGTTGGCACACGTTGGTTGCGGGTGCGTTTGGCGGCAGGAGATTTTTGCTCTTATGGTATCTTGGCTCGGTTATGCAGCATTTAAAATGCAACATTTAGCACTTTCGAACATATTTTTCGAAGAGCGTTCATGCTATCGCGTTTAGCCAATGTACATTTACGCGAGTTCGAAATCGTATGCTTTTGACAAACAGCCGTGTTCCAGTCGCTTATTCAGATCCGAATCTATCACGGTGAAGATAATGTGCAAAAAACCCTACTGAAAAGGCTAAAAGAAATTTTAAACCAAAAATTCAATACAAAAACTTGAATTGTTTTAACCGTCACCGAAAATTTGTTTGTGTACATTAGACTGCATCACCAAAAAAAGTTGCGGTTTTTCCGCCGGGGCTACAAAATTTATTATATCTTAAGACGTCCACCACAATTCGGAAAAATATTAAGATTTAAGTGAGCTGGACCGGTTTTAAAATACCTCCAAAAATGGAGTTTTTTATGAATAAAAATAGTTTCTTAACGAACTTTTTGAAAAAAGTCCCCTCAGATGACAAAACAGATTAAGCTTAAAAAATCTGCACGAAAATATTTAAAAATCTTTTCAACGGATTCGTAAGCATGAGATTTTTGATGCTGTTTTTTTACTTTTTTCAAAGATTGATTTACGAAAAACTTGAATAACTGATACGGTTTTTTTTTTAACTTTTTTCAAAGATTGATTTACGAAAAACTTGAATAACGGGGTCAAAACTATTCTGATTTAGACTTATGGGATCTCAGTAGAAAGGTATTTTCACACTATTTTGATTTCTGTCCAAAAAAAGTCATTCGTGTCCCATTTTTTTTCAAACACCAACACATCTTAATTCAACTTTGAATGACGTTCGTTCATCCTACTTTTCTCTTTCATCCTTTGAATGAGTTTATTAGCAAAGAAATAAAAAGGGTGAGAAAATACCTTTCCAATGACACCTCTTAAGTCTAAATCGGAAGAGTTTAGGTTCAGTTATTCAAGTTTTTCTTATATCAATCTTTGAAAAAAGTTAAAAAACAGCATCAAAAATCTCATTATTACGATTCCGTTCAACTTTTTCTTATTTTTTTTTTTTAATTGTTATGCAAATTTTTTACGCTTAAACTGTTTTGTCATTTGAGGGGATTTTTCAAAAAAAAATCTTTAAGAAACTATTTTTATTCATAAAAAACTCCATTTTTGGAGGTATTTTCAAATCGGTCCAGCTCACTTAAATCTTAATATTTTTACGAAATATTTTAGTGGACGTCTTAAAATATAATAGATTTTATAATTCCAATGGAAAAATAGTATAGATTTTTTTTTTATGGGGAGTGATGCAGTCTAATGTACATACATAATTAATGAACTCTTCTTGTACGCTTTACAGGTTTCTATTGTAGTTTCTCTTGGTACCGGTCTGATACCAGTAACCGCACTCAAAGATATTGATGTATTCCGCCCGGAAAGTATATGGGATACCGCTAAATTAGCCTATGGGATCTCAACAATTGGTAAGTGTACACATTTAGCTACTTTTGTGCTCGTACATTAAATAAGGCTGATATATTTATTTTCAAAATGGTTAGGCAACTTGCTCGTCGATCAAGCAACGGCTTCAGATGGTCGTGTCGTTGATCGGGCACGTGCTTGGTGCAGTACAATCGGAGTACCCTATTACAGGTAGATACAACTAAAGTTTTTCCAGTATTTTTTTAGCCTTACTAATTTATATCTCTGGCATCAGATTCAATCCCCAATTATATGAAGATATTGCTATGGATGAAAAGGATGATCAGAAATTAATCAATATGTTATGGCATGCTAAGGCCTACATGCACAACAATCGTAACAAAATAATAGAAATGATTAATTTATTAAAATAGCACATAAGAAAAATTTAGACCGTTTCCAATATATCCATTTAAAGTAATTTCAAAAATGTTTAGATATAATAGTTATTTGTTAGGGTATGTACGCAGTTACAAATAAAATAGTGCAGCTGGTTCTTCACAAAAAAAAAACGAGGCGGTTTAAAAATATAATCTTGAATTTTATGAGCAAGTGCTTTAAAAAAATTCTGTGGCACCTAAATTCACACAAATGCAAAGCTGCATATACAGGCATACATACATATGTAAATCTTTTTTAAAATAACGCAGAATATCTTAAACTAGATAAGATACATAGATGGCAGAAGCCCAAGCGACTTTCCCAAAATACATATTTACCAAAATTGCCAACTGTCAGTCACCTGTTAGGTAAGCGTTTGCTATACGTATGACAATATCTTAGTAACGCCATCTACAAAATCGAAAGTAAATCGACTACTGCTAGTACCAACAGTTAAAATTATATTTATGTACATGTATTTTAGATTTTGATATGAGCCCAATTCGATACGAATACGAATACGAATTCACAAATGTCACTTTCGAGCAACTTGTGAACCAACCGACTTACATATAAAACCATCAAAACGCGAACAAATTTGAATATGACAATTTTAGCTGGGCTGAGTCGGATAAATATTTCATGTACATTTGTGTAGCCTATAATAGCGGCTTTATTATATCTTTTAGGTTCGATAAAATTCAAAGAGAAAATATTACTATATTTTTTAATTCAAAGATCATCTCAACGCCTTTATTCTACTTTTTATTGTTCTGCTTACGGAGAAATTTTATTAATAAGTTTAATCTAATACATACAGTGACTGAAACAAGTGACCCCGTGTTGATTTTTTTTTTTAATATTCGTAATGTTTTTCGAGCTTTTTTTTAGTATTTTTCTAAAAAAATACCGTCCAAGCTTTAACGAAACGCATACAAATCACAGTTTCAACTATAAAAAATTTTGGAAAATTCGACAAAATTTCCACTTTTTAATCTGAATCTTTAAACTTTCCATTGAAGTGCAAGTTTCAGCTGGATAAAAAATCACGTTGAGTTTTGAGATTTTTTTTGAGACTGCTTTTTTTTATATAACAAGTGCAATTTACAAAAACTGGCGTTGATTTTTTTAAATTTTGGTTGCGAACGTTCTCCCGCATTTTATTTCATAAGAAATTCATGCTTATATGAAAAAAATTCGTCACCCAAAAAAATTTTAAAAATCAATTAATTTCCTAAATTTTGTGTTAAGTTTTAAACTGTGATTTATATGGCTTTGGTTAAAGCTTGAACGGTATTTTTATAGCAAAATAACAAAAAAATAGCTCGAAAAATCAGTATGATATTCAAAAAAAATCAACACGTGGTCACTTGTTTGAGTCACTGTATGTATATATGTATGTACGTTAGAACTAAAAAAGATTTCGAAAAAATTACATTTAAATTTAGCCTATTATCGTGAGCAGCAATTTAATTGAAACTACATACTATTTTAAATAATTTTATCATTTTATAT
>NW_023458564.1:13213645-13222209 GCF_013731165.1 Rhagoletis pomonella | reverse complement strand
CCCCCCCCAAGTACTGCCGGCTAGCGACTTGAGGACCTTGTTGCGGCTCTGTACTTTGTTGACAATAGCGGTTGCGTGCGCAAAGAAGGAGAGCAGACTGTCGAAGGTTACTGCGAGTATTTTGGGGTTATTCACCGTCGGAATTGGTGTATCATCGACGTGAATTCTCAGCGGTAGCCTGACCTCCTTCGTCCAGGTGGTGAAAAAGGTCGCAGAGGATTGTTTAGGGGAGGTTTAGGCTCCTTGCAGTGAAGAAGCGAAAAAGCTCGGAGATATACCCTTTGTTTTCGAACACAAGTCATCAATTCCATTCCCAGACGCCACGATCGAGCTATCTTTGGCGTAAGAAACAATCTGGTGGTTGAGCGAGCTTTGAAATGTAAAAGTTAAAGAGTAATGGGGAAAGGACACCACCCGGTGGAACCCCCTGTCGACGAGGATCGAACACTCAGATAATTCGCCGACCACCGTTTGAGCCTCTGTGAGAGAGAGGAAGCCTCTATATCTTCTAGTAGCGTGGAGTGGCTGACAGTGTCAAACGCTTTTGACAGGTCCAACGCTACTAGAATAGTTCTCTTACAGGGACGGTTGCGGTTAAGGCCACGTGTTATCTGAGCGTTTATGGCGCTGTTGATGTACTGTGCACTTTACGGAAACCATGCTGATGCTTCGCTGGGGTCAGGTGGTTCGGGAAATACGGGAGCAGCAAGGCCTCTAGTGTCTTCGCTGCCGGGGAAAGGAGTGTTATCGGCCGATAAGATTCTCATTTGCTGGCTGGTGTCCCCGGTTTGAGCAGTGCGACCACTCTCCCCACCTTCCAGATGTCTGGGATGCTTAGAGTGGCCATTGACATATTGAGGACCTCCGTTAGATACGCTACGCCCACAGGACCCAAATTTTTCAGCATCAACATTCATATTCCGTCGGGACCCATGGCTTTGGAAGCTTTCGCCTTCCCGATGGCCACCTGAACTTCGCCGCTAGTGAGAGCAAAGGAGGCACAAGTTGTTGGCAGTTTGTGCAGCCTTCTGGTCACTCGACGCTTGGCTTTGTCCGCCGGAAGATGTAGTATGAACTGTCGGCTAAAATAGCTCGCGCATCGCTCCAGATCCGACGAAGCATGGTCGCCAAAAGAAATTTCGACCCTGTCGTCGTGCTTCGTCGGATTGGACAGTGACCTCACGGATGACCAAAGCTTACTCACACCAGAGCTTACTCAGCATCGAGAATATGCTATCTTAGTTAACTATACATAAACTATTATATAGCTTAGAAAGAAGAGTGTAACAGATTCACTTATTTTAAGCATTATTTCTAATTTTATTTTTATTATATATTAACTTTGCAATACATAATTCAAATGTATATACGTGATTGTATATACATAGGTCAAATTAGCGTAATAAATAAATAAATAAAATAAACAAACAAGTCTTCAGATGCTCTTCCCACTTCTTCTGCTTATGTACGTTCACTAATTGCCGAAGGTTGTTACGCTCATCGGCTAGAATAGCCGCTTCAGCAGGGAAGTTTGGACATGGTTCCGTGATGCATCCTGCCGGTACGAAGGGGACTGCAGCAGCAGTGACAATCCTGCGGAGCTTACGTTCACCAATGAGGACGTCAGCGTGTGGGGAGCGCAGCGAATGTGCTCTCAGTAAATTCCGCGAAGCCTTTCCCATCAGCTTTAGAAAAGTTGATATAGGTCCGGTGTTCTGCGGAAGCAATGTTGGTTGGTTCATCGATCGAGCGGCGCAAGAGGGGCCCTCGAAGTTCCTCGTCGAATCTCGCGTGGTGCGCAGACCTGAACATGCCCTAAACTGGCACCAGCCAAGGCAGATGTTGCACTTGACTGATGTCACGTTACGGTATATCCTGGTCTGATATACCCTGTAGGTTGTAGGAGGAACCAGGACTTGTTGGCGGCGGTGTGTGTGTGGTGGTGCGGTTGTGTGGTCTGTTGTGTTGTGGTCTGTTGTGTTGTGGTGTTTGTATTGAGCTGCTCAGGTGGACTGAGGTTAGCCGTGAAGGCTGCTCTGTTTGAGCAGAAGGGGGCCACAAATGATGTGGTCCACTGCCGATGGGTCCGTAGTCCTGAACAGACTCTCCAAGGTGACTCCATCCTTCGCAAGCATTGCAATTGACTGAGGTGGAGTTGTGGCGTAGTCGTCTCTGGCATACGCAGCAGGCGTAGGTTTCTGGCCCTGGGTTTGACTCGATGCTAGCCCTGAGCAGAATACGTAGCAAATGTAGCCCTATGGACGAACAACTTATGAGATACTTCGCCGACCTAAACGGGGTGGGATCACCGAAACAACGGCCTTTTGTCGGGTAAAACCCGGGTCATTCCGTACGTAGAACCGGCTGTCGAATGCCGATTGCGTGATTTTTTTTTTTTTTAAATGGCGGTTCACGGCCTCTCTGAGATTAGTGGTGTTGCACTTCATACCCCTCGACCAACAGAAATAGTAAATAACCTATATGGGCCAGTTTTTCAGTGCACGGCTGTGGTTTAAACTTAGTTTAAACGCGCGAACCGGCTGGCTTAAACCAATCATGTGTCAGCCAGCAATTAAAACGCAGTTTCCTTAATCTAAGTTTAAAGTGGCCAGTTTTTCAGTGACGGTCGTTGCTCAAACTCAGTTTAAACGCCAGATCTGGCTGGTTTAAACTAACCAAGTTTAAACTGGCCCTTAGTCTGTTCGTCATTTAATCTAAGTTTAAACACATTGTACAACAAACGCAACTTTAGTTAACAACAACAAATGGTTAAAATTTCCGTCTATAATCTTTCAAAACTTTAAAAGCGATCGTATCAAGTGTATCTGCATAAAGAAGAAAACAGTGTTGCCCTACAAAACAACTAAACTATGAAGCGGATCAGCAGTTTAAGCTTAGTTTAAATTTAAACTGAGTTTAACTAATAGGGGTTTCTTTTCTCGAAATAATGTTGCATTTATTAAAACCCCCAAAAAAGAACCTAGTGTTGTAATTTTCGGTCACTAATGAAGTCTGTCGGTGCCAACGCGGAAAGGCGTTATGCGCAAAAAATACTGTGGTCAGCGTAGACGGTGTTGATATGACGAGGGTTATTTTTTCCGCCACCGCGGATGTGTACTGCTTTAATACTTTGGATGGCGTAACCCGAGTTTACATTTTGTCAAAATAAAATGGTACCCCAGTGGTTTGTGGAAGAGTTGGACGGACAAGGTATAACTCTTTACAAAGTTTAAAAAGTGCTCATTATAGTGGGTGGGTTTCAAGACTCACGCCTTTCCTACCTCCGCCCACTAACCCAAAAGCAGCGGGCAAATAATTAAACTTTTCCCTTGCTGTCTGCTTGAGGCTCGTGTAAATGAGCGATTGAGCGATGTTGTCCTCTCATGTAAATTAAGTTTTAGCTCCAACCGTGATGACTCAAGTGGGCAGTTCATATATTGATTAATTGATTGATACATCAATACAGATATGTCCCTGAAAAGTTCTTGTAGATTGTAAGATTCGAGGAGCCAACCGTTTTCATTCTTCTACCATTAGTATTTTACTATGTTATTAAATTAGAAAGTTGCTACAGAGAATACGGTATCAAAAATAAAAATTATAAAATATATTGGCATTCGTACTCACCCATGTTCTTCATATTCTGGGGGAGGATCATTCATACGAATTCGCTTTCCGCCCCGTCTCGCCATCATTGTAAGTTATATATGTACAGACTTGTTATTCTATAATTCCTCAAATGGCTGTACTTTATTTATTAATTTAACGAGAAACCGGCACACAACTTTCACATTTTTCTCTATTCATAGGATACATTTAATTGGAAAATAGGATTGTTGATATTTTATCGAGGTTTAATTTTCTGCCGATAAAATAACGCGTCGATAACTTACATAAAGGGTGAAATACACCACACAAGAGGCTTGTCGAACTTAAGGCTACAAAGAGCCTTGGGGTTGTATTGGCGTTGGTGTCACTTCAACAGCGGACTATGAATAATGAATTCAAAAGTAGCCGTCCACATAGCCAAAACTTTGCAACTCTGACAGGTACTCCTCAGTTATTTGTACAAGGATTTTGGGTTGCTGTGCCCAACGCGCGAACCGAATCAAAAAACTTTTATTCACACTCTTCGCAGAAGATTTCATTTCAAAAAGTGCTTACGAGTACATTCCAAATGACGAAAATTACTATATTCGCAAAAATAGCTTACTCCACGTTCTTTTGAACATATATTTTGTGGAAAAACACAACTTTATGAAAATTCTCAGTTTAAACAAACTGTGAAACTAAAGCTTTCTGCACATTGGTCGTCCGATCATAGTTGCTTCATCGTCACAATCATGATGCAACGATTACATGACGACTACACTTTCGCACTCTCGGTCGTAATATTTCAATTCATTTGGCGTCTAAAAATTTACTTGGAGCAGGTATTTTCTGTTTTTCTGGTTGATATTTTCGCGAAATATTTACAAAAACCTGCAATTTTTGAAATATACACTGTGCTGTAACAATTCTAGACTTAATTTTTCAGTAATATCTCTTCTTTTATTTTCCTGAAATGTGTTTTGTGCATGCACATAGAGACTTTTTACAATTTCGTCATATTTTATAGTTATAACGCTCACATTTATTGAACTTTAATGCAATTATCTACTTTTTAATAATTTCCACATTTTTCTCATATGCATTATTTTGGTTTTCAAACGAAAGTGTGCATATGCGTAATTTTGGGTTTTCTAATATGCGTTATTTCGGCTTTCAACCGAAACTGTGCATATATGCATTATTTCGTTTTTTTTTTTTTTTATATGCTTTATTTCGTATGCAGTTTCCATATGCACAATTTTAGGGTGCCTTTTTTCTCCATGGTGCGAATGCAAGTTTTTTAAGAATTTAAATGTTTTTAAACACTGAAATAGATATAATGTTGTCTGGTCCTGTCATGCGGCAAATGCTTATATCAAGACATCAAAGTGCCCACACACACGAAAACTTGCAATCATATTGCTCACAACTATTTGTCAAAAGCAAATATGGAAGGCATTCGGTGTTTGCCAGTGGAGTCGCGAGGTAAGTGCTTTTATTAGCGTTCCCAGCTGAAGTGCCTTTTCTTGGCGCCAATCACAACACAAGCAAAACATCTACATCTTGTTACCAAGTTGTTACCGGTTTGCGAATTTGCCCATTGTATTTATAATTTTAAATAGCGAAAATGCCTGCCTTGAGTGCGAATTTCTTACCAGAGCAACTGGCAAGTAAAGCTGGAACTGCTTTTGTCACATCGTTGGAAGATCCAAAGCGGTGGACTGGAATTCCTTTGCTGAACTATACTCCTTTGCACGAGCTGAAGGATATGAGCATTGTGAGATTCCGAGGCATGATTCAAGATATGCTAGACCCCGAAATGTACTTGGAGCGATATGAAGTTACAAAGGAAGCGGATAACACCTCCAGAGTTCAAGAAGGGAAATATCGGGATTGTTTGTTATTAAATGATGGGGAACGTTTAAATCACGATGCGGAGACGAGTGTTCATGGTGAACGCCGTGCTTTCTTTGTTATATCTATTCCTGGTTTAAACGAATGGTGTCATGAATATGAATCTCAATGCAGCCGTTACAATTTGCCTAAGCCAATGATAACAGAAATGGCCGGCGAGGGTGCAAAGAAGCGTTCAGCGCCGACAGAAGACGAATGTATGGATGTTGAAATAGAATCTGCTGGCGGACAGAGTCCCGATTGTGATGCTCATAAGCGAAAACGAACAGAGGTACTAGGTAGTGCTGATTCCGGACGTAACTGCTCGGATCACCGCTCAAGCGCAGTTATTGGTATGGAATATCATTTAAACTCGCCAATACCAAATCGTCCTAGCAAAGCTTGCTTAATTAAAATTTATAGTGACTTTGAAAAATATAAATTGAATACAATTCTTGATGTGGTGGGTTTTCTGTCTGTAAATCCCGCACTAGACGCATCAACGATGGATGTTGATGCCTTCGACAACATTAATGAGATCCAAGCACAAAACCCGCCGCCTTCATTGATACCACGTCTTCATGCAATAGCAGTTCATTGTCTTCCACATGCTAACCCTTTGATGGATGAAAGGCTGCTATCTCCTGTGGCAGAAAGTGTTAACCTGGAGTTAACTGAGGACTTTAACATGTTATCAACAGGAAATGAGTTTCGCGTATTTTTAAAACTGTGTTTGTTCAATGATAATTTGGCTGCAGAGTATCTGCTATCACACCTTATATCATCAGTGTAAGTAGCGTTTGTAATTTTCCGTTTTTCTATAACTATACATAAATATTTGTATTTACTCCTATTGTCGCAGATATTGCCGAGCAGAAACTCGATGTCTTGGGAGGTTTCTTCTCAATCTTTTCAATATACCCCAGAGTCGCTTACAACAATATACAAAAGAAGTATATAACCTATTGGATTTGCTAATTCCCGCCAGCCACTATATCACAATGACCGCAGAGACATTGAACGATTCAACTTTTGGACCAAAGTACGTAAACATTTTTGAAATAAAACATTGCTGATTTGATTTTACCAATAGGAAAGATTATGAAACCAACAAATTAGTCTCTGGCATGCTTCAGTTGGCACCACAAACTCACCTAGTTATAGACGAAACCTTTACTAAATCTGATACCTTAAACAGCAATGGTCTATTGTCTATGCAGATCCTGGGACATGTAATGAAGCATCAACAGCTAAAATGCAATTTCCAGTACTATGAAATTGAATATGATGTAGACATACCAATATTGTGTTTTAGCGAGAAGAAAAGTGTACTACCAGTAAGTGTTCATTGTTGAAACCAGGCTATGTATAAAATGTGGTTTAATATTCTTCCCCCGCAGTACGACGCCTATGTTCCTATCGAGTATGACGAGCACACTGTTGAACTTATAGAAGAGTCGCTAAAGGCTGCGCACCATTACTTGAACCCAACACGTCTAAATCAATTTAGACGCTTTCTCACAACAGCTAAGCTCACAGAATTCAGTGTAAATGAAGCTGAGAGTGAAATGATTCAAAATGATTTTGTGGAAATGCGTAAGAACAAAAGTATTCGCGATGCTGAAGAACTTCATCATTTACTAGTGCTAGCACGTTTATTGGCCGTTGCACGTGGTAAAAATGTGCTTGACAAAGATGCGTGGGAGTTGGCTAAACAGATGGAATCGGATCGCCAAAAAAGATTCGCTGCATTATCGCAGGATCTTACAAGGCAACGAAGCAATTAATATCAATAGGACTTTTCAGGATCTTGTGCAATGCTTTTGAATTTGCATATTCGTTGTATTTGTAAATTCACAACAATAAAATGCACACGGTTGAAATGGCAGCAAGCAAAAAATTTGCAAATGCAATTCCAACTGCAAATCCAAGACCATTTCCACGACATCATGAACAGCCCTATTGTTTTCATGTAACGATACTTTCTTAGAATGTCATCGTTCGTTATTTGATATGAGAAAATAAATATTTTAAAACTCCTAATCCTATTTCTTTAGTTATTTGTATTAAAAAATGCCCCATAATAAAATTTCTCGATTTGCTTTATTTATGGCTTTCCTTTTTTACAATTTTATTTGTTTATTCCTTTTTATTTCAAAGCATCTGTTGATAAATTTTGTTGTAAATATAGCGTCGTCGTGGTTAACAAAATGTCGACCTGAAATATACAAACCTGAAAAAAAAATATATATATTAAAAATCGTATATCTATTTATAGAAATAAATCGAGGTGAACAAAAAAACGGTCAGAAAAATTAATTGCGTTGGATAATGGGACATGTTCTCTTCATGGTATATCGAAGCGAGCTGGGTCAAAGTTTCATCAGAATATAAAATATTTTACATGCTTAAAATTTTCACTAAAAACCGGATAAATGTTGATGATCGCGGCATTTTAGTTATTCTGGGCTATCGCTGAATCCATCGTAGACAATTTTGTAAAATCTATGAAAATGCGATCACTGAATCCGAATTGATACGAACGTATGTATGCATTCAAAGTATTTCCTTCGTTTGCAGCTATTCGGATTCAGTGATAGCATTTTCGTAAATTCGGACTACGATGGGTTCAGTGAAAGCCGTGATTATGGCCGATAACATTTATCTCGCTCTAGTTACGCATTATAAGCATATATATTCATACATATGTATGCCCACTGTTTTTTTTATAAATTACCTTTAAATTTTCTGTACAATAATTTTTTTGGATGTTTTTCCAGTGAGAACTCTTGACCTGAGACGCCTCATAAATGCATATATGTAGTAGCTTCTCTGCTAACGATTAGAAAATCAGTCTGAAAAGAAAGACTTTTATGTAGTTAATTCCAGTATTACATTGCAAATTTTAATTTTTAAGTCAAATCAGTTTGGATTTAGTGTCATTTAACAGTCAAATGATGGGGAATCCGAAAATATATCATCATTAAAAACGTGTTACATACACACATATATATGCAGCTAAAAATTAATATCTACTTACTTCTTCTGAAATTCGGCAGTGACCTCACTTTGTAGAAATC
>NW_023458564.1:13161175-13213635 GCF_013731165.1 Rhagoletis pomonella | reverse complement strand
ATGATGGGGAATCCGAAAATATATCATCATTAAAAACGTGTTACATATGCAGTTAAAAAATTAATATCTACTTACTTCTAAAATTCCGCAGTGACCTCACTTTGTAGAAATCTAAAAAAAAAGAACAGAAATATGTATGCATTAAAATTATGGTTAAGATTGATATAGTTTAGCAATAATGAAACTTGTTTAATTCATCAGCAAATTATTTGCGTTGGATAATGGAACAAGTTCTCTTCATTGTATATCGAAGCGAGCTGGGTAAAAGTTTTCATCATAGAATTACATTTATGAAAAGTTAAAAAAAAAATATATATATATTCACCTTCATTTCCATATCCTGTTGTCAAATTTGCATCCACTAATCTGCAACAAATAAGCATGGTATTTAATTTATTGTATGCCGCATGATATTATACAATCATACATATGTACATAGCATTTATGCGATGCTTTATTTTCTATTCATATTTTTCAAGATTATATCGTCGTTTAAAGTACAAAACCACGTATCGTCATTCCGCAAAACCGCGTAACTGACATTGGCTGCCAAAAACTGGATTTGCTCACACAAGCTCTTGGCTCAATCCTTATTCATTCGACCTGAAATATACTAGCCAGAAATGCGATTGCTTTATAAAAAAGAGAACCATTTTGAAATACGAGTGTTTTTACTCTCTAAAAAATAATTTATGCAACCTCACATACGCGGTTTTGCATTTTGTTGATACGCGGTTTTGTACTTTAAACGACGATAGACATTATTAACATTACAAAACGTAAGGGATTAGTATTATGTCTGAGAGGAAATAGGGATTATTTCAGAAATTTAAATTTGCGTTGGTTATTGGGACATTTATCTTCACTATACATCAAAGCGAGCTGGGTCAAAGTATAAGTATAAATATTTAGCATAAAATAAGTTACTTACCTTAAAAAACATCCAGTAGCATGGTGACATCATATTAATTTATCCAAACCTGCAAACAAAAGAAAAGCGTAATTAATACTAATGTATTGGGAAACCCTAAATATATTACATACACTTGAAATCAGTTCTACTATCTAATTTTGTAAAACTCACATATACATATGTAGATTCAAGTTACAGAAAAGTTATCATCAAATATTGGTAATTGTTAGAGGTTTTGACACTTGCTTACCTATCGCCATATGGTCATTATCAGACACTAATTCTTATTTATCCCGATGTGATTGTTATCTGTAAACAAATGAAATACTTCAGTATTCTTTCAGCTTTTAAAAGTAAATTGCAGTTCACGTTTTTTTTATCAGAGTTTAGTTTACATCAATGTTTTTTCAAGAGTAGCAAATAATTCGAATACATCATGAGAAAATATAAGGAAAATCTGCAAAATAATATATTAATACAAACCTTGAAAACTCATAAAAATCCACAGGCTTAGTTAAATACCGAAATGAGTTGTCAACAAATCCTATCTGTGAAAAAAAAAAAAATTATAAGTATAGATGATTAAAGTATTTAGAATGCCATTTCCATTGTATTTCTTGTGGAACCGAATCAGAATTTAATGTCATCAAAGTGCTTTCAAGAGTAGCAAATAATAAAAGATGTACATCACGAGTTTCACAAGAAAAACAAAGCATCACATATTTTTAAATATTATTCACCTTAATTTTTAACACAGCATAACCAAACGAGAACCCAAGAGTCACTACAAAGAAGAAGTAACAATTACTAACTGTACCAGAACAATGCATTTATTTCTAGTTTGCGCTATATCAGCAAGCATTTGACATCAGTTTATCAAAATCAGCGACGAAAAATAATGAGAACATCATTTAATTTAGCACAAACTTGAAAATCTGTTTCATATACATATGTAGGTATAAAGAAAATTGATTTTACCTTTGCAACTCAATTGTGATTTCATCCAGTTCTCTCTGCGTAGGGTAGTAGACTGCAACTGAAAAAGATAAAAGAATATACGAAATGCCTTCCCTTCCATCACTGCAACATAAGCAAATAAATATAAGCCAATATTATTTTTTATGCAAAACTCCCATCCGCGAGTTTTGTTCATGTTTTCTTTCCTTTGTATCTTCTACATTAAAAAAAATGAATGTGGTTGAATTCAATATTTGTTTAAACAGACTCCTGTACAGGTGGTTCGTATCCCTCGGGTCTTTCTACAACAGCACCCTCTGCCGATACGACAGCTTCAGTGCCTTTGCCACCACCATCACCATGCAATTCCAACAATTTGGACAGATCAAATCGTGGCTTTTTCAAGACCTTAACTTTGCGTATGTAAACATCGTGCAATGGGTAGATCCGTTGGCATTTCTTCTCTATATCCTTAGCAATGGAGTCGAGAGCAAGCTTGTTTACCAACTGCTTTAAGTCTGAGCTGGTTACATCGTTGCTGATGATTTCAGTCATCTTGGAGCGGATATTACGCACTTGCGATTGTTGAGCATAGCAAGTTTTACGTTGTGATTGCTGGTCCTTGGCGGTGAAGCCAATGCAGAAGACACGTAACATGTAACCGTCAGTAGTCTTTGCTTCAACGATCGCTTCGATAAGGGTTTGCCATTTCTTGACCATGGACCTAAAATAAAAAAAGTATAAAAGTACTGATGGTTGCCTGTACCTTTACAAATGCACTAGATGAATACAAATATCCCTAATGCGAGAGTCAACTAGTAGTAGATAATCGATTCTTTAGTCGAATATCCTTGGTATTTTCAATGTCGTTTACTCGTTCAATAAATGAGTGTACCAACAACCAGTTGTAGAAGAATGAGCGACGTAATACTATTCAGTCGCTTATTGAACGAGAACATCCACAATACAATGGAAAAGCGATTATCCATTAGTCGTTTATCTACTACTAGTCAACACTCGCAATAGGGTGATAAAAAATACCACCTTTTGGGCTTATTACTGAAAATGTCTACAAACTAATCCCTAAATGGGAACGTAGAGAGCAGTTCCTCAGGGTGCCGTTTGCAGTTAATTTTGTTCTTGGAGCATCGTAGAGACAAAACACAAATTTGTGCGATGTTTCGTCTGAATTATACGTCCGTAAAAAATAAAATATTTAACCTCAATCTTTATAGCGATTCTTTGAGATGCATGAACATATGCACATACAAACACATCTCGCTTCTTCACTTTGGTGATAATCAATAGCCACTTTAAACGCATTTAATTTCTCACCTGTACTTATCCGTGGTCAAATCCATACCGTGGAAGTTGCAGAGCACATTGCGATCCTGAACATCCTCAGCAATCAAGCGGAACTTGCGGAACGAGCGATCAGAATCGTTGTCGTTCTGCAAATCGGCCAGCGATACTTCGAATACACGACCCTTCAAGTAGTCAGAGGCGATTTTCTGGCCCTGGGTGCGGTTTACTAGAGTTTTACCGATCTGGCGGGTCACGAACATGTTTGGCGCTTTTACATCATACCAATCTTTGCGCGAGAAGGGATCCACAACCTTCTTCTTGCCACCTTTTTTACCTCCTTTGGAGAGACCTTTATTTTTACCGACCGCCATCTTCAGAGCTCAAAGCGGAAAAAGATCGAAGCACGTTGACGTCGTAATGTCAAAAGCAGGAAATACGCCATTTTTGCCACTGAAGTGTAATTGCCAATCGTGCTGCCATCGTAATGCAGTAATACAAGTATTCTATTTGTGAATTTGGGCGCAATAAGACGTGCAAGTACTTTTTAAATTAGTTCTCCTTAAAATCAAAGGTGAAACTGCTCATTCCCTTGAGAAAATCCTAAAGAACCCAATTTCAATTTGTTCATTCGTAAAATTGAACATCTTGCCTGCTATTTGAGGGTACATAGTTTGACTATCTGCTACACTGAAATTTTAAAGGTAAACGAATCGCATATTGGAGCGAATCTGACGAACCAATGTTTGCTTCGTTATTTAATGATTTTATTAATTTATGAATATTTAGGTACGAAAAGATTTCGATAAAAGTATATTGTGCCAACATGGCAGCACAATAATTTAAAATGCCATGAGAGGCAATGCAAAAAATTTGGAAAACGCAGCAAAACAGAATAAAGATAACAGCTACGAAGAATCGTGCAATGAGAAACCGTCACAATACTCCACAAGAAAACTACGAAAGTCAAACGAAAACAAATACGATAGTTTTGCAAAAACTGAGGATTGCAGGACTGTAAAAAATTGTGCTTATTTTGTTAAAAGGACTCCAAAAATAGTTTTTGTGTTGCAAATAAGAACATACCTTATTCTGACCTCCAACCGGACTAGGCTGAGGACTGGTTAATTCACAAATGTCACAAAGTGTTGCTCCAATACCACGTCGAAGTGGGGCCGCAGAAACTCCAAGATTCGGCGATGCTACAGAATGGGAAGCGCGCGAGGTAAAAAGCTATTCTGTATTTTAGCAATGCATGCATTCCAGTTCTATTCACATATTCATATGTTAATCCTTTCAGGCTCAAAGGCAACGCGAGCTGGACGAAGCAAGGGCCCGAGCTGCCCAAATGGAAAAGACTATGAAATGGTGGTCTGATTGCACAGCCAATTGGCGCGAAAAATGGAGTAAGGTAGGTTTCCTGTACGAGGTTTGCAAATACTTTACCGCTTACCATAGCCACGATACGTCGTTTATAAACAAATATTTGTTTAATCGATATAAAATTTGTACAGTGCAAATAATATGAGACTCTTCGATACAGGTACGCACCGAACGTAATAAAGCTCGAGAAGAAGCCAAGCAGTTGCGCGCCAACCTTGATATGTCTATGAAGGAAGCGAATTCATACAAGCGAGAGAAAAATGATCTCGAGATGCAGATCTCCCAACTTAAAAAGGAAATGGAAAAGGTTCATACACTTATGATGAAGCACGCCGATCAATTTCATAAAGCAGGGTAAGAAAAATAAAATTCGATTGTTTTTTTTAAATATTGTGTACATTAACATACATAAGTATGTACATATATACAAATGTACCTATGCCCATATTTATTTAAAATGCATGTTTCCATTTTAGTATGTGCGATGTTTCTGAAGATGCTGAGGCGAATGGACGTGATGCTAACTGCTCGCCAGATATATCGTCTGATGGTTTAAAAAATGTAAACAGCGAAGATGGATTGGTAATTTTGAATATACTTATGTATACTATATTCAAATAATTTTACTTAAGTATATATATATGTATATGTGTTTATTTTTTAAGGTTACCAAGGCCATTTGCAATGATATGAAAGATTTGGATATTGAGGAATATGTGCTGAAAGGCGCCGTACCGAAAAGTGTTCCTGACATGGGTAGGTTTTTGTGGAGTATTTAAATGAAAATCTTTAATATTGTATATCTACTAAGGTAACGATTTAGATGATGTATTGGCCGAAGAAAAACGTCTGATTCAGCAGCTATCTAAAGACGATTTCGATGAAGATTATTTACTGCAAAAAATCTCGATGCTTCAATTACGTTTAGATGAAGCGAAGAAAACGGTGCAAGCAGAAAGAGAGTGAGTTTGTTTTATAGCTACATATCGCCACCATCAACGCAAACGCCCTATTGACAAATTTTGAAATTTTACATAAGCAAATAACTTTTGAAATTAACATAGAAGCCCTACATTGCTGTTTTAAAGATGCTTAAGCTATGCATTTTAGTATGGGGTTGTACTTGGAATAAAATAAACAGAATATGTAGAAACACATTTTCAAAAAGTGTCGTATAGGACCTTATGTATTGATTTATATTATTTGTTATCCTTAACTTTTAATCATTATTTAAATTTGCAGAGAAAAAAATATTTTACATAAGACAATCGAAAAGTTAACATTAGAACTACAGGAAGTACGTGAACGTCAAGAAGAGATGCGTCTTGCTAAGCAGGTGATGACTAATTAAATTAAATAAAATTAAATTCCTTAATTAAATAGCCAATCGTTTTGCAGGAAGCTGTACGTGAATTACTCACATTACAGGAACAACACCGTGCCGAAATGCGTATAATAAATAATTCGTTGCAAGAAGAAACTGCGTCCCGCGAAAATCTTGAAAGACGCTTGGCTGAGCTGCGTACAGAGGTATATTTTTGGAAGTATAACTAAAATATCGTTAAAATAAACTAATTTTGAATAATTGTTGCGCAGTTGGAACGGCTACAAGCCGAAAATGCTTCTGAATGGGGTAAACGCGAACGGCTCGAAACCGAAAAACTTGCATTGGAACGCGACAACAAAAAATTACGCGCTGAAGTTCGCGACTACCAAGAGCGTTCCGATCGCAAGGGGCGTCCAATGCAGGCAAATGATGTTGAAGTGCGTGCGCTTCAACAAGAGCTATCGGAACGAAATAAAGAAATAGGTGAAATAAAACTATCACATTCCAAATTAAAAAAGCTTTTAGCTGAAACTAATACAGAACTGGGACATGCTGTGCGGCGGGCAGAGCAATATGAAGCTGAGGTGAGTACATAAGGCATTTATCATAAAAACTAGGCATTCGGTTCAATACATAAGAATCCCTATAAAATATCTCATGTGATAAAAAAAATGTCTAAAACATGTTGTACCCTATGGTTCTAATTTTATTAATTGCTCTAATTATTTTTCTTAATATTACTGTCTTTCCTCTTATTTTATAAAATACACGACCGTATAAATAAATGCATTTAAATACCAACACAACAGCTTTCAGAAAATATTCTAACTCAAGCATCAGCACAATATGTATAACATGTATTTCAATTATTATTATGTATTTCAATTGGCAAACGCTGCTATGCCTGTAATAGCGCGTCCAAGAATAAGCGCATGGATGTCGTGAGTGCCTTCATACGTGTTAACCGCTTCCAAATTCATGCAATGCCGTATAACATGGTATTCATCGGACACTCCATTTCCGCCCAAAACATCACGCATACTCCGAGCAATATCTAGCGCTTTACCCGAATTATTTCGTTTTATGAGTGAAATCATTTCAGGAGTGTGCAGTTTCCGATCTTTCAGACGACCTACCTGCAAGCATGCTTGCAAACCTAACGCAATATCTGTCAGCGCATCTGCAAATTTCTTTTGTATCAATTGATTAGCGGCCAACGGCCGTTTAAACTGCTTCCGATCCAACGTATACTGCCGCGCTATTCCCAAGCATGCCTCGGCGGCTCCTAGAGCACCCCATGCAATGCCATAGCGTGCATTGTTCAAGCAACCGAAGGGACCCTTAAAACCCTCCACATTTGGTAAAAGATTTCCTTCTGGCACACGTAAGTCGTCCATCAAGATCATGCCAGTGGTAGAGGCACGCAAAGAGAATTTACCTTCGATTTTGGGTGTAGATAAGCCCTTGCCAGATTGTGATCGATCCACTATGAAACCACGCACTTTGCCATCTTCGCCCTTGGCCCAGACAATGATAACATCTGCTATCGGCGAATTTGTGATCCACGTTTTGGAACCATTCAGAATGTATGATTTGCTGGCACTATCATATTTCGCACGGGTTTCCATACCGGCGGGATCACTACCGTGATTTGGTTCGGTTAAACCAAATGCTCCTGTAAACGAAAACAAATGCAGATATTTTAGTTTTTGTGAAATCAGAAGCTACTTTCAAAATGTAATCTAATCTTGCATTTCTGCCATGAAAGTACTTCTCATAAAAAGCGACCTAAAACCTCTGACACCTCCATTTTTAGGATAACGTTAAGAAGCACAACATGATATTGAAGCAGTTAAGCTGCCAATGGCGTACACATGTTATTTTTAGCGATCTAAGTCTTCTTGTGTACATTCTAAACAATAATCTTGATCTACATCCGCCGAAGCTTCTTATCAGAAATTTTTAAATATCAGTTTACAAAAGAACAACTATAATATCCCTCTGCATACATTTATTAAAAAAAATAAATAAATAAAAATCGTTTGCTACTTACCAATTATTTTGCCCTGAGCCATACGAGGCAGATAGGTTTCCTTTTGCACAGCAGAGCCATAATCAAAAATAGCTCCCATCGCCAGAGAACTTTGCACGCTCAAGGCAGAGCGATAAGCTGAATCTACACGTTCTATCTCTCTGGCCAATAAACCATAAGCGACATTTGACACACCTGCACACCCATAGCCGTTTAGAGTGCAACCCAAAGCACCAAAGCTGCCAATTTCCTCCATAATTTCCTTGTGGAACACCTCATTGCGATTGGCGTCTGTGATGCGCGGCAACAAGCTTGCTTGGCAGTAACTACGGAATGCGTCACGCATAGCGATCTCATCTTCGGTTAGTTGCGATTCCAAATTGAGTGGATCTTGCCAATCGAACTTTGGTGGCTCTATTGTGGTTGCGAATTTTTTGGTGTTAACAGCCGCGGTGTAGAGCTGGGGTGTTTGTCGTAGTGTTGATAGGATCCGTTTCGCAATCATTGTGAACTCTTGTTTTTATCAGCTCAAGATCTTCTATGATTTATTAAACTACTTAAAATGATTAAATTATGTTTCGTTGCACATACAAAAGAAATGCTTATTTCCTATAAGTCCGGCCCACTTGCGTGCTCTTCTACAACTGTTCGCTTGAAGATTACAGGAATATTTTTTCAAATCTTTGTTGTCTATTAATGTACTATACAAACAAATGTACGTATGCTGAATGAAGTGTGTTTCATGCAATCACAAGAATATTTTTCGATTCTCTTTAGAAAATCACTATGCTCATAAACATTATCTTAAATTTTATTAGTTTTATTTTGCATATACCTTACATATGTACATATGTAAGTATGTAGTAGGAAAAGAGAGAATTGCTCTCCAAATGGTATTATCGGCCACGATTGTTTAGTGCCTTTTTAAAATATATCGCTCGTTTACTGAATGACTGCCACAATTCAGAAAAGGGTATTTTTAAGATAATGAATTGAATGAATTAATCGCTATATCTTACATCATATTGTGTAAAAGTTGCATGCTAAAATCTTGTGTATGTTCTGTGTGATTCTGTAATATACAAATCTTCATTTTCTGCGGGGATAGTGTCAATTGAAAACTTTAAACGTGTTTTTTGAAAATTCGCATTTTTTGACTTGTGACAGTCTGTTAGTAAATGAGCTATGCATATGCTTGTGTACATACATATGTATGTGCATACTATGTGCATGCCCTGCAGAGAAAAGCTTGCTTGGTGAATTAATTGACTCAGAACTTACATATCGCACACGTTCTTCAAAAGGTGCACAATTAAAAAAAAAAATGTAGATCGATTTTTCGCATAAATTAATTCGTAAGATTTATTATCTCCAATTAATGCAATTTTTTTTTATTCATGTTTATATTCTTCAACTAGAAAACTACTGTTATATCTGTTTTTGTATTAACTGAGTTGAATCTCTGCGATCCACAAGCAATTACATTTTCGGATCAGAGTTTTGAGTTGTGTATTTTTGAACTTTTCTATGCGTTCAGAAAAGATTGTGAATAGCTTTTGCCATTTGCCCAAATTTCGAGGTCAGTTGTATAATAACATTATTTCTACTGCAATATAAATACTGTTTTAACCCGACAAAAAAAAAATAGTAGAATATGATAGAATAACAATAAACATATCCATAAGGAATTCAGCAGGCTACTATCTAATTTCTATTCAACAAAAACTGACTTTATGGGCTTATTTTCGCAGAGTCAATTGTCACCTATATATAATTACCTTAATTGACAAAGGCCCTAAAGGCTCGGTTATGCAAAACTTGACTTGAAAATGGTATATCTGGCAAATGAGCTGCACGTGTATATAGTTACCAAAAAAAAAGCAACTTCACTCAGAAACTCGAAAATAATAGATTTTTGATTTCTAAGAGCGTGTGTGAATCGGTAACAAAGTTCGCGGCGAGTAAATTCTTGACAACTATGAGGTGAATAAAATTTCAGTAGCTCATGAGGCTACTGAAATGTTTGACAAATGCATAGAAAATTTTGACAATCGCAAAGATTGTTGATGTGAGTAATTTTTCGTTTAATAAAAGCTTAAATTGATGAATTGCAATCAACGATGGTAGATGTTTTCTTAAAATATTAATTTCAATTCAAAATATAATATTTTATTCCTCATAAATCTGCGGTTATCAAAAATTTACTGCTGTCAAAAAAGATTTCATTTCACACAGCAGATTGGCAAAACTGTCGCACCATAGTAAAAATATTATTCAACAGCTTTCCCCATAGAACTTTGTTACCGGTTCACACACGCCCTAAGTTAAGTTTTTAAGGGCCAAGGGAGCCTTATTAAATTTTTTTATGGTGGCGAAACGAAAAGTCAGAAACAGAATTAAACGATCCAAATAATAAGCCACCAACAAAGTTGTTTTTTTATTACTGTAAGCCGTTTTGTTTTCTTTTGCGAACGGTATTTCTTTGATATATTTTACGTACTCCATATAAAAATATTTGTCCCCGCTCAGGTTATTCGATAATCAGCATGAACAAAAGTTTAAACAATGAAAAAAGGCGTTACTGTTTGTGAATGACCACCTTAACTTTTATTGTTTTATTATATTTTTACCTGGAAAATTTTATCAACATAAGCGTGGCTTTCTATTATAACATTGTCCCTCCGAATTTTCCTGAATGTCACTTTTTAATTTTGCCGTGATAATAACAGTAGTTGCTTTGCTTGCCCAAGTGTATTGCGGTTAAGAAGTCCAAAAAGTTGTTGATCGAAAGATTAAACAAAAACCTGCCTCCCAAGAAGAACCGTCATGAAACCATGAAAGATGTCATGAAGAAGGTGGAAAAAACTTCAACATTAGCTTATGTGATAAATGAGATTCAAAGTGATAGGCAAATGTTTCAAAAGCATGCATTTAATGTTGAAAATCAGTACAATGCTTATCGGATAATATACTTTTTCTAAACTTATTCAATCCTTTTACTTACTTTTAAAAAAGTGACATTCTGGAAAATATTATACAAAAATGCCAAAATAAGAAAAAATAATAGTTTTTGAAGAGCCTGAAAGCAGTTTCGTTTTCTGCACAAATTTTTACGTCGGTTAACGATTTCAGAGCATAAATTTACCTTTTTAAAAAGTGGCATGTAACTCCGTTCTTTTTGGTACTAACACTTTAAAATTTTTACTGAAGGTGCATTTTAATACAAGCAACTAAAATCTGTGAAAAACGCGGTCCCAAAAAAAGTGTTGGTTAAGGCTTTTGTGAATTAAGGTAACGATATGTATGTACATAGCTACATATATACATACATATATCCAAAAAAATGGATCATTATTAAACATCTAAAGCTTGATTTTCAAATGTCTCTAATGTATGTAACTAAAGCTTTTCCTAGAGGGCATACTACCACATGTGCGCTTAGTGTACCCCAGTGGCAAAAGGCAATCTATAGAAAAGCAAAAAGCAATGGATAGAGCCCCTATGACCTACGCACGAAAAGATGCAAGCGATGTCATACGAAAGTAATGCGTCGCATGTCGCTTTGCGAAACTATAAATAGAATAAAAAAATAAAAATTAAAAATAATATGCGTGCCACAGGTTTTGAACCCGTGACCAACAACACGGCAGTCGAACACGCATCCATTCGGCTACAGCAGCTGTTGAGATAACGTCAACAAAAAACATATTTGAGTTAGTTTTCAAACTTTTTGTTTTGTTTGTTGCTTCAGAGCTACACATCCTCCGCTCGCTTACATTGCGATGTATCTTTTCGTTCAACCGTAGTTGTTAATATTTTCTTGGTAGAAAAAGGTAATGGATTCCTATTTTCCCACTGGGGCGAGAAGAGAAACAGAGTTTTCTGATCGGAAAATAGTGACTTTCAAGAATTCTATACCATTTCCACGAAAAATGTTTTTTTCCTGATAAAAAATATGTAAAACTTTGAGCGCTTTGAGCGACCTCTAAATATGATTTCAAAGTAAAAAACAGGAGTATAATTTTTTCGCAGTACAGTCCGGCTTTGCTTTTTCACATGCATGTTTGGACCACCCTAGTGTGTGGAAACCTACTCAAATTAATTTCATACATATTATTTTTCCCCATACGTAGTCCATAAATTTTATGACGTCGAAAAACACTGCAAATTATCCGACTGGGTTAATACAAGTATTCATTCATACATATTTACACATTTACATACATATGTAGATGTTTGGAGGCATTCGTTGATCGTGGTCATTCGGTAGAATATGATTTAATTCTCACTTTATACTTTAATACACCTAGGTTTGTATGTATCTGTGTTGCCAGAAAAATAATTTCGTTTGGAGCTAAATCGGTTGAAAAAAAGAGCTAAATAATAGTAATAGTAGCTAAAATGAAGAGCTATTTTTTTATTAAGTTGTTAATTTTTTGACGTAAAGTTGCTTTTACATTTTCCGAAATTTTATAAAAAAAATTACGAATTCTATGAATATAAATGCTGAAAACATCTTTTACAACGAAAACTTACGCGCACATGGTAGAAACTAATCTACTTACTTGCCCGTTTTCCCTTTGCTTACACGCCATTTGCATTAGGAATGGTCGTTTTCTAGGTATTCATCGAAAAAGAATAACATGAAGGTATTGAAAATAGCCTGAGATCACCAAAGCCAAATGAATTTTAGTCAGCACTTGAAATAACAGATTTTTAATTTTAATATATTACCAAATACAATTAAAATATTCTGGACCAAAAAAGTGCTAGATAGTTTTCAAAAGAGCCAAAAAAAAAGAGGTTGGAGCTAAATACAAAAATAAAGAGCTAAATCTAGCTTCAAAAGAGCCAAAATGGCAACACTGATGTAAAGTTCTTATCAGTTAAATAAATGTCCACGACCGTACATATTTACCAGGGATGCCAATTGGGGTAGAATTCCCTATTTTGGTAGAATTTCAACTTTATGGGGGAATTGCTTAACTTTTTGGGGAAATTTAATATACACGCTATAAACCTTTATTTAATAGTTTTAATTTTACGTTCACAAAATAATTGTTATTTGTTGTTTTATTTTTCGTTCACAAAATAATGGTTATCTGATGAGTTTTATATAATTTTTTTTTCAAGGAATAAAAACTACCTGGTGAGTTTTATTTTTCATTCAAAAAATAAAAGTTTTTTTGTGAGTGTTATTTTTCTTTCACAATGTAAAACTCAATCGCTCAAACAAAAAAAAAAAAAATACAAATAAAGCTTCAGCCCTTACCAAATAACTTTTAATATTTGAATGAGAAATAAAAATAAATAAATGAGGAATAAGAAATAAAAATTATTTTTATTTCTTGAACGAAAAATAAAACTCATCAGATAATAATTATTCTGTAAACGAAAAATAAAACTCATGATGTATGTATGTAAGTATTATTTGTTAAATACAAAATAAAAATAATAATTAATATAAATTTTTAGCTGTATAACTTATAACCTTTACGGTCCCTGATTAAAACCCAAATTTTCCATACTCAAAACATGAACCACGAAAAAATACATATTTATAGTTTCTCAAATTATTCGAGCAATGAGAATTTCGAATAAAAAGAATCTGGAATAACTGAGTTAATAATTGACGTCAGTTTACGCTTAGCTTACTTAAGGAACTCATCTCATTCAAACAAATTTTTAGTCAGTTCTGGCTTGCCTCAGCTAATTATGAGTTTGCAGCTGTTTTGGTTGTACGTATTAAATAGTTATTACCTATTGAATTTTGCAAGCTCATGTCTTAGTTTACTTAAGGCCCGTTTACATACAACTTTGGCGTGGCGTTGGCGTTGGCGTCGCTTCGACAGCTGACTATGAATACATGCATTTATATGAAAGTCTCCATATAACCAAAGTTGGGCAACGCCAACGCCAACACAACGCAGAAAGATGGCCAACTCTCAACTTTTCGCGTGCGTCGTTCGTCAGCTGTTCTAAATAATCAAAATTATGTGATTTAATTTTCATTTTTAATTAAATCCGGGCAAGAAATATAGTTTTTAATGCAATTATTGATGTAAATTTTTTATTTATCTGCCGCTAGTGTGTTAATTTAGTGACCAAAGTATTCTCTGCTACGCGTTCATTGTAGCAAGCACGGGCGTTACTCGCGCTGCTGTCAAAGCGACGCCAGCGCCAACGCAACGCCAAAGTTGTATGTGGACGGGCCTTTAAACATGCACAACTTATCCGACTACAAGTATATCAACCGGCTTTCTGAATCTTTCGTCGTCACTTTGATTGAAATCTCAATAAGCGCTTTCGATTTTCTTGTTCTTTAATTGAAAAATTTTTTTTTTGTAAACAATTTTTATTCTTAGCGGATTTGATCTGTGGCTTCTAATTCTAATAGACTTTGTAATAACTAAATATATTATTGGTATTTTTTTTTTATTAAAAAAGAGAATCAAACTTTTTTTCTGGGTATCGGACCAAAGCAATTTTTTTTTTAAGTAATTTCTTCGTTCTTCGAAGTTAGCCTCCGAAATCGAGAATTTCGAAGTTCGAAATAGGACCTTTGGTAAAAAAATTATATTTAATTATTGTATATAAATAACTACAAACATTAAAATATAGACGTAGTCCTCCTTTTGCTCTTATTTAAATGGTATATAACTTCTTTTGAGCAAACTTATATTACAGATGCTACAAGGGGTCAAAGTTCTTTGAAAAATTAAAAACTTAATATTATAGAAAATTTTGAACCGATTTTTAAAAGATTCATATCGTAAATTTGAGAAAAACCACATTTAAAGGAAAAAATAACCTTTTTATTAAAAACAAATATTTTAAACAAAAAAATTACTAACCGATTTTTAAACAATTGGTACCGTTGTAAAGGCGACTAAACTCCATTTCTTTTGATATTGCATATTTGTATACTTCGTATATAAAAATTTTAGAAAAAACACATTGGAATGAAAAAATACCTTTTTAAAAAAAAAAAATATTTGAATAAAAAAAATACTAACCGATTTTTAAAAAAGTGGTATCGTTGTAAAGGCAATTAGATCCCTTTTTTCTGAGATGCATATTTGTATACTTCGTATATAAAAATTTGAGAAAAAACACATTTGAAAGAAAAAATACCTTTTTTTACAAAAAAAAATATTTTAAACAAAAAAATTACTCACCGATTTTTAAAAGATTGGTATCGTTGTAAAGGCGATTAAACTCCCTTTTTTTCTGATATGTATATTTGTGTACTTCGTACATAATAAATTGAGGAAAACACTTAAAAGGAAAAAATACTAATATTTTACTAATAAACTACCAATATTACACTTAGTATATACTATAAAAATAAAAAAAAACACATTTAAACATTTTCTTATAAAAAAAAAAGTATTTCAATAAAAAAAATACTAACCGATTTTTAAAAAATTGGTATCGTTGTGAATACGATTAAACCCCTTTCTTCTGAGATGCTTATTTGTATACTTCGTGTATAAAGTTTGAGAAAAACCACATTTAAAGGAAAAAACTTTTTTATAAAAAAAAAATATTTTAAACAAAAAAATTACCAACCGATTTTTAAACAATTGGTACCGTTGTAAAGGCGATTAAACTCCCTTGTTTCTGATATGTATATTTGTGTACTTCATATATAAAAATTTGAGAAAAACACTTAAAAGGAAAAAAATACTAATAGTTTACTTATAAAAAATATTTTAAACAAAAAAATTACTAATTAGTAATTCAATTGAATACTTCACTTAAATAAAACAGAAAATTATCTTTAAATTTTATATATAACCTGTTATGTAAAAAATAAAAAACCATGGAGTTTTTATATTTATATATGCATGTTACATATACTTTTGCTTAATTTTTAACAGGACTGTGGGCGAACAAGAACGAATTAACGCTTTACAAGTCTATTCTGCACGTTACCGAAGATTTTGTAACCGGAAAATTTTATTACCAAAAAATGTTACCAGTTCTTGTCACCGCGATTCTAGGTTCGTTGGTGATGCAGTTAAAATATTCAGCAATTCAACTATGAAGAATTGTGCAGATTCTGGCATTGCATATTTCACGGGGCAATACTTTGTTACCAGCTTATGAGATGGTAACAAAATTTACCGGTTTCAAGAGTACAGAGAATGCAAAAAGGGTTTAAAAATTGGCAGGAACTTTATTTACAGGTTACTAACTATTTATTACTAGCGCCGAATAGACCTGTAAAATACTATAAATTAATTGTTTTATTTAAATAAGGTATTCAATTGTATTACTAATTAGTAATATTTTTGTAAATTTTTTTTATAAGAAAAATTTAGTATTTTTCCCTTTTGAATGTTTTTTTTCAATTTTTATATACGAGGTATACAAATATGCATATTATACGAAAGGGGGTTTAATCGCCTTAACAACGATGCCAATTTTTTTTTATCGGTGGGTAATTTTTTTGTTTAAAATATTTTTTGATAAAAAAAGTTATTTTTTTCCTTTTAAGTGTTTTTTCTGAAATTTTTATTCACGAAGTATACAAATATACATATTAGGAGAAAGGGGGTTTAATCGCTTTTACAACGATACGAATTTTTTAAAGATCAGTTAAAAATTTTCTGAAATATTAAGTTTTTAATTTTTCGAACATCTGACCTTTGAGCCGTTATAGCACCTGTAATATAAGTTTTAACAAAAAAATGTATGTACCATATAAATAAGAGGAAAAGGCGGACTACGTCTGTATTTTTACTTTTTTTGCTTTTTACATGCAATAATTAAAAATAATTTTTTGTCAAACTTCGAAGGCCCATATCTCGATTTCGGAGGCTAACTTCGAAAAACGGAGAAATTACTTTTTCACATTGTATGTATGCGTTTTATATCTCTCGTGGCTGTGCTTTCTAATGAACATTTCTTACTCCGTAGGGGACCTTGTTTACAATTTTTATATTGAGTATAAAACTGTTAAACACAAAAAAAACTAGAGTGCGCATATATCAGGTTTGATAGCTGTTGACCATACGAACAATGCCTCATACTCAGATACACTAGATAAATTTGTGTTCTCGAGAAAAAAGTTTGCGTGGCCAAACTTTTTTTTCTAAATTTTGAAAAGTTATCGTTTCTTGGCCTCTAATTGTTGAAAATGGCATACAAGGAAAATATAGGCCAAAAAAATGATGAATTTTCAAAATTTTAAGAGAAAAAAACTTGGCCGCTTTACTCAGATTTTTGGATAATGGAAATTTTTTCCATTCTTAATTTCTTCAACATTTGCTCCAAAATTTCCTTTTTTTGAATTATGGCAGTCTTTTAGCGAATGAGCGATATATACATACATATGCACGATATAATTCTGCATTGACGCTATAGTCCTCTACTAACACATTTCCGAGAAAAAAGTTTGAAATTTAGGTGAAAATTTGTGGCACTTTTTTGTAGTTTTCTACAAATTGTTAAACTTGTGTTTATATAGGGGTTTGTCTGAGAATGAACTATATTTTATCCCTGCTGAAGTCTAGAAAAATAAGAAATCTGATGAGGAGATGTGGTGATCTCCGAAATAGCTGCTATAACTTCTACCGCTTAGACTTTGTTGCTTTTTTCAATTTTTCCTAATAAACAATCGTGGTACAAAGCTCAATAAAAATATTAAAAAGAACTATATTTTAATTGAAAATTCCTAAAAATAAATAAATAAACACAAGTGGCACACAATATCACTTTGAAATGTCGTGCTATAGATATGACCGATACTGTACATACATATAAACATATGTATAAGCAGTTGTGATATCTGGTACCAAAATTGTTGCTCGATAAAAATGATGCTTGGTTGATTTGAATTTAATAATAATAAAAACTCACCGACTATTTTAGGTAAAGCGCCTCCGTCAACGTGTGGAAGAATTGAAACGTGAATTAGCCGGCGCTGAGGACGAATTAGACTCGGCTGTGAATCAAGTACGTCGCTTACAACGCACCAACGACGAATTGGTTGGTCAAACTGAAGGACTGCAAGTGCAAATACAACATTTACAAACAAGGTTAGTCGCATTTCCTCAAACTTGATATTCACCATATTCACTCTGAAGTCGTAATTCTGGTACTTTTGTTATTTACTGTGAATTAACAATGATCAAATCTGTGACATTTTCTATTAACCTTTGGAATTGCTGCTCCTTCTAAATCGAAACGCTCACTAACTACTCACTCATTTAACAAACATTCATATTCATACATGTAAAAAATATAAATGTAAGGCGTGCACCTAGTCCTCCGATGCGCACTGTCGGCGGTGTGCAATTGCGCAACAAGATCGCTGTAGAAATTCCCAGCGAATGCTTGCCCAACATAAATGATTTACGTCAGATTTTCGATGATCAACCAGCTGGTAGTCGTCATAGTCATAATGCGGGTAGTAGTTTGCCAAATGGAGGAGGTGGCAGCGTCGAAGCGGGCATTCCGAAACGTTCAAGTCACACTGAACGTACTTTGATGCAACAAACAAGCACTTTTTTCGATGCTAAACCATCACACTTGGAAGAGAATATATTTGAATCCAAGTCGCGAAATCTCGAATTTGAGCGTGCCAAACAAAAATTTGATAATCCATCGCATCTACAGCACCAACATCATCACCACCAGCGCGAGCAACGTGAACGATCATCGGGTAGATTTGCTGGGGCTCCAACTGGCCAACAACAACAACAACAACTACTACAACAGCAGCCGATTGGCGGTAATCGCTCCAATCTGGCATTGCCACTAAAAACCACCAACAGCTCTGGCATGAGCTTGGGCGGTGGTGGAGGTGGAGGTGGTAATGGCAGTGCGAGTTTGAATTCGAATTCCAATGCGACTTCGAATTCAAATCCTAATATAACTAAAGATGAGATAAATCGCCAATTATTTAATGATGATCATTCGCATTCTTCGACGTCTGGTGGTGGCAGTGTTGGTGTAGCAGGTGTAGTTGGCATTGGTGGCACTGCTAGTGCCACTAACACTGGCCAATATACTAGAAAAGATGCTTGTAGTGGCACTGGAGGTAGTGTTGGTGGTAGTTATGCAAGAAACAGTATTAATTTAGATGGACTCAAGGTGTCCGACGACGAGGTAAGCAATGAAAAAGTGGAAAATTCGCAAATTGTTCTTAATTTCTGATTGCATTTGAATGAGAATTTTACTAATGCCTCAATATTTTGCCAATTTTCGATTTTTTTTTTTGTGATAACACTAATGATGTTTATTAACAAACTTTAGTTACAACTCTTTCTGTTTATGTGTATATATATACGTAAGTATAGTTTAAGTTTATTTTCATAACAAAAATACTCATTATATTCAAATAGCAGTAAATTAGGCGTGCATGTATTCAAATTCGTTTTTAATGCTTACAGTTTAAGGAATATGTATTCGTAAATGTTTTATTTTTAATTATATTCCTTATTTGTTTATTTCCACCACAGCTAACTAAAAAGTTTTCATTTACTTTTTACTAATTATACAAAACGCTTGATTTATAAAATAGAGTATACAAGCATTTATAGACGCATCACTACATAAATTTCAATTTAATTTCACAGACACCGTAATTACGGTTCAACGAGTTTATTGCTGGACGATGAAACTGAAGGCAACAGTGACGAGGGCATTTAAATCGTCAATAATTTGATCTGATCTTAAATGATTATTTTACAATACGTATATTATACAAATACATATGCATATGTATTTTTTAGGTAATAAGAAAAAAAGTATTCCAATTTCGACTATATACATACATACATACAATATATGCATACATATGTATACCTAAATATACATTTAGCTTTAAGATGTACTACATTAATACTTACTGTTTCGTTATTTTATCGAATATATGCAACGAGCTAGCCATACCATGGATCATATTTTACAAAAAACCATTCCAATGACACGTCTGGCTTCCATGCTTTAGCCCACATTAATGATAATCAGGGACGTGAACCGGTTTGAAACCGTCCGGGAATTGAACCGGATTAACTGCTTTTTTCTACCAATTAACTGAACCGTTAACCGAACCATTATTCATTGATTTTTTTTTTTATATAATGATTATTATAGTTTTATTTTTCCACTGAAAAAAATGATTATCTATAAAATTTAAAAGGCCATACAGCGGTAAACTGCAAATATCTCAAAAAGTTATCGATAGAAAAAAAAATTATGTCGATTTTCGGAATCACCGAGCAATTCTCTATAGGCGTTGGATAGTAGCGTCCATAGAACATTTTTGCTGAAAATCAGCGTCATTATTCTTAAGTGAAGAAATGAATCTGAACCACTCGAGAACAACAGTACCGATATTATTGAAATTTTGGGTATCCCCTGAAAGGATGATAATAGAAGAATAATAACTTCGATATATCAAGGCGGCGTGGCACCTCCCATACAAACTGAAGTTTTCACACCACATACACATTCTAATGTGTGAAACGGCTTTCAAAATATAAATATATCAGTATAGATGGCAAATTAAAAGTATTTTTTAATTAAATGTTTCCTATGGAAAAATGTTTATGAATTGTTGTTTAAATAATTGCAGGTATTTGAAATTAATTTCAAGTATTTTCGAAAAAGTGGGAGTATTCAAACATGAAATGACGCGAAATTTAATTATCTTTTATTAAAAAAAAAAAAAACGAAACTTCAAATCGGTTCATATTTGGGCTTTCAAAATTGATTTGTCCACAGCAACCCACTGTGCGGCGGTGTGTCCCCTCGTCACTAGTGTTTAACTTTTACATCTCGACGCGGTCTCAGCCACCAGAGAGTGTTTAATTGAGCTTCTATGTTAACCGTTGTTCTCCTCTTCTAGGGCTATCAGAGAGCGTCTCTACGAACTCCCCTACGAGATTTAGACTTACACCACGCAACCACTCAACTCGAAGTTGCCATTGGCTCTATTTTAATTCTATTTATTGGGCTATGTATTCACAACGGAATTACATTCGCGAATACTTAAACTAAATATTCGAGTTTGTAACATAGAGCCTGTAATTTAACTCAAAGTCGAAGTATTTTCTATTGCTTTTTCAATGTCTTAATCGAGATATTTACAAATCTATTCTGTCAATTATAATTAAATAATTTTCGTTTTCTGCGCACTCTTGTCACCTTATAAGCTGGTAACAAGATACTGCCCCTTGAAATATGCAACACCCGAATCTCTTCAAAAAGCCATAGCTAATTTGCTATAGAAATATATATATGGATTGACAGCTTACCAATGCATCTAGAATTGGGGTTTTAAGAAACGATAACAATTGTTGGTAATAAAATTGTCAGGTAACAACATTTTTGGCAACTTTTTACTTTTTTATTTTATTTAAACTGATCCTCCCCTCTTTTGTACCTACAATTTTTTAAATTTTAACTCTCATCGGCTTTCCTCGACTTATCCTATAGCGACACTTAGAAAATAGTAGCTAGCGAACGCTATAATTTAATTACCTGTTAATGGAAAACAAGTTTTTTTTCTATTCTTTACATATTATAGGTCAAAGGTCAGATAGTACATATGTGATTAGCCACATACGAGTACACCCCAAAGCGCTATACATATGTACATATGTACATTATATCGGGTTTTACTCACCTTGATACTTCGTAATGATTTGAAGATTGAGAAGCCATATTGTGCTAATTGGGAATACTTTTTACGCATTTGTATCAATAAGTGTTTATACTAAGTTTTATACAAATTATACGTATCTACGCCTATTTTCTATATGCTCGTATACAAAATAACTATATAAAAAAACTTTGCTTATTGTACTTAAATATACCTACATACATACATATATATATATATCCACATATGTACATATACATATGTATATTCCTAAATTAATTATACTTGCATATATTTAGACTTAATATTCAACAAATATAATATTATGTAGGAATAATGTTTCAAAGATTTACTGTTCAACAAAAACAGAATATTGATATAAAGCAAAAGTGTATTAAGAATTCATTAAATGTATTGAACAAATTTATGCCCAGTTCGGAATAATCGCAAATAAAAAGAGCTCAAGAGCTAATTTATCTAACAACATCCATTTATATACAGCCACGATCATAGAAATTGCAACACTGTAATAAAACATACAAGGAATGCTACTAAACCAATACAAGAAGTGCTGACCTTGGCAACAGAGACGCGTACGTCTTTTCGACAGTGCGTTTTTCGTACATTTCTAGTATCCGGAAATGTACAGAAAGCGATTTAAATTTTCGTTCATGTTTCGTATTGAAAAAACATAAAAAATTTGTTCAAACTGAAAATTGCATAAGTATTCTGGCTGTAATTGGGTGTACCACTTACAGGGCAATTCTGGCTAATATAGTAAAAAGTCTTTTGTAAGACTTGAAAGCTCTTCACTGCCTTTCGAAAAACACATTGAAATATCTCCTAACGATGAGGTCTAAGCATTATGCTGTTCGCTTTTCAGCGATCAGTTTTTAAAATTGTTGAATTAAATATATATATATATGTGTATTCCTTTTTAAAACAATAATTTTAATTTTTTGAATTTTATATGGAAATTGACGAAAATAAGAAATAATTTTCCATTTAAATTGCTGGTGAAACCGGCAGTAAGAATTTAAATTGGAGAAAGAAAACAAGACAGTGTTGAGTTGAAAGACAGTTTCCAGAATTGCCCTGTTAGTAGCTTTTGGAAGGTCCCAGATCTGATAACATCTCCGCAGCCAGTTCGAAAAAGCCCTATCTCAAAAAGTTTTTCAAGAACGCCGTACTTCAGAATTTGATTGAAGAACGCCCGCTTTCAGAAACTTATCGAAAAACAAACTTTCTCAGAATTTGGTTGAAGAAAACACCCTATTTCACAATTCGGTTCAAATTCACCCTATCTCAGCTGCAAATGTATTGAAAATTTGCTGAGATAGCGCGTTCTTCGATCAAATTCTGAGATAGGGCATTTTTAAATCAAATTCTGAAATAAGGCGTCTTGTAAAGGTTTAACGGTCTAGCGCATATTCTTCCACCAGAAATTCATGTTAAAAAAAAAATGCATGGAAAAAAGTGCAAAACGCAGTCAACAAAAAAAAATTATTAAAAATCAATGCGATTTTTTAGACGCTCAAAACTTGCATTTATACTACTATTTATGTACTGAAATTTTATAAGCCTGTTAGCTGCATACCCCAAAAATTTATAAAAATTCTGGTTAAAAAGCTCGAAATTTAGTTAAAAATTCGTGTAATTTTTGTAAATTCTGTAAAATTTTATATTGAAAAACATTGAAAATATTAAAAACGAAACACCATTCATCCATTTTTGACCACCACTGTACTTATGCGTTGCGAATGCACACTTTAGTGCGAAACGAATACGTATCAACGACAGTGCTGTGAAAAAAATTTCACAGGCCGTGCGGAGTGGAAGCGCGCACTGCTTACCACTACACCACAGCGGCCGCCTATTAGGATAGTTTATAATTTATTTTCCTTTTTTTATGTATTAGGAAAAAGAAAATATAATACGTACACTAGGTATTTATTAGATGTGGCTGTCACTGCTACGTAGGGGCACACAAAGATCACGAGTTGAAGGCCCATTCTGATACCATGACTAAGAATTTTCACCTACCCCTTGCTAAACCATTTTGAGTTTTTGACGAAGCTCATCAGGCACCTAGGGTTTAAATCTCCCATTTTGTGAAGGTCGATAAATAAAGTAGATCCCAGAAAGCGCAATCTGCTTCTTGATAATGCCGGGCATTTACAGAGAAGGTGGAGAACTGTCTTCTCCTCCTCATAGTTCTTGCAACTTCTGCAGCATCTATGGAAATGCACTCCGAGCCGTTCCGCGTATTTACCTATAAGGCAGTGGCCTGCTACAGCACCCATTTGTGTGCGATATACCCTCTCTCATCAGAGAGTAAAAGCTTCGAGACCTGTTTCAATCCCACCTAGGCCAAGTTTGTCTAGAAATTCGACGGTTGTAGTTTGCATCCATCTCTCGCTCGCGTTAGTATAGATAAATTCTCTTAAAAGCGGCTTGCAAGAGGCGAAAGGCATAACAATGCGGAAGAAACTGCTTGGTCGTACAATTTTTGATTTAATTGTGACGGAATTCACAGCTTTAATTGCTGTCTGGCTGTCACTAAAGATGAATATCTCTTTTAAATCAGTACGAAGTTTGTTTATAACTTCCATTATAGCTGAGATCTCACCCTGGAAGACACTACAGTAGTCCGATAGTCGAAATGGTCTGCTGAGGCCAGGGCTGCGGGAGAAGAACCCCCACCCACTCTACCGTTCATTTTTGAACCATCTGTGAAAATTACTATACTACCGGGTGGAGTATATTAAGTAGTTTTCTGCCCATTCGTCCCTGCTTCGGATTTTCATGACGAAGTTTCTATCCGGAACCAGAGTTTCAACAAAACGGTCTGTTTAGCCCTGAAGAAAGCTATATTTCCAATGCAACACAACATATTTTCGCGTTGTCCGGATTGCTCCGCTAATACAGATAATACTAATCTTCTGTAATTTGCTGAGTAGATTAAGATTTGAGGTCTTGCTCAAGGCCGGGCACCATACCAAAATTTCATAAAGGAGAATCGGTCTAACCAGCGCTGTGTAGATCCAGCGGCATATACTCGGGTTCAACCCCCATTTAAGAAATGGTCTTTAGACACGAATATAAGCTCACAGACGCCTTTTCATAACGCTGGGCCATGTTCTCCTTCCAGCTCAGTTTTCTGTCGAAATTGACCCCTCTGAAGTTTGCTTTATTCGTAAAGCTAAAGAGTCGCTAGCTTAGTTCAGGCGGAGTCAGTAGCGGTGTTTTGTATCTTCTTGTAAAGAGAACAAGTTCCACTTTCTCTGCATTGACGCAGAGACCACAGCGCGTGGGCCATCTTGATACAACAATGGTTCGATTGGAATCATCACACCATGATCGATTTGGTTTCGCGTTTTTCAATCTTGTGATTTTTCACTGGACGGGGTTGCGATTTGAGCCGTACGCAAAATAATCACTTCTGGCCACTCCCAGATGAATGGCAGTCAAAAGGATTTCCCGCTTACGTGGACTTTGCACACGGAACCATCCTCCATACTCAACTTGTTAAGTTCAAAAAAATCTTCGGGACCCTAAAAGAAAAGTATATAAACGACCGAATTGCGACACCCAGTAAGAACTAAAACATAAACTTAAGTCGTCAATCAAATCGGTTGAAAAAGAAAGCTCTGGACTTCTTTCTTACCTCTTAATTCCAGTTTGGTTAGAGAGAATAAATGTTTTTACTAATAAAAAAATTTTCACATCTCACAATGAAACATCACTGAACAAACAGAACGATAAAGAGTATGCACTGTCGATCCGAAATTATTTCGAAATCATGCCGATAGTTTGATATGGCATGCCTTTGATGGTTTGGGTGGGCCCAACATAGCGTCACTGAAGTGGTGTTAAATATTCGGTTAAAGTGGCTTAATATAGTGCTTAAGGCATGTTATGAAGCCCCTCAATACACAGATATTAAAAAATAAACTTTGGACCTTCCAACAAGGCTCGTATGATCCCAACATGCGTTCCAAGCGGGATTGGTTATCGACCAGACCAGGCCCCATACCCATGAGACTATAAACTATGATCGGTTGTGGAGACAATAACTTGCAATAATCTATATACAAATATGTATTTTAAATCTCGAGCGTGCCCTTTCTCGAGCAAAGCCAAATTTCGTGGGCCCCGCATCCAAGCAATAGATTAAATTAAAACTCCTTATTTTTTTTTAATGTATTGTATGCATTTTTATTTATTTCTAGTTCAGTTTACTCCTACATATCGACATATTCATATTTTGGTAATTTATTAATATAATAAATTAAGTAATATTAAACGTTCTTTATTGTGTTGCCGTTTTAGTTATAATAAAAGCTTTAGCACATGGTCAGAAGAATTTAACTATTTATTTTTTTTTAACAAATTGTACATATAAGTTCTTTCTTATTACAAATGCTATTTTTTTAAGCCGGTTATAAGTATGCAAGTATGTTTAATGCTGTAACTGGATTATATTGCTAGTTTAGTGTAAAGATTAATTTGAACTAAAGGAAACTGTTTGACAATGATTGGTTGTTTATCTGTGTCATTTAATACATAGTATATGAAGGTACCATTTTAATTGGCATGACAAAATTAATGCAGTTTTGATCAATATCTTCATATGAGATATTTTATATGAATATTATTTACATGTTTTTGAAACACTTGCTTCCAAAACTATAATTCCTGAAAACTAAGCTCCTACTGCGGTTCAAATGGGGGTTTCAAAGGAGTAGCGACACATATACATAAATGTGCGTCAGTAGATGTGGACTATTGAATAAACATATATGTACATATGTACATATTTTCGTAATATGTATACTTACATATCTTTTTGAAAACTCGAAGATCTTTAATAATTATTTACTCGCTTATAAGTAGGTACTATATACACACGTGTTATGTTTTGATTTTGCTATTTAGGAATCGTACTATTTATTTAATATCATTCATCAAAGTGTGTGTATGTCTGTAAGTGCTATTTGATCAATACTAATTAGCTAATCTTTGGTAGTTGAATGTTTCTTATAACAGTTTTAGGTACAAATGAAAGTATGTTAATACTCTATTAAGTATACAGTGGCGAAAATGTAAATAGAGAAGCGACATTTAGCATTATTTGGCTATTTCCCTTTCGATTTTTAATGGTTATTCTTTTTTTATGCAAGTGTAGCTCGTTATCTAACAAAAACCATGTAATTAAAAATTTTAAACTTTTTGGAAAAATTTGCAAATTTCCTCGAAGTTTCATCAAAGTTTTCAGTTTTTTAATTAGAATTCTTAGAAACATTCTGAGTGGTTATTCACTTATGTAACCCATTCAATTTTATCATAACGAAGTACAAATTTTAAGTAGATAGGACTTACCGTTGATTTATGGCAATTATTTTTGTGGCAGGTGTTGCTGAACATACTTTGTATGGACGAAAACAAAAAATTGCCAAAAAAAAAAAATTTGCCAAAAACCAACGGTAAGTTCTAGCTACTCCAAACATGCACTTTATTGTACTAAAGTTTAATGGACTATAAAACTGCATACTCAAAAAGTCTAAAAAAAAATCGGTTTAAAAAGTTTAAAATTTTGATCAACATTTGTTAAAATTCGTCGAATTTATATATTTAAATGTTCTACAAAGTTTGGAATTTTAATCTACAAGGTTTTGTTTAAATAGTAAAGTATATTTTAATAAAAAAATAATAAACCTTTTTTAAACAAAGAAAAATAGCCAAAACTTGCTAAAATGTCTCTACCCTATTTACATTCTCGCCACCGTACATATCTTCGCCAGCGCCATTCAAAGCTTATTGTTTTCAAATACGCGATTTCATAAGTGTTAAACGAATGAAAACATTATAACATGTAAGTATTTTCGAGATTTTTTACATTTTACACCATGTTTTGCGAAATATAGGGCATTATAATTACTAAATTTAGCTACAATTAATTACTAATTACAATAAAAACCGCGCTCTCTGTCAAGTACTGCTACTGAATCACCCTTGGTCAGTAAGCCTCTGTTGGGAGTTTTTTCTGTTAGATTTTTTAAAAACTTTTTTACATTCATTCAGTTTTATATAAAAGCTATATATTTTCTAGATAATTATACATAAATAAATGTATTTTTATTTATTTATGTATATATAGGTTAGGTTAGGTTAACTCGGCTGCCCTAATCCCTCAGGAAAAGAGCACACTTAGGCCACCAAGGGCCCGTTGTGATGCCGTATAAGAGACTCCATATGTCCCTCCTCTTACCCTAGTAGTGGAACCACTTCGTTGCTCTGATAAAGCGCACAAAGTCATAGACACTGGCTGAATCCAGTTCGGCCAGACATTCAAAAGAATAATGGAGGAACGAGCATCGGCGAGCTCTAGCCAGAGCAGGACAGTGGCATAAGTAGTGCTCCACGCTTTCGATTTCCTCCTCATCGCGGCAGCTACGACAGTAGTCGTTTGACTGCAAACCCATTCTAGTGGCGTGGATTCCCATCAGGCAATGCCCGGTGAGAACTCCAATAACATGCCGCAACAGTGGTCGCTCCAAGTGGAGAAGAGGGTGAGATCTACGCTTGTCAAGCTTAGGCCAGATATGTCTTGCTATCCTGCAAGTAGGCTCCTCAGACCATCTTTTATTAGCCTGTCCGACGAAGTTATTCTCAAGCCAGAGCTTGCAAGAAGATAGCGGAATGCCCGCATTACGGGCTGTACTGATTGCAGGCAACAAGGTTCCTTTCCTTGCTAGTTCATCTGCAGTACAGTTTCCTGGTATGTCTTTGTGGCCTGGCACCCACACAACATTAGTGACGTAACACCTTGCCAGTTCATTAAGAGTACGTCTACATTCCAAGACAACCTTCGACGTAGATTTGTCACTATTAAGTGCTTTAATAGCCGCTTGGCTGTCAGATAAGATTGTTACCGCCTTCAGATTAATTAGAGAATCGATCAGCCAGCTTGCAGCTTCATTTATTGCTGTTAGTTCAGCCTGAAAAACGCTGCATAGATCTGGCAGACGGAAACTGAGGCTAAGTGAGAGTTCTTGCGAGTATACCCCACTTCCTACCTTCAGATCCAACTTGGAGCCATCAGTGTAGATGGCTGTTGAGTCAGAATACGATATCAGGACCGAATCCTCCTCCCATTCTTCCCTTGAGGGGATCCTTGTCCGGAAATAATTCTTTAGTCCCGTAGACGGGACTGTGTAGTCCAGGCGCCTAAAGTCATCTGGAAGATTTTCCAAGATCCTAGAGTGCCCAAACCTCGTGTCACTCCATTTGATTAGCGCATTTAATCTAATAGCATTACAGCTTGCCTGTAGTTTACCATATAGGTCCACAGGTAGCAAGTGAAGCAAGGTCTCTAGGGCTTTAGTCGGCGTCGATGGTAACGCTCCCGTGATCATCATGCACGCCACCCTTTGGACCGCTGTTAATTTGTTTCTTATTGTAGATTTATCTACGGACGGCCACCAAACCGTTATGCCGTAGAATAGAATGGGACGCACAACCGCTGTGTACATCCAGTTCACAATATGAGGCTTCAATCCCCATTTTTTCCCAATCGCCGATTTACAGGCATACATAGCAGTTATAGCTTTCTTGCAGCGCTCTTCTATATTGCGCCGCCAAGTTAACTTTCTGTCAAGAATAACGCCCAGATATCTAACCTCCTCCGAGAAAGTCAGTACGATACCGTTCAAGGAAGGAGGTTGTAGCCGGACAGCTTTCGTTTTCTTTGAAAACAGAACCATGGCCGTTTTTGCCGGATTGACACTAAGTCCTACTTCTTTGGACCAGGTATCCACGACGCGTAAGGCGCCTTGAACTAAGTCACATAGAACTTGGGGGTGCTTACCAATTGCCGTCAGGGCAAGATCATCCGCGTAAGCAATGACTTGGCAACCTGTGCCTTGCAACCGTGACAGCAGGGTATCCACAGTTAGATTCCAAAGAAGTGGGGAGAGAACACCGCCTTGTGGGGTTCCGCGACTCGCATATCTTGTTATAGATACCTCCCCCATCTCCGAGTAAATAGTTCTACAGCCTAAGAGGCGACGAACAAACTCAACCATAGGGTGATCCAGCCCAAGGCGAGCTAGGGCTTGAAGGACCGCTCCCGGGAGAACATTATTGAAAGCACCCTCGATGTCCAGGAACACGCCTAGTGCAAATTCCTTAAAAGCGAGAGTCTTTTCAATGGTGCTGACAATACTATGCAAAGCTGTATCCACAGATCTACCTTTCCAGTAGGCGTGCTGACAGCTAGAGAGATTATTTACATCAATTTCCTGTCGGATCTGCAAGTCTACAAGTCTTTCCAGAACCTTGAGAAAGAAAGAAGTAAGGCTTATCGGTCGAAAGTCACTTGGTTTAACGTGGGAGGGTCTACCTCCCTTGGGAATAAAAACAACTTTCGCCAGGGTCCAACCCTTGGGTATGAAACTAAGCTTGATACAAGCCTTATAGATTAAGACAAGTATCGGACATAACACGTCAGATGCTGACTGAAGTTGGGCAGGGAAGATACCATCCATACCTGGAGATTTGTAGGGCTGGAAGGACTTTATGGCCCAGTCTACCCTTTGTACATCAATGAAGTCCGCTGAAGTCAACGGCCGTTCATAGATAATAGCCGCGGTGTTGGGCTCCGCAGTACATCCTGGAAAATGCGCGTTCATTAGGACTTCAAGCATTTCCTCACGAGATGACGTCCAGTCACCATTTGGTTTCTGAATATACATCGGGTTCGTCGGACTTTTCGCCAGCACCTTTCGCAGGCGATTTCCCTCCGACTGACCCTCTATGCTATCGCAGTAATCCTTCCAGGAGTCCCTTTGGGCTTTCCTGGTGGCATTTTTGAATTTCTTCAGGGCTGCCTTATATGCAGCCCATGAACCATCGCGCTTTGCCGCATTAAAGAGTATCCTGCTTTCCTTCCTTAGAGAGGCGATTTCTTTGCTCCACCAGTGTGGCTTCTTCTTTCCTCTCGGAAGTACAAGTGGGCAGGACGCAGATAAGGCCGAATTACAGGCTTCGGTAATGCAATCAACGGCTTCTTCAATTTGTTCCGATGAGCCTAACTCACCGAGAGAAGCAAGGTTTGCGAGAGAAAGCTCCGCTTCATCAGGTGGAGACAGTAAGCCTAGCTTACTGAGAGAAGCCTTGTTGAGCAAATTCCCCGAGAGTACTTTCCTAAACTTAGTCCAGTCAGTACGTCTCTTGTTTCTGTAAGCAACCGAGGCCGGAAGTTCGAAGGAGATTACAAATGAGAGATACATGTGATCAGAGAATGAATGGTCGCTCAGTACCTTCCACTCCCTAATACTCTCAAAGAAAGCGCTAGACGATAAGGTAATATCTAATACCTCCTTCCTATTTGAGGTTACAAAAGTGGGTTTATCACCAATATTACAGATGGCTAGATTATATAATAATATAAAATCAAGTAACAACTCACCCCTCGGGTTGATGTCGGTAGATCCCCATACCGCGTGATGCGCATTCGCATCGGCTCCTATGACTATGGGAAACTTCCTCGAGTTGGCCTCTTTCACCACGTCCAGTAACCGAGCGGGAGGGCAGTCTTGGCGATCGTAGGCCATGTATGTACTGACCAGCCAGAGTGTTGTGAATTGGCTTTCCACAGAGATGCTCACCGTATCTTCATCGCTGAACTGTGTGAGTAAATTATAAGAAATACTTTTTTTGATTAATATACATGCCCTGATCTTACCTGCCACAGGTGCCGACACTATGCGGTAAGCATCAGAATTAAGTCCACAAACCCTGTGCTTAACAACCCAGGGCTCTTGGACAAACACTAGCTCCTCCCCTCTATCACTGAGGTGCAGGAGCAGAGCTGCAGAAGCTGCTTTAGAGTGATGAAGGTTTATTTGTAGAACCTTCATCCACAGCTTATAAAATATCGTCCCCGTCCATCACTTCTGGCGGGGTTCTATCGAACGCCTCAACGATGGTATCATCGGCGTCCTCTGAGTCCGACGTCAGAAGCAGGTTCCCGAACTCCCTCGTCCACCGGTTAAGTACCGATCCGTCACCAGAAACAGATTGCGTATCGCTATCTGTTTCCGCTGCCGAGTCTGACCTCACCACCGGGCAAGTGGCCTCGAGAACCTCCTGGACCTCTTGGTTAGAAGCAGGACCGCTCAAGGCGTTTTCTGCTCCAGATATAGGGCCGCCTTTAGGCGGAAGATTGCCAGCCTCGGGTTCACCCTCGGTGTTCCCCGGCTCTATCATTTTACCCTCATTCCCTTTTTGGGTTTTGAGGGTAATGGAGTAAAAGCCGTAGCTAATTACTCCCTTACAGTCAGCAAGGATCGGGAGAGACTCCTCGTTTATCACCAAGGTGATGTAACGCTGCTGCTCCCTAACCTCGCTGACCTTCACTACTTTCCAATCAAGGGCCGGTAGTGCATCATTTGAGACCTGGATAATATCCAGAATCTCCTCAGGACTCGAGGGTTCCTCTGGGACCCAGGCTCTGGCTCGCGGCTTACAAGGGATTTCATCCCTGTGCACTGCCACCAAGTCAGCGCTGGGCCACAGTTCCCCAAGAGAAGAAATTGCTTCCTTATAAAGTCGCGCCGACCGTTCATCAGCGCAGGAAACTAATTTGATGCGGCCTTGGTAGAGACCAGCATCGCGGACAGTTGGCGCAGGGCCAGGATTTTTCCGGAGAATCTCCTTGTACACCCGGCAGAGACCCACCAGGACGGACCTCCAGTTGTCGGCCGTCAGGTTTCCTTCCGGGTGCCCCCTATCCATAACCGCCAGGATCAGGTGGTCCTTGGCCACATCACTGAAAGCCCTCAGAGCCCTTGGAGGGTTAAGAGGGCTGTTAACGTTAGAGGTTTTGGGCCTCTTAGGAGCAGCATCCACGTTATCTGCTGACCTTTGCCTTTTGCTGCCCAGCTCCCTAGGACGAGAGTGAGTGGGTGCAGGTTTGTTGGCGGCATTTCCTTCCTGAGGTCGCTCACGACTTTCGGAGAGAACGCCCCTCGCCCTCTCAACCACTTCCCTCATACTCTCGGGAACCGGGTCATTGCCGAACTTCCTCAGTAGTCTAGAAGCGGCTCTCTGTCCCTTTTCGCCCTGACTGCTGGTCGGACTTCTTTTTTGGTCCTCGAACCACTGGGACCTGGGACGCCTTTGCGTTGATCCGACTTCCTACCCTCAAGGGGCTTGCGGTCGGTGGTGCTGTCCGTGCAGGACTTCCGGGTGCCAGTATCGCCTTCTCCCGGCGCCGCTTTGGAGCTGCCCTCAAGGGGTGTACTCGCAGCTTCCAGAGATGTGGACGACTGGCACGAGAGGTCAATTGGCCGTGCAGGCTCCGCTTGCAACCCAGACGCCAGTTGACCACTACCCACCAGGGGTTTGTTGCTACTGACGCCGGGCGCAACATTTAGTATTGTTAGCCGTTTAGGCTCCTTCGGGACCGCTCCAGCGGCTACCGAAGATGTCGTTTTTAGACAGACTTTAACGCCGTGTCCGTCGGCGGCATTTTTACCCGTGCAGGGATCCGGGGCTACATTTTTTGAGTTCATCATTCTGGTTCGTTGGTCGCCTACTGAGCCGAAACCGTTCGGCGACCGAAAATATGGGTAAGGGGAAAAACGGTCGGCCTCAGCAGAGCCCCATGCTGAGGTAAGTCCACCGTTACTCCCGGAGGCGGACAGGTATCCGGGAGGCGCCGTTAGAATACAGTCGGAAAACCCCCTGACTGCAAACCATCCAATGGGCACGGTGACGCATGACACCCTGGATTAGGGGGGCGTTTTATACCTACCGCCAGGTACCCCCTAGAAATAGCCTAAGTATGGCCACCCCAGCCCCCCCCTCGGACGAGCCCGTACGGCCTACCACTAGACCTAGATGAGGCAGGGGAGTTTATACCTCGGCCTTGGCTAGGCCCCGCCTGCTTGCACCACTGCACCACTGCAGCCATAGGAACAGGCCTACCTTGCCACAGCGGTGTAAGCAGCGATGCCCATTGCCCAGTCGGCACCCGCTTGGAGGATATATCTAGGAGGATTTTCGCCAACCTTTATGTATATATACATACATCATAAATTAAGGAATGTTTTAGAAATATACAAGTTTATTATTACGAATGTAGTTGAAATTTATGCACATGTTTACATTTTTCGTACATACATCATAAATTAAGGAATGTTTTAGAAATATACAAGTTTATTATTACGAATGTAGTTGAAATTTATGCACATGTTTACATTTTTCGTTTAACATTGAAATCTTTTACGGTTTTCGTAACTGTTCTCAACGCAGCTTTGGCCCTGTTGAAAAGATCGCTAAAATCGAGTTTTTCATGAACAGAGTTTACTATATTGCAATAAACGCGGATTTGCACAAAATTATTATTTTTTTTTATCCAAACTTTGAAATTAAAAAAAAAAAATAATATTAAACCTCAGCCCTTGAACCAATTTCCCCTTTAATCTAAGGTCTCATTGAAAATACAAACTCTGTCCTGCTGTTAATTAAAAAAATATGTCTGTTGCATAATTGTATCTGATTTATAAAGCTGCATAGGTACATATCGCTCAGTTTCTACGAGTAGAAAATAGTCACAACTCTAAAGCTGTGACTTTTCAGAAAAGTATTTAAAGTCTCTCAAATTTTCAGTGAAAATATGGTTGACAAATTCACTTTTATCCTCTCCACATAAGCTCGAAAAATCGCTTAAGCCTTTATTAGTGTGGGTGTACATTAGGGTGGTCCAAAAACAGTAAAGTTGGAATTGTAAAAGTATACCCCTATTTTTTTATTTTGAAATCAAAAAATATTTAGAGATTGCTAAAGCTTTTCTATCGGGAAGCTCTGGTTCTCTTCAGGAGACTTTCAATAACAATACCCGATTGGGTATTATTACTGGGTATCTCCTGCAGAGAAGCAGAGCTTTTCTATCGAAAAATATTGGTTTTTAAGAATTCTATACCATTTCTACGAAAAGTTGTTTTTCCCCATATAAAAGTACATGGAAAACTTTGAGCGCTTTGAGCGACCTCTAAATATTTTTTGATTTTAGTTTAGTGTTTCATGTCTATAATCTTTGTCTAATCAATGTCTAATCCTTAGTGTTTTTGTTCCAAAATTCATTGACCTCAAGTGCTCTGTTCTAGTACTTATACACCAGATTTCAGTTCTTATCATCCAAACGTACCACCCTAATGCCAGTAATAACGGGTGATTTTTTTGAGGTTAGGATTTTCATGCATTAGTATTTGACAGATCACGTGGGATTTCAGACATGGTGTCAAAGAGAAAGATGCTCAGTATGCTTTGAAATTTCATCATGAATAGACTTACTAACGAGCAACGCTTGCAAATCATTGAATTTTATTACCAAAATCAGTGTTCGCGAAAATCCGCTTTTTTATCGACAAATTTTGTTCAGCGATGAGGCTCATTTCTGGTTGAATGGCTTCGTAAATAAGCAAAATTGCCGCATTTGGAGTGAAGAGCAACCAGAAGCCGTTCAAGAACTGCCCATGCATCCCGAAAAATGCACTGTTTGGTGTGGTTTGTACGCTGGTGGAATCATTGGACCGTATTTTTTCAAAGATGCTGTTGGACGCAACGTTACGGTGAATGGCGATCGCTATCGTTCGATGCTAACAAACTTTTTGTTGCCAAAAATGGAAGAACTGAACTTGGTTGACATGTGGTTTCAACAAGATGGCGCTACATGCCACACAGCTCGCGATTCTATGGCCATTTTGAGGGAAAACTTCGGAGAACAATTCATCTCAAGAAATGGACCGGTAAGTTGGCCACCAAGATCATGCGATTTGACGCCTTTAGACTATTTTTTGTGGGGCTACGTCAAGTCTAAAGTCTACAGAAATAAGCCAGCAACTATTCCAGCTTTGGAAGACAACATTTCCGAAGAAATTCGGGCTATTCCGGCCGAAATGCTCGAAAAAGTTGCCCAAAATTGGACTTTCCGAATGGACCACCTAAGACGCAGCCGCGGTCAACATTTAAATGAAATTATCTTCAAAAAGTAAATGTCATGGACCAATCTAACGTTTCAAATAAAGAACCGATGAGATTTTGCAAATTTTATGCGTTTTTTTTAAAAAAAAAGTTATGAAGCTCTTAAAAAATCACCCGTTATAAAGATCGCCAAGATTTATAAAATTTTTGATATAAAAGTATTTTGATTATTACAGTAGAACTATTTAAGAAAATTAATTTCTTTTTTATAATTGCCTTGCAAAAATATTTAGACGGTCATACTAAAATATTTAGAATCAATTTCATCAGCGAAAATCCGTATAGTGTGAGACTTCTTTCGATAAATAAATTCGTCTGATAAATTTATATAGGGGATATTCACAAGCCGTCATAAGTCATAAACTAAAAATTGGATACTTTCAGTTATTTTTTCTGACTCTATGACTACTGACACGTTATGATACCTTGTGAATACCTCAAAATATAAACTAATGGAAAAGATTTTGAAGAGAGTTGATCTCTCGGGGTAGTTAGGAAAAACTAGGTACTGGCAAGCGTTTTATTACACGGGGTATTTGTCTAATGAACTGAAAACGAGTGAACATTTTTTCTTAATTTCTTTTCTATTTACACTTCAATGTCGACTAGTGGAAGCCATGCGACATGCTGTCCTTATTGATATTCATTTCTCGGGACGTTGATTTCGGGTAGTACAGCGGATTTCGATGAATTCGAATTACTTCGGCTTTTGGCGTTCGCAGAGTGCGGTGCAGCCGGATTTTCGAAGGTCGACTAGTTATTCCACTAATAACCTAGAATACACAAAATTTCGAGTGATTTTTAGTGGTCGCAACATCCGAAATATTTCGCCCTTTCCGTAGCTGCATTTTTGCAGGCCAATTACGACTGCACGAATTTCGACAACTTATGCACTTAAAAAATTTTAAACACGCAAATATCACTCTTCAAATAGCCGTTAATTTAAAGCAAACCTACACTGGGACACTGGGAACACTGGGAATGGTTGTTGTGTCAAGTCGCGTACCAAAACATTTGCTGGTTCTATTTACAAGACAAGTAATCAATATCTACTCGAGACTTTACTGATAAAAATGAAAATTATGAGTGGCTAGAAGCTCCAATAATATTGGTGATATAAAAGTGCATAGGTCTATTCTGATAAACAAAAAACTAAATTTAAGATACTTATATGCACCAATGTTTTAAGATACCTCCGATGTTCAAAATACATTTTCAACGAGACCTTGGGTCATTAAAATTTTCCTAAAACGTGTTTTAAAAGAGTTGGTGAGAGTTACATATAGCACTGTGGAATACAAAAAAAAACCTTAAGTGCGCATATGTATATCAGGTCTGATAGCTGTTGGCCATGCGAACAATGCCTCATACTCAGATTTAGATAGATCAATTTGTGTTCTCGAGAAAACAAGGGCCCTGAACCTAGAGTCTCAGTGTAGCGGCCAATTTTTTTTTTTTTTAATTTTGAAAATTGATCGTTCTTTTGGCCTATATTGTTTGAAAATAGCATACAAAGCAAATATAGACCAAAAAACGATGAATTTTAAAAATTAGGAGAAAAAAAAAATTTGGACGTTGCACTGAGATTTTTGGATCCTGAAAACTTGTTTTGTCGAGAACACGAATTGATCTGGTATATCTGAGTACGACGCATTGTTCGTATGGCCAACAGCTATCAGACCTTATATATGCGCACTCCTAAGTTTTTTTTTTTTATGTTCCACAGTGTAGTATGCCGAGTTTTATGAGAAAAATTACCTCCTTGGATGCGCAATATATAAATCTATAGACAAAAAACTTGCGCCCAAAATGGGATAAAACTCACAGTAGCATGAATTTCAAATTTAGTGTTACTATAGTAATTTATCAGTGGGCTGTCGTACTGAAGTAAGTAGTTAGAGCTACGTAGTTATGCTCAATAGCACCGAAATTCTATGCTTCGGCCCGATTCGAGGGATTCGTGATCGAGAGCAGCATTCTCCACAATACATTTTAAATAGACAATTTGCACTTGCTTTCGAATACTACAAAATCTAATTTCGATTCGAGTTACATTCGATACCAAATGCCGCCATGCGGGCCTTGGTCTCACCAATATCCAAAAAGTGTATTTCTAATACAAAGTTTCGCACTTAAAATCAATCTAACTTGGTGGCATTCAACATTTTAGGCACGACATCAAGACGCATACCATTTACGGACACTTTGACAGATACTAAGCAAAATGTGTAAGCACCAAAAAGACTAAAATGTCCTAAATTTACAAAAAAAAATGATTTTGTAATATTACAATTCGAAAATAAAAAATTTTGCTCATTTTCTTTGTATCTTTTCATGTGCTCTGAGTGTCATTTTTTATTTCATATTTTTAAATGCGATCGCTGGACGAGAAATGTAATTTCTTACTTATATTTTTTGTAGGGACCGAGAACGCGTTCAGCATTTAGTTTTGTTCAGCACAAGAACAAAATAAAATGTCAAGAACGTTCCCGCAAAAGAATTAACAACAAAAGAAGAGCACTGAGAGCAGTTTAAGCGGGAAGATAATGAAACAAAAGGTGCGGGAATGTTTCCGTAAAGAAAAAAAATGTGAGCACAACTCTCGGAAACATTCTCAAAATGAGAACAAAACTCTGAAGAAAATGATTAGAACGAAATTTTCGGGAACGTTTCGAATGGAAACAAAATGAAAACGAAAGTATCGACAACGTTTTCAAGGAGGATAAAATAAGAATAAAAGTCTGGGGAACGTTCTGCTAGAGAACAAAACAAGAACGTGATTGTTATTTCTAAGCCAGAGGAAATCTGAATCATTTTAACTTCCAGATCGCCTATCATTAGGGTGAACAGTCCAATTACTGAATAATTTTTCATTTTCTGTGGAAGAAAAGTTCGTGTCTTATGTCTTTCATTGACCTAATTTGTATAGTTATCTTTCAGTTCTTTTTTGACTAATTTTAATATTCAAATATTTCAAACTAATGCACGTCAATGAGAAAAATTTTGTACTCGCTTCCATTCTTAAGAGAAGATTTGTTCCCATTTCGTTCTGTGTCAGAGCATTCCTGTGGCTTTAGTAGCCAAATTGTTCTTCGAGAGAAAGTTCTTTAGGCTTTTGTACCCGTTTTGTTCTTGCCAGAACGTTCCGAAGTTTTTGTTCCCATCTTGTTCTCTTAAAACTGTTCGCGAAATTATTTTTCTCATTTTGTTCTCTTTGGGAATGTTTCCGTTGAGAATGTTCTCGGCAGTTTTGTTCTCACTTTCGCTTTTGTGAAAACACCCCCGAAGGTCTTGTTCACATTTCGGTTTGAATTTTTACGCGTTCTTGCGAGCAAAACTACGAGAATGACGTTTAGTTTAGTTTTGTTCTTAAGTTATTAGAAAATCTAACCATGTTTGTATTCCATTTGTGGCAATTTGGTTGAAATAAAAGCTAACTGTTTTTGCCGGAAGTGATAAGAGTGCAAAGTATTCGAATCTGAATGCTTCGCTTGTCGAATAGCAATACTAATTTTGATCAATTGAAAAAACGTGATGTACTGATTTCTCAACAAAAAAAAAAAAGTCTAACCCTTGGTGGCACCACAATGATGGAAACTAATGGCGATTTTGTTTTGTTTCTACTGAAAAATTCTGCCTTTTGATTGCCCCTTTTTCTTTTTGTGTTAGATTCTACATTAAATGCAAATGGTGAGAAAATTGTGTGTTCGTTTCTTAAAATGTCACATTCTTGTAAGGCAAAAAAGGCACATTCTCTGCCCTGGGAACCTTTGTCAGGGGAGATGATTGCCCTGAAAATCAGATGGTTGTTTAAAACGACAATGTTATGAAATGCGTGAGCTTGACAAGGACAAGAAGGCGAAAACATGCCTTTTTACAAGGTTAAGTGTAACAACAAACACATTTTTCACCGGGGAAGGGCAACATTTTTTGGAAGAAACGAAATCACCATAAGTAAGCTGCAAACTATCAATATGCTTTTACGCAAAGTATTTATTAGCTGTCGACTCTAGGCTGCCTCCGTCTCGATAAATATTTTAAGCCGAGATACATTCGTATGTAGCTTTTTAGCTATAAATAAGTTGTTTGTGTAAATATGGATATTGGTGTGAACACCAAAAAATTTGGTACGGAATTTTAACTTAAAATTCACTAGACACCGGATTTATGGTGCAGCGAGAGTCTTAAAGCAGGAGAAATAAATAGACTCCCGCCGAGAGGTTTGCATTAACTTCAGATTCACCTCTTGTATTCATGCTAATGTGTGCAGTTTGTAACCCTTTTTGAGTGTTTCTAGTAACTTCTAGTTATTAAAGCTCAGTGTTCAACAATGTTATATTCATAGCTACACTACAGTTAACTAACATACTCAGTTATGTGTAGCATTTTTTTGTTTCATTTTTACATACATATGTACTTCTTAAAGCGAAAGTTAAAATAAGTAACTAATCAAGTTAATTTACAAAAATAATTTTCAAATTTAAAAGTGCCAGTGTTACAGATACTGACATAATGCCTGCCCGAGCAGGAGCAGAAATATGTTGATGAAAATGCAGCCAGCATCGCCACACAATTCGATTGAGCTTTCCTGTTAAAGAAAATAAAATTTATGTAGCAGCGATTCCAATTAAATTTTCGAAGAATTTATAGTAGGAGATCCGATAAAGGCACGACCTTCACCCATCTGTTTAATGGATGAAATCTACTTTGTATGAAATTTAGCGTGTTGGGAAATATTTCACGAGTGGGTTGGCTTAAAACTTCCTGGCCAGGATATTTTTAATTAAATATTCAAAAATTATTATTATTTTTTTTTTAATTTTGCACCGATTTGTTTAATGAACAAATTGCATACGTATATACCAAAAAAGGCATAAAGCCTACAGAATGTGTTGAACAGAAGAGGGAAAATTACTAATATTACCTACCCGTTCCTACCTGCCAACCCGATAGGTAGGCCAGGAAAAAATTAGACAACCCAACGTTTTCACATTCTATAGGCTTAATACTTTCAATTGGTATATAACTTGCTCATTAAACAAATGACTATAAAATTAAAAAAATAATAATAATTTTTGAATATTCAAATAAAAATATGCTGGCCAGAATTTTTTTCAGGCACCCCACTCGCAAAATATTTATTAACACGTTAAATTTCAAAGAAAAAAGATTTCGTCGTGCCTTTGTCGGATCTTAGACTATTAGTGAATGTTTTTTTTTTCACTATAATGTGACCTTGTAAGGATGGATACCTTTATGTGTAGTATGTATGCACATTTCGACGTTATCAATGCAAAAAGTCCTCAATGAAAATTATGAAACTTTACAAAAGAAAATTACAAAGGAAGGGCTTCTTGCATGACTCATCTCGAGATAAAACTTGTTTTTGAAGTGAAACTTCTTTGCGTTCGGTTGAGAGTAAATGCGAAAATCAATGTAACGGAGTAGCGACACACTCGTTGGGATCTAATTCCAAACGGAAAAGCTACAGAAGAAGGTGTGGGGGTGGCAGGGGTGGTTGGTAACGATTATGATTAAGACTAGGATTAAGGTTAAGATCGAGTTTTTGAGATAAAAGCTTAGTATCTAGCTCCTAAGAAAACGGCCAAGAAAAGTTGCCATTATTTCGTGTGTAAATACTATAGTAGTGTCCAAGGAATTTTGACATCTGATATTTCACAGCCTTCTGTCCCACTCTTTCCCCGTAAGATAATGAAACGGGCATATACATATTTCTGTTTTAAGCATAAGTTGCTTTTTTCACAAAAAAAAAAAAAACGTTTGAAAACCGCAGTAGAGAACTTAGCAATTACTTAAGAACTGCGTACTGCCTTAAGGAATTTTGGCACAATAAAATTTATTCTCCATTTCTTAAGCCTTTTTTTATATGGAGTTTTTGCGTTTCTTGAGTGCTGGATACTATGCTTTAGATTGAAATAGCTTTTCATTATTATGTAGAAAAAAAATACTCTTAATACGCGATGATATTTTTTTGTTAATGTCATCAGATGTGCACCGTTTGTTCGATTTTCAAAACTCAGGTCTCAAATTTTAGGGCTACAGGCCAGATGTGCAGCACGATTTTTTTGTTTTGAAAAAGAGTTGCCGCTTGTTAAAAATTTAATTTAAATTGTTTAATAAGTCAATTATTGCAATGTGGGTATCAATCGATATGTTTTTGAAAAGGCTGTATTTCTTAATTACATTGCCACTTGTTTAAAAAATTAATAAGTGCGAAACAAATAAGTGCGATTTTGAACACGAATAAATGCGCGCTAGTGTTTTGGCGGCGAAAAAAATACGCGTACAAAAAATTTACGAAAAAAGGCACTTAAGAAAAACTTCGGCACAGAAAGACGCGTAAACATAGTACATCATTCAGCATCATTCCCCAGAAACTCGTTGGGGAATTTACATACTGTTACACACGCAAACATAAGGTTTGTTCGTCGAGCAAAAAATTTGTGCGAATTCGTACGAATTATAATTAAGGTATTCACAACGGTGTCGTAAGTGTCGTATTGTTGTATGTCGTAAGCTTTAAAAGCTTAAATAAATGTTTAAAGGACGTGAAACGACAACCAACTATTTTTTTAATACTACAAAAATTCATAATATGACTTTGATGGTACTTTTCGAGCCTCTTTAATATATTTTTTTGGCGTTTAAAGTTTACCACATACAACAATACGACACTTATGACACCGCTGTGAATACCCCAAATGATTTTTGCCCAAATCGCGTTTGTGCACACCAAAAAATTATCCATTGCAAATTCTTGCTGGAAAAATGTTAGCTAGCAAGAATTTACAATCACGAAAAACATATGATTGTGGCACATGGTTGCATTTTTGTCTATGATAATTTGAATAAATAAGTTCGTTAAATTTAAAAATCTATAAACACGAGCGATTTTTTTGTGAAAAAAGGAAGAAAATACTTGTTGATATAATAAATTTAGTTTGATTTGAACTTAACTCGTCTGAAAAAAATATCGGAATGCAATAGCAACCAGAGTCGATTTAAGAAACCCGACAGCTAGTAGGGTAAAGAACAACAAGAAATATACATGCATATCCTATTTTTGTCCATATGAAAGAATTTTGAAAATTCTATAAAAATTTATTATGTTTGAAATGCAACCGTGGACACCAGCTGGCAGGGAAACTTGCAAATTCCTGCAAATTTGCGTTCGTGCAGAAATTTGTAAGTTTCTAAACATGAGAGAGAATTTGAGAGAATTTTTTTTAGTCTCTGATATTTTGAGTGAACAACCCTAACGGCAAAAGTAAGTTTACGCGTCTTTCTTCGCTGAAGTTTTTTTATGTGTTTTTTTTTGCGGTCAACCTTTGAGCTTGCGCTTTTTTCACGGTATGTGCAATAGTCACTGTTCATATATAATAATCGAAGGTATTGCTCATGAAAGTCATCAGGTTTGCACGGTTCTTTCGAGTATCAAAAATGAGATGTGAACTTAAAGAGCCTGGCCTTTAAGGTGCGCATGGGATCCACACACAACTTTTGCCATTTCCAAGAAAAGATAAGTTAGTGTTTTTTCGCTTTAATGACGACGAAATGTACATATGTACATATCTATAACATACGATGAACATTACTTACATTTATATGCTTATTTATGCAACTAACTGGACGCACTCTTGAAAATTCGCGATCATTCTTATAGCAGGCAAATGTTTGATTTGTATCCAGTGGATATTGAATTTTGATTGGATCCACGGTCATTTGTATCGATGTATCTCGTGGACAACGTTGATCGATTACCAATAAAATCAGATTACTATTCGGTATTGGCAGCACAACAAATGGCCGTTCACATGCATGAGCTGTCATATTGTAAACAACATTGTCCTTCTCATTGTACATGAGATATAAGTGGCGTTGCATATCGCACGATTTGAGCTGTGTCCGATGCAACGTCACCATGCGTAACCAATCCGTACTTTTCGAATTGCTCGGGTAGTCATTCATGTCGTCATCAATATAGGGATCCATAAATTCGGCAATGGCCGTATTAGTCAGTTGCACAATATACCACAACACTGTATGGAGCAGCCATTTGAGTGCACGTAAAAGGTGAAAGATAGGCTAAAAGAGCGTTGGAACAACACATGATTTCGAAATTATTCATGTTGAAATTGAAAAAATGACAGGAAACAAAATTTAGATTCACTCACCGATAATAAGCTATTCGATGCATTAATATCACTATCGGATTCAAAGCACACCGCTTGATAGTCATATACAATGACGCGCTTAAAGACTTTCTCCTCCACCAAGCGTAGCATAATACCGCCATTCATTTCGCCAAAGAATTTGCCTGTCTCTTGACGATAAGGTGCGATGATAATAAAGCCATTATTATCTATAACGTAGCACTCGCGGTCCTCAACAGCACATCCCTAAAAAGGATCAATGTTCAGTTTACTAATTAGTGGTCGCGATAAATATGAGAATTTACAAAAAAAAAAATGTAATTCGTAAAACACCCTATTGTACGTTTCGCAAACTTTTAACAAAAATGTATTAACTCAAAATTTCTCGTTTGGCAGAAAAGTCTATTTCTGAGCTCATGTTTATCATTTTAGGAACTAGTCTTTAGTTTGCATTTGGCAACAAACTCCAATAAAATACAGCTGCAGCTTCTGCAGGTCGGAACATTTCTATCACACATAAAAAAGGTAAATTTTTGAAGTAATACATTTTTGAAGAACGTGTGTGTATATCAAATTTAAATACTACGATTAATTCTAAGCAAAAATGCCGAACAAACTATATACCAAAAATTACGTTTGACCCTCTGAATTTTCAAAAAGAAAAAGCTGTATATTGTATGAAGAAAACACAAAATTGTTTAAATGAAAAATTAATTTCGTTCAGAAAAAATTATAATTCACTGATTTTTCTTTTTTGGGAGGGTCAAACGTAATGTTTGGTAGAATTCAAATATGCCATACACTTTTTTCGTAGCTAAATTACTCCGCCCTAATGCACATGCATACATAGTGTATGATGCATAACTTACATTGCCAGTGATATTACGGAACAGTTTCTCCAGCGCGGAATGGTGGAACTGAAATCCTACAACGGCAGCTGGTGCAGATTTGCCGCCTTCTGTGTGGAAAACAGCATTGCTGGCTGTTACAGTGATTTCTTCTCCAAAATCTTGCAAAAATTAATGCAAAAATCCCAATCAGTTATCAATAGTTAATGGGCTTAATTTAAGTTACCTCCCGCATCAAATGGCACCGAATAAACGAAGCTGTCTTCATGCACAAAACGCTGATCCACCGCACGTTTGTACCACATCTCGTCTATAGCTCGTTTATTTTGTTCGCTGAATGCCTCGCTGCATCGGTTGAAAAAAATAAAAATAAAAAATAAGGTTCTATGTAAAAAATCCTTTTAGAAGTCTTGGGTCCAGATGTAATGATTCAAAGGAAGGCTGTCCGGCAAAGGAAAAACACGGCTATTAGTATTGGCGAACAGACAGTAACTCTTCAGAACGAAAAGGGACAATGCAGAGGGCCGAAACCGGTTTGTCTCCAAACCAACTTTGACAAGGGATGACAGAAAATCGTTCAAAAACACATCAAACTCCTACCCTGTCGGAAAGACCAACCAAAAATGAGATCGTTAAGTTCATTAAATATAAAGATGTAGCTGGGTTCGCCTAGAAATGCCAAACCAGTGGGACACAGTTATCAATCCGACTCTAGCACTCAATGTCATACTTAACATAGCGCCTGTCGATATCGTATCGAAGATGGAGATATTCCACCCTATTGCGAGTGTCGACTAGCAGTAGATAAACGACTATTATTCGATTATCGCTTTTCCAATAAGCGACTGTGAATAGTTTTTAGTCGCTCATCCTTCTTCAACTGTTTATTTGTAGAAGGATGAGCGCCTATAATTTATTCGCACTGACTTATTGAACGAGACAACGACGTTCACAATTCCATGGAAAAGCGATAATCGAATAATAGTCGTTTATCTACTACCAGTCGACACTCGCATTAGGGGTGATTGTAGTAGTTTCGGAGGCTTCGAATTGATCACTGATAGCATGGATACCTTCGAAACCAGACTGACATCAGTGACCTCTTTTCACACTCACTTCACCCCTTGGAATGAGTATACGAGAGGCCACATTTGGAAGGCGGCGCCAGTGGGCCAAAACCTGGCGGAAGGGATGGTAGGAAGGTTGGTGGAGGTTTCTTCTGTCGTGAGCTCTCCATCAAAACTATGTTCAGACTTTCGAACTTCTGTGATGTCTTTCTGATGGAAATTACTACCATAAAGGAAGCCGCAGACTCACTGCTAAAGAGTTTGACGTCAGTTAGGAAGGTTAGCATATACCCTGATAATCAGGCAGCCATCAGAGCCATCAGGGCCATGAACCCTATGATGGTGCGCTCGAAATCTGTAAATAAATATTTGACCTCTCTATTAATCGAATCAAGTTACTTCTTAATAATGCTAATTTGGGTGCCGCGTCAGAGTGACATTTCGGTAAACTGCATGGCCGATTACCTGGCAAGGCACCCTTGAAACGTTATCACCGGATAATGCAGCAACTGGGAACGTCTCTGGCCTCCTGCGGTCCACTCTTGGACGGTTGGGCTGCACACAGATTTTATTGGACTTGGGTGGACCGGAGGCGATTAAAGGAGCTCCTAATGCTTGAGTATTAGTTCTCCTTAATGCTGGGGGTTCTGACAGACCATTGTGCGATTGGTATGCGCAAGGTAAGTCCAAGAATCTCAACTGATCCCTTTTGTGCCTTTTGTATCAGTTGTCAAGAGGACGATGATGTGGAATCATCTCAACACTCCCTACTAGACTGTCCAGCATTTGGGAGGCTTAGGTGGAAACGTACAGTGTAAAGTAGTTCAAGCCTAGCTTTCATAAAACTAGGGTTGCCAGATATTTTGACTAGAAAAGGTAATGACCAAAGTAAATTAATTCTGCTCCGAATTGTTTATCATCCGTCCTTTTCACCGGACTTGTCCTCCTGGAACTATTATCCTTTCTAAATGTAATAAATAGGTTCCTAACGTGGATAGATCAAGTAGGGGATATCAGGATAAACAAATAACACTGAATTAGTTGGAAAATCAAACTACATGCATTCGACATTTTTTCTTTGTAGTTTGGGGCACTTAACAGCTTGACCTAGTATTTCAAAGAACTTACCCAGCGCCAGCTTCTTCAGCCATATTTGAATGGAACTCCTGCCATCTTGTAAGACCACTATGTGTTGCCAAAAATGCCACAGTAATGCCAAATCGTTGTTTGAATTCATTTCTGCGAAATTGAAATTTATTAGAAATATTTTTGGAACATGAAACTTAGAAAAGGATGTTGAAAAAAAGTTGATTACATAAAAAGGTTTAGGTGTACATACTTAAAAAAAAAGTAATAATTAAAACATATTTTTTACAAATTTTCATGTAGTATAGTGTTACCTTGGCAACAAACCCATTAGAACGGCGATTGGGCTTGAAGCACTTGTGCTGATCCATGTTTATTTAAAAAAAATTTGTTTATAATCCAAGTGCGTTTAAATAAATTATTTAAGAATAGTTCAATTTAAATGAGGTGAAAGAAATATTTACAAAAAGCAACGTAGAAAGAAGAAGGAGAAATATTCGTTTTCGCAGAGAAAAGAAAGGCAGTAATTTAAGGGAACGATGTAAATATGCATATATGTAATATGTCTTTTGCGAGTTTAAAGTGTAACTTAATTGTTTAGATTTATGAAATAATATGTTATATTTGGTTTCAATTAGACTGGTTTTGGGTAAAATTTTTTTTCTGCGCCACATTTTATGTTATACTGAACGCCCAGAAATATAAAATGTATGTATAAGCTTGAAACCGTCGCTTTGTATTGGTGGAGAGCCTATGAATTGTCCTTTTACAATTTTGGTAGTTTTTTCCTTATTATTTAAGCAAGTATGTATAGGTAGAAATGTCGACGGTCATATTGAACAATTTTACCGATATATTTCGATATTGTGATCCGCTTTTTATGTGGAACAGAGACCCTGATCTATAGATTTGAAAATGGCAACTACATAAAGGAGCTTATAACACTAAAATAGCGCCTAAAGAGAATTAAATCTGTGACCCGAATTCCTTGTTTTATTTATTCGATAGAATGTATGGCTGTATTTGAAAAGGATAACACATTTTGTTCAAAAGCTTCAATTGAATGACTCCCCGGGAGTTTCTCGCTTTTCCCTTTCCTCCTATCATGAATAAAAATTCCCAGAGGATTTTTTATTTTAAATGGTGCAGTTGAGCTGTCAAAAAAGTGTAAAATAGCTCTTTCGAAGTTCGACTTTCCTCCTGTCAAATTTTCGCGGAAAATGCCACTACCTAGGAGTTAATTATTGGAGGATTTCTTTCTCTGGAGAAACAAATTTCCGGACCACAAACTCCCCGGGAGTATTCAGAATTAGGCTGTTTATGTTACGCCACGTCCGAAAATTTGGGTAGTTACCTCAAAACGGAATTTTTTATTAGAAATTACAACTAATAGGTAATCTGAAATGACTTTTAGGCAATAAAATTTATTTCTTTTATTTGTATTTTTTAATTGTTTCAAATTTGAATGCAGTGATAACTATTATTCGAACAGTACTGTGCTGGTATGTACATATATTGGAGTTCAATATGTACATATGTATGACTTGTTAAAACCTCACTGCCAGTAAAACCAGTCTTTGGATCTATTCAGTGAAATGATGCTTACCCTTTATCGTCCTTTGAATTAAAGCTTGTATTCTTCGAAAACCATTCGGTAACTCTCGCATCGAAGACAAGTGACTGCATAAGTTGACGATCACCTGCAACAAAAAACACAACTTGAATTTAGCTGTTGACTAAGTTTTGTTTTTTTTTTTTAATTTATGCTTTTAACAATAATCACAATATCCAATAGAGAAGTACTCATTTTGCTGGGTGTGAGATTTAATTTTTTGTATTTTATTTATTAATAAAAGGTACTAGTAGAAGGTTTGGATATGCAAAAGTTATGCATTTTTTACGGGTTTAACAAATTTTATGGGTATTTGATATGGTTAACTGCCAGGATACTGAGTACTTCTTCAAATATACGAGTATTTTTGGGGCTTGCTTTGCAAACATTCAATCGACGTTGGTGCAGATGTAAAAAAAGATGATTTTAGGAATGGATATATGTACTTATATGTATATGTATGTAATTAATTACAAAATAAATATTAAATTATGATAATTGATTTTAATGAATTTGCATTTGTGAAACATGCAGAATACGTCAGCAAGTCCTCAGCTAACAATATATAAGTATGTGAGGTTTTCAAAAGTTTTTTAAATTTCAGTGATAGGCAAAATGTGGAAATTAATGCGGTGTGAAATAAAGCTAAAATAATGTAAAAAAAGTCAATGTTAACACTGGACATTTATTTAAAATTTGTATTATAAAACTTAAAATGTTAAATTTCTGGACTGAAATAATGTTGAAATACGAGTTTTTCAAATACTAAACTTGTAAAATATTTTGTTAAAAATTCGAACGCGAATTAAAACTTTTCAAAATTAATTGAACGTGAAAGTGGTGTAAAAAAGGCTGCTTCTTCATTGGCGCTATAACAATTTAAGCAATTTTGGGCGAGTTCAAGCTAAGTACCTCTTTACCTGATATTTCTTACTCAGTGGAGGTTTCTCTCTTTTTCTACCACTACCAGCGGGTACGTAGTAGCTATATTTTTATTCGCTGAACTACATATGCATATACATATAGTATGAGCAAATCTCACGAGGTATTTTTTTTAGCTGGCGTTTCCTTCTCTGGCCAGAAAAAAAAACTAAAGCTTTCTTCTTGCACTTATTTAAATCAGTGGAGTTCCAGAAACAAGTACAATAAAAAATAGATCAAGTATTTTAACAATTTTAATCTTAAAATGTTTATTAAGGCGAAAAAGTACCGATATTATAAATTTTTTCATTGCCACTCGAAAAAATCATAATTGTTTTTTCTAATAACTTTGGGAAGTTTTCAAATAGAATGTTCATATTAGAGGCAATGAAAGTTGACCTCAAATATAACATATTCTTCTCATGTTCTTCTTGCAAAACGAACCAATTTAGAGTAGTAAAACTAGCGTGCAAATGAAAAAAAAATACTTTGATTATAACATGGCGATGATTTGCGAAACGAAAATTCCGATTATACAATTTTTATTGGCACACTCGGAATTCATTCTAAAATTGTTATATATGTACATGAACAAATGAATATACATACATATGTATGTATGTACAGTGACGAGCAAAACTGTAACATGGTTAAACACTTTTTGCTTCAGCCGCCGCTATATTTCCAAGTTCTAACGACTTTCATACTTTTGCTGTATATTCTTGTTGGTACATCCCTACTCCCTCTCTCATAATGATTTGAAGTCAATACAACAACAATAAAAAAAAACCAGCAGACAAAAATGTAAATTAAGGCAGGTGTTACAGTTTTGCACTCATATATTTTTAAGAGCTTTTTAACAATTTTAACGAAAAAAAAGAACTACTAACACAATGTCCAGTACTCTTTTGCCTGTTTCGGTTCCTGGATGTGATTTGGCATACCTTATTTGTATCTTTGTAAAAATTCTGGAGGTATGTCCTTAGTTTGCTTTCACAGCTCATGTACTCGATTTTACGGACTTTGATACATATCAAGCTGGGATTTTAGTAGATTTCGCAGATTCTCAATGAGTTTCATGTCCGCGGTTTGTGGAGGTCATTTCAAATTAGCAAATTTTTGCTTTTGTATCCAGTCTTTGCGAACATGTTTTGGGTGATTTTTCAGCAGAAACTCTAATTTTTCGACCACATCTTGCAAATTTTCTTGAAATATGAACAGATACTGTTCCTTACGCATAATGCGTACTAACGGACCAACAAAATTTTTGAAATACAACCGCAAACTATTATTGACCGACCACTGTGATTCACAGTTCGCCTTACATGCTGCGCATGGGCTTAATTTGGGTCTTTGATCTTATACCATGCCCGGCCATCTGATTGAAAGCGATTAATTTAGTCTTGTCTGACCAAATAACCTTCAATTGAAACTTAAAAATATGTTTTTTACTGCATTCTGAACGGCCTAACATATCCCAATAGGCAACGGTTCGGTTTTCGTGCGATGCAGTGAAATGCTGCCACACTCGCACATGTATTATGATCAAATTTGCTTTTTTCCTCTTTATGATGCCTTTATGCTCAATTTGGCAATTCTTCGCCTCGCTGTCTATTGATTTGCATTAAAGTTTAATACCTTAAGCGCTTCTGTAATAGTGGCTGTATCGCTACTTGCTTCTAAGTTCACAAGATATCGTACCGTAATATTTTTTGACAGACTTCCTTTGTCCTTGGGAACACTATAGGCTATATATTTTTCTCAGTCTTAACATTTTCAAGTAGCTAATTCCTAGCCGCAGTAAATCTATTATTTACATTTATGGTTCCTGATTAACTATGTTATTTACTGGAGATCACTTCTTCAATAAATTACAATATAGAAAAAAGTCATCTGACTTCCAACTAAGTAAAAGATAACTGTCAAATGCAAAACTGAGAGTGAGTGCAAAACTGTAACATCTGCCTTAATTTACATTTTTGTCTGCTGGTTTTTTTATTGTTGTTGTATTGAGAGGGAGTAGGGATGTACCAACAAGAATATTCAACAAAAGGATGAAAGTCGTTAGAACTTGGAAATATAGCGGTGGCTGAAACAAAAAGTGTTAAACCATGTTACAGTTTTGCTCGACACTGTATATCTATGTTCGTATGGAATAATGAACCATTCGCAGCATACGATTGCGAATGACTCACTAGCGCCAAGCTATGAAAGAAATCTTCGCAAGTAAACGTGAAAGAAATAGTTTCGATACTAGCACGTCAATATTCTTATTAAGTCTCATCCGAAAATTCCTTGTGGTTTAAAGAATAAAGGAAATGGTGCATTATACTAAAGTCAGCCTTCCGACGTAGTAGTTACCTAAGAAAAATTATTTCTTTAATATTGCACAAAATAGCAGTATAAGATTATGGAGAAATAAGAGGTCCCTGATTCTACCGATTTATGATGAGTTTTTTTTTAAACGTTTTTAAACATTTTTTTAAAACACTAAATAAACTTTTTTTGTAATTGTACAATTTCACTTTAAAGTCGCATAAATGCGGACGTTTCTTTGGCACAACCTTTAAACTATAATACAAGTTTTAATTGAAAAATATTCTGCTAACCGTCACTCTTTCTTTCCACTTTTCACTTTTGAAAAGCAGCAAATATTTAGATTATGAGATACACGCATTTGAAAGTGGCACAAAATCAAGTTACACATTTTTCGTTTACAGAAAATTTCGAAACTATCTGTTTGAAGGTTAGTAAATCAACCGTAAGTCATTTTATCGAAAAACGGAGTATACAGTTTTTTTCTCTGAAGTATTCTCTGTAAGAGGAGTTCTGGCCACATGAGCCTTCCTTTACTGCAGGTGTTTGTTGCTTGCTGCTATGTAGCAAACTTCATGCCTACCTTCTTCCTCACTCTGAGTTACTTTCGAGCTCTTTCGAGTAACTCTAGCAAACTTAAAACTGCTCTCTCTCTCTCTCTGTGTACACTCATTGCATTCGTAAAATTTTGATTGTTAGGCACTAAAAATTCCTAACTACAATATGTAATCAACAACTTAAAACTTGGTAATGATTTCCTCTTTTTCTAGAAAAAAGTATGCAAATCAAAATCTACGACTTCTTCTAAATAAAAATATTCTACATAAATTAGGAAATAAACAATTTTTTTTT
>NW_023458564.1:13127471-13161075 GCF_013731165.1 Rhagoletis pomonella | reverse complement strand
GATTAAGTATGTATGCTTAGTTAAAAGAAATGTTAGTAATATAGATGCAATCAACTGCTTAACTGAGTATTGTTAGTATAAATAAAATACTAGCATTGTGCTTTGGTGAGAATGCTCTTCGATGTGTTGATAAAACTTAGCAAATTAATATGAATGAGTGTTACAATCGTAAGTGCTTTTTAGTGAGTTTTACGATAACAAAAACGATTTATTTACTAATGTATATTATTTTATTACTTTGTATTTTTTTTTTTTGATAAAAATTGCAAAAATAAACAGAATCGAAACTCGATTTTACTCACAATAGTAACTTTCTTTTTCGTTTATGGATGGTATGCGCCCGGTAGATGTGTTAGCTGTGGATTTGCATTTACATATATAAATTATGATCATTACGATAATATTTTTAAACGAAAAAGTTAACATGACATACAGACATACATACATATAAATGTATGTATGATTTTGTTTAAAAGTGTTTAGTCTTTTCTGAAACTATCACTTTTGAATTAAATGCTATAAATGTTCATATGTGTGAATAAGTATGAAACATGTACACACACGTACATATGGAAGATATAAAATAACATCGAATTTCTCATGAAACAAAAACTTAGATATGATATTAAACCCAACGTGGAAACCCCCATAAATAGTTTTAACCACAGACCGGAAATAACATAGGTCTACAAAAAAACCGATTTTGAGAAAAGCAAGGTCGACGACATTTATATTTCTAAGGCATGTTTAATACGTTGATACCGGATATACTCTTCTGGTTCTTGTTTGCGAATTTTAGCAAGTTTTGCTACATTTCTGGTTGCTATATCGTCGCTACCATATCAAACTATCGAATATACGAAAGCGCTTTTTTCATTTTCGATACCTTGCGCCAGCATTTACAGTGATGAGTAAGAGTTCTAGACTTATTAGAAGCAGAAAAAGTGTTGAATCCCACACTTTTGCTAATGACAACAACAGTTTTTACAACAATTTTTTGTTCTCCTGATAAATATCCATTTTTACATTCGATAGTTTGACACGGTAGCGACGATATGTGATGGAAGATATGGAACAAATTTATTTACGAAAGGAATATAGAAGCTTCGAACTCGCATTCATAAGAAAATTATGAGGTGGCATACATTTGTTAACCTACTCTTTATAATAAACAAGTAAAGAAGTATAAGTTCGGGCGAAACCGAACTTAATATACCCGGCGCAGGTATCAAATATCGTCGTTTCAACTTTCTCTAAGATACCTTTGCATGATAAGTACGAGTGTTTAATCGATTTCAAACATTTTCGATAATAAGAAGAGATTGACTTAATGATATAATTGAACCTAGTTAGGTACAAATCGAATAAGTGGTTACCGAGGTACACCTTTGTAATTACAAAGTGGGCGATGCTACGTCCAATTCCTAAAAGTCTATAGCAGTTATTTATTGTTATAAGATTTTTGTAACTATTATCTTGGAGTAAATTAGCGTCTTCAGTTTTTTGAAAAATCAGAGTTTTCGCATTTTTGAAATTTACCGTTATACGGGAAGCGTACCAAGGTTATTAAGTGCACTGAGTTTGGTAGAAATTGATAAATCGGTTACCGAGATACACATTTGTGATCATAAATTGGCGGCGCCACGCCCATTATCCAAAAATTTATAATATTCTATTTTTTTTTGATAAGTGGTTATTGTAATCATCGATTTTAAGTGAATTAGCTCTAGTAGTTACTGATTTATCACTGTTTTCATGTTTCTGTAAATTACCGTTATATGGCAGGTGGGCGTGGTTATTGCCCGATTTCAAAGATTTTAAACAGATTTCTTAGCTAGGCCCTAGGCAAGGCACGTACCGAGTTTGGTACGACTTGTTGAAGCGGCTACTGAGATACGGCATTTCATCATAAGTGGGCGGGGTCACGCCCATTTTGCAAAAATTTCTTAATAATATTGTTTCTTACCAAAATTCTACTCCCGTATACAAATTTTCAAAAATTTGCATCTAATATTTACTGAAATATCGCAGTTTTTGCATTTTTCGAAAATACCGTTATATGGGAAGTGTCCGATTTCGTCCATTTTCAATATCACCTACCTTGGACAAAGAGCAACCTACATACCAAATTTCGTTGAGATATCTCAATTTTTGCTCGAGTTATCGTGTACACGGACAGACGGACGGATGGTCCGACAGACATGGCTTAATCGACTTCTCTTTTCCTTCTGATTATTTATGTATACATTTGTCCATAGCTATCTCGATTACCCTTGTGCTCAAGTGCGCTCGCGTATAAGAAGCACGTTCAGCAGACAGCTTCTACACTCACAACGCATCATCAACGGTGAAATATCCCGCGGTGATAGAAAATAGAACCTTCTTCATTAAAGCAACCGAAAATTCTGGAAAATTCGCAAAAAAAAAACTTTACCTAAAAAAAGGGTATGTGTTAGAGATGGGCAGGGCACCAAATAATTAATTCCGATCCCGCCCATCCTGATATTCGGGTACCGAAATCTATCACTAAGAAAATATTCACATGTCTTTCAAATTAAATTTAAATAATAAAAACAAAATATGAAAAATCTGGCATTTTCCGATTATATTGTTTTGCTTTGCTGTTCGTTTTCGTCCCAATAAAAAAGAAAAAGGTGCATATTTCACAAATCGTTTTTAAGGAAAATTTTCTGAATTCACGGAGTTTGCGATTTTATCGGGAGTGTCCAACCCGCGTGTCCCGATATCCCGCGCCCATCTCTAAATAGTATGCACATCTATCCGGAATTAGCGACCTTAATGCAACCAAGAAACATGAGTGGCGTCCTTAGCTTTTTTTTGCTGTAGACGCGTTTTTAAACATCACTATGAATCAAACATTATACAATTAGATGAATTAAAGTACGTCTTATCACTATAGACAACTAATAAGATATTCCTGAATCGGCATAAAAACCGCAGACATCGCGTTTTTAAATCAAGTAGTACTGGTTTCAAATCGAAAATACTGCAATTGACTTTCATGGATTTATAAAGTGCATTTCGCGATTTTAAGAACGATTCTACAATAGCTAATTAATTGCGCTGTTATACATTGCGTGTCAATCGAAAAGGAAGGAGTTCCGGCAATTTACATATACAAATAATTTTTAATGGAAAGTACCACAATATTAGCCCAAACGCGATCTTAAAGCGATTGAGAACTTAATATAATTTTGAAATCTTTTAATAACCTTTACAAAAAATTTTGTATAACAAAATAAAAATGAAAAAACCATACTCATTCTTAACTGAAAACTGAAACTGAGAAAACAAATTAAATCTAACTTCTTAACTTCCAAAATAATTCATAATCATTTTTAACCATAGGCAATTCATTCCACAAAAAAATTCTACCTTCGAAGAAGTATTTGACCGCTTCACAAATTTTTACTCATAGTAAAACGTTTTTTAATTAGGTTGGCACCTCCTGTAAGTGTTAAAGTAACTGGCATCACTTTTTCCAAGTGGTTTTTGTGACTAAATAATAAATTTTAGTTATCCTGATAAGGTGATATATTCCCTCACAGTACTTACAGAGACATTTCTTATAGACAACAGGTAACTCCAATGGCGATTATGAAATTCCCCAAACATTACGTCCCAACCCTCGTAACTTTCGTCCTCTAAACATGGTGAAAATGATACCTAAGCGAACTTGTTTTTCATCATGGACATATTTAGTGAAAAGGAAAGTTCTATTGATTTTAACCGAAAATTTATGGCATACAAAAGTTTCACACAGGCTCGTGAATAATAATGTAAAAACATAGACAGACGGCAGTGTTGATCCGGATCATCTCGTTAATTTGGAATTATCTCGGGAATTAACTGCAGTTGATCTGGGCAGAAAATGGCCAACTTTTGTGTATTGCTCAAGTAAGAAAACAAAGCAGGAAGGTTTGGCATCAGCGCATAGTGCCGCTCAATAAAAATATTAAAAATAAAATGTTAATAAGCCACAATAACATTGACAAATAAATAGAAGGTTTATTTTTCTTTAAAAAGTTGCCACCTGTTAAAAAATTAGATTGTTAAAAAATTAGATTAAAATTTTTGTATAACTTAAATGAATTATTAAGAGATGGGTATCAATCGAAATGTGTATTAACTACATGCGGAGAGTTGCCACCTGTTTAAAAAATCAAATTCCACTTGAAGTAAAGAAATTAGGTAATTAAAATAATAGCATCACCATAAGGCAGTCATACGAAAGAGGTTTAAGAAGGATTTAGCTTAAAAATGTTACGAATAGGGTTGCCACCTGTTTGTAAAGTCGAATATAGTTAAACTAAAATAATAATTACGTTAAGCCGTAGGATTACGCCATCGTATTTGTCATTTTATTACAAATACATACATTGTAAATTAGCGATTTGTTCTGATTACATTCCTTTTAAATTATTGGACTCTTAAATTAACTCGGGATGTTTTTACTCTTCACTTATTTCTTTCTAAATATGTCAAATTTTTTAATTTTTCTGATACTCATATTGATATACATATTTCAGTTACCTTATTCCCTTAATTAAAGTGAATTTGATTTTTTAAACATGTGGTAACCCTTCTACGTGTCGTTTAGAAGTAAAGTATTTTCAAACCAAGTTCAATTGATACCCATACTGTAATATCTAATTCATTTGACTCATTAAATAATTTTAATAAAATTTGTAGTAGGTGGCACCCCTATTCAAAAATAAAAAAAACTTTATTGCACATCTACAGGCCAAGCCCTGTCATTTGACACCTCACTTTTGAAAATAGAACGAACTATATGTACATATGTAGTACCTATGTAAAAGCCACAAGAACCCAAATTTTCAACTTCAAACTGCATTTACAGTGAAAGTATGAAAGTTATCCAAAAACATTTGCATTGCATTTTTTAATTAAGCGTCCTCAATTTTACTAAGAAGCGAATTTTCATTTAAATCCGTCCATAATTCTATTTTTGCTCACATTTTGTATGGAAGGGAAGCACTGTGCAGCGGTAGTCGAGTGGTGAGAGCTGAGTACTACCATTCCGAAGCATCGATCCTCAGTTCCAGCGATCGCTAAATTTTTTTATGTTTTCTTTGTTTTTATTTTTATATTTTTTATTCTTTCTTTATTTGATTTATATATTTTATTTTACTTAATTTTATTTTATTTCGCATTACTTATTTTATTATTGGTTTATTTAAATTTTTAAGACTAATTTTATCACAAAAGTCAACAACAACTAACTAAAACAAAACTAAACAATTTTTAAGTTATAATTAAATGAATAAAAAAAAAAATAAATGAAACTCTACTGGCAGTGGAACTCGATCCCACGACCTCGCGACTCGTTAATCTGCATTACTTCCTTCTGTCAAGGCACAATTTTGATCACATCAACTACGCCGTTAATCCGGATCAACGTTTCCGTCTGTCTACGCTTTAACTTGTAAATGACAAACTACTAATCATCTAAAATTCATACCAACGACGTGAAAGCTATTCTAATCTAAATGATATTTTCGCTTGGAACTTTCAATGATATCTCTGAATGAGTTATAGTGATTTTAAATGAAATTTAATATGAAACTTTGGAAAAGGATTGTAGACTAAAGCAGTTTTATAAAAATGCAAATTTTCTACGCAGGACTCGTATATTGAATGCTCTGAGCAAACCTTAGTAACGTGGGTCGAACAATAAATAAATGTAGCCAAACTTGGCTAGTTTTATTTTATGTATCACGTCGCCCAACACACAAGTGACGAAGAAGGAAGGTTAGAGAGGTGATTTCCGTTGGTAATTTGAGCAATATTATCAATTATGTAAAAAGTCTTGGCTTAATCAATCCTTTTCACTTAGAATTTTTTAAAACCTAAACAGAAGTGGTAAAAGCCGCTCCACTAGCAGATTACTAAAATCGGCACTTTTGCAATGGGATTTATTCGAGAACAAAAATTAATGAAAAGGCCTTTGAATAATAATAAGTGTAATTATTTTGTATGATTTAAGGCACCTATCTCCAGGGTGTCTTTATTTGTTATTTTGAGAGGCTGGCTCACCAGTAATATAAAACCTGGTTATACCTTACTACAAAACCTTATACAACTTATTCATATCATGAAAGTAAATATGTACTCTCTACCCAGCAAACACAGTTAGTCTAACGTTAGAGAAATTTGGATTTCTGCATTAGATAACTAGGGTAATTCTCTAATCGTTGTCGAGTCGATGACGAAGTTAGAGAATTACATTTGAATTCGATTCGAGAACGATAAGAGAAACAACGCAAATTCAAATAAATGTAAATAACCAATATTCCAATTAAAAATTATTTTTAAGTTCAAATAATCCATTATTATTTTATTGCGAATATATTTAATACAAATTTTGCAAACAATGCGTTTTATTAAATAAAGCAAAACAGCAGTTTGAAATTCACATTCGAATCCCATTAGAGATCAACATTAGAATTCGATTAGAGAATTAATATTTTCTCGAGTCGAGAACTATGTCCCATTTTTGTTGAGATCGCTATGCTTCTCGGTAGTTTTTCCAGTCGATCTCTAACGTTTGAGATTGGAGAATGTGGCTAGTTCTCCAATCATTCTCTAATCGATAACTAACCTCAATGTTTGCTGGGTAATGGTTGAAATTCAAACAAATACTTTTAATGTTCAGCATAATGTTAAGTCGGCTTACAGTTAATAGTAGTAGCCTATCTTAAATTTATTTTAATTCTAATTCTCATAAATGTTTTCTTATAATTTTCGAAATGTAAGAAGATCCCTATCCAACCTACAAAAGGTGTATACTTTCTCTATGTAAATACATATATTTATCGTGTTCGCTTCTTTCCACCTGTCTATTTGCAAATTTGTTTTAAATCAAGTTCGTATGCATGTATTATTATTTTTTCTGATATTAGCCGACAGAATCAATACTTACAAAACAACAGCGCTGCATGTTCGGGCGGCACTGCACTTCTACTTAGTGGCCACCTCCAACCAGGTTGTGACATTTTATTCAAAAACCAGACTAACTCCTCTTCCGGTGCTGCAAATGTTTTATTGTTGTGCTTGCAATACAACCTTTTGAAGAATAAAGAGAGAAATTTAAATTGTACTCATGTAGATACTGAAGGTTTTTGTCGAATATGCATGGATTTAAAACCAAACTTACCAAGTTGGATGAATCCTCCAACGTTTGCCACCAAAGTAGTTTAACAAGTTATCACCTTTAATATTCATGCGGTGTATCTCATTTTCGGCGCGTATGGACAGACGATGTACACCATACTGCTCAGGATATGTGATAACAAGCGTAAATGGTGTATTTGGTATCGCTCTCCAATAATATTGCCGTTTAATACGAGCGACACGTTTCTAAGATGAAAAATATTTCAATTAGCGGATTTCACAAAAAAAAAAAACAAAAAATAGTCTTTCTTACCATTTCGTCGAAATGATTTTTTACTAGCATCCATTTACTACCTGTTGATTGATTTATTATCGAGTCTCGAATCTGGCAATAATTCACAATTAAATACTGATTTATTCTATGTTTCTTGTGAATTATATTAATATATATAGATTATGTACCGTTAGTAGTACTGGATTGAAATCTCTTGGTGCTCGATCATCGTCCAATAATTCGACTTCAATCATATCCACGCTGTTGTAAGCGGGCTTTAAGATATTGCCTTGGAACTGTATGGACATTTATGTAAAATAATTCGCTTAGTAACAGTATGAACTAGTAGGTGTAATTGTGAAACACTTACAATTGGACGAAAATCTGGATGGAACAATATGTAACCGTTATTCGTTACAATAAATGCATAGCCGTTGACACCAAGCTGAAAATTATGCAAACATTATTAATTTTATAAAAAGTGATTAGTAATAATTATTATTTAAAGAATTTATTCCTCTACAATAAGGCATTTTTATCTTTTTGCTTCATGCAGTTGATTTGGCGCAGTCAGAGTTCTTGGCGTTGAGTTGAACAAAATTTGTTAGTTTACCATTAATTAAAAAAATCGAAAAAAATAGATCCCATTGATATCCCATTATCGGACTAGGCCTTAAAGTGGCGGAATGAGTGACAGTTTTTTAGAACAAATTTCATTTTATATTAAAAATTTTAAAGTTTCTTAGAAGTACGGCTTTGAAAATTTTTTCGATTTTAAATGTCAAAAGTGTTTTGAAAACTAAAAATTTCACGAAAAAAATGTTCACAATCGGCTCTTTTCGCAAAGTTCTGGGCGTTTAAAAAAGGTTAGTTTCCGAAATATCGAAAACGGCTGAAAAAATTAAAAAATTCAGGAAGTCTATATTTGATCCAAAATCCAAATGGTTTATGAATTGGACTAAAATGCTCCATATGTAGATAATTTTTAACCCTCTCATGCCCAAATTAAATTGAGCTAAAACTTTTTTCATGATATATTGGGGCGTGTTATGAAATTTTCCCATTTAAAATTTTCGATTAGCACGAAGACAAGAACATGTCTCATTATTGTTGGTTGAGCCTTATATATGAACTGGCATACATTTCAAACTTCTATGATTTCGGGTTTAACCAGTATGAAATGTTGTTTACAAAGTTTTTTTTAACAAAAACTAAAAACAATTTTTCAGACTTACAGGCTAACCTAATATTCGCGCCTTGCGTTTTGGTACGCACGCCGTCGAATTTGTTTTTTTGCGTCAGCCGAAATTGGCTTGCGTGCGTTTGCATTTGATTTCATTGAGCGAAACGTCAAATCAAAATGTCACGCAGAACAAAAATTGGAAATTGAGTTAGCTTCATACGAACGCCGTTCAATTTCGGTTGGTCCCATACAAGTTGTATGTGCATGAGAAATTTTTGACAGTAAATTGGCGGCGTGCGTGAATATTAGGTTAGCCTGTTATAGCCGGTTCCGCCAGCAATTTGAATGGAAAGTGAATTACTTTCTGTCAATTTCCATATAAAATTAAAAAAATTAAACTAATTTTTGACTTAAATTGCTTTTGTGAAATTTGTTGTTAATGTTTTCATTTCACTTTCTTTAATAAATATTTATTGTTAAAAATAAATAAAATTTATTATGTGCATTTTTTTTCAAATGTTGCAGAACCGCTCTTAGCAACATTTATGTTGCGCACAGGTGGTCACAACGAAAAGATGCTTAAAATGAACTGATTCTATAATTATGGCAAGAAATTCAGAGTTTTGCATTCACCACATCCTAACGTGTTATTTATTTAAAATAAGCCGTTAGCAAAACAAAAAAATTCCAACAACAAGATTTATAAACCAAAAGAAAAGGGTTCGATTTGTATACTATAAAAGGTCGGTCTGAGTGTAAATATAAATAGATATAAAATACTTACCAAAAATGGCGACAGCATTCTTTTAATATCTCTAATAGGTACATCCGTGCCAGCAACACCCAATAAATTCGCAATTTTTGTCTAAAGATATGGTTTAAATGAAATTATTACACAAATATGTACATTGCAAAAATGTATATAGTTTTCTACTCAAACTATTAATACAGGTACGAGTAGTAGAGGGAATATATTTTTGTATCTACAGTAAGCATTACATAAACTTTAAATCAGTTGTTTGAGCATAAGAATACTCTGACTAGACCCCATTTACTATTTTTCTTTTTAATACATATACAAAATACATATTTTAGTTAATAAGTACTTAAATATGTATGTACATATACGTATCTAAATACATAATAACACAATTTAAATGTCACTAATGAATCAGTTTCTATTAACTGATCTAATAATATTTTATGAATTCGCTATAAAAATTTGAAATTATACATGAGTTTTACTAACTAATCAGACCGTACTTACTAAGAAACGGGCCCAATAAATTTTTAGGTAAAATGTAATGTAAATTGCGGGATTAGGTTTCTTGGCAGTGGCTACTACATACTTTACTTACTATAAAAGGCAAATATATTGCTTGATAAAACTACATACATACATACAGTTTATTGCGAATCGATTACATATGGGCGTTTCCATCGGAAGGACTACCGCGAAAAAAAATAATATTCATATATCTAACGTATTTATGGGTTAATTTGTCTGTTTACTATACTGCTTATGTAGGCAGAAACATTTTTGCAAAAAATGATCTCACATGGTGTCGCCAGGGTCGAGGTATTTTGAAAGACCGTATTTATAGTCCGATTTGGTTCAAATTTGGCGTATGTATTAAACATAACAACTCATAGATTTCCAAAAAATGTACCTTGAAATGTTATGTTATGTTAGTTAATGTAATGATGAGCTGAAATTGCTTCAACTAATTGTTTTTACAAATGTCGCGTGGTAGATGTCGCGTGCTAAAATCGTCCTTAAGCTAAACAAAAACTATCATCAGAAAGGCCAATTCATTCATTTTAGTTTAAAATAAACTAATTTAAATTTTTATGTTGCGTTTTGCAGATTTTTGCATATTTCACGCTTTTTGTCAATATATTGAAAACAAAAAATTTACAGAACCTAAATATTGTACAAAACATATTGCTTCTAAAATGCTATCGAAACATAAAAAAAATCAACATATAATTGGAGGTTTTGACCATGGAAATGCCCATATCACATAATTTACTGGCACAAAATAGTATATATATTTTTGATACTTTTTATATGTATTTACATATACATATATATTCATAAAAATATAAGGTACTAGTATGCTAATAGCCTTCTACTATCTATAACTTAGACATGATAATTCTAATATTTAAATACGTCGTTAAAAGCAAACTGTTATGCTTTTTTTTCAAAAAATGTTGATAAGTAATTGTTATTTTTTCATTGATATGTTTTCAATCATAAGTTAAGAGTTAAAATTTAACTTTTTTTTGCGTTAAAAAATAAACGTTAATATTTATCTTTACAAGCTTTTATTAAGTTTCACCTGTGTTTTTTAATAAAATTTTGCAATAAATTTTTAACAACTTCCCGATTAGCTAGAGGCTTGAAACTGCAAACTTGGCATTGAATCCGACGACAATGCAATAAATTAACAATAAATTAATCCGCTAGGTGGCGCAGGTGTAGAGTTATTTGAAAAAACCCGTATTTATAGTCCAATATCGTTCATATTTGAAATGAGAATTACCTAAATGAAATGGAATAACTCCTCAAATTTGCCAGATAGGTGGCGCAGCAGTTGAGGTATTTGGAAAATCCATATTTATTGTCCGATTCATTTCATATTTAGAACCTACAATACTTAAATACTAAAAAATAATTCACAACAAGTAAAGAAGTCTAAGTTCAGGCGAAGCGGAACACTAAATACCTGGCACACGTTGTAAATAGATAAAGTTTTTCACCTCTCCGAAAACTACCGTTACGTGATAAGTAGGGACGGTTTTACCACTATTTCTAACTTCTTCGATAGTATGTTCAGTTAGACTTAATGAGAAAACTTGTGTAGTCATAAATTAGCGGTGCCAAGGCCATTTTCCATAATAATCTTATTTCTTTTTAATACTAGGTTCACATATAAGTAGATTATCCTCATTTTCGAGCTTAACACCCTAATCTGTAATTATAACAAGAGATTAGCCATATAAAATTCGTCCCTTGTTAATCTGTAATTATAAAATAATCTCAGATTTAACCGATAACTTTTCGGTGTCCATCCTAGTTTTATCGATTGTTTTTGCGAAAGAGAAGAGAAATGCCAAATGTAAAAGTAAACAAAAATGTACGCTGGCAAGTAAAAGAGGTTTGTAAAGGCATTTTTAATAAAATGTTAAGTTAAAATATATTTATATTGCTTATTATAGCAGAAAAACGTGATCACGTTGGCACAGAGAATAAACATAACTTTTCCTTGAGATGTGACAATAACAAGCACAACAAATTTGACGGCTAATAATCTGAGATTTGCCTGTGTAAACGGGGTGATTAAAAAACGAGCTTTGATTGAGATAATATTGATATGTGAACATAGTTTAAGAGATTGTTGTGAGTATTAGGCTTGGGTAAATTAGCGTCCTTAAATTTTGAAACATCGAAGTGATGACGATATGACTAATCAAATAGGTAACTTCGTAAATTCCCCAATTAAAACCAAAAAATAAAACTGCTAATATGAAGTTTTTGAATTCAACTTCGGCTCTACATAAAAAAAGATTAAATCATGCATATAGTTTAGAAAAATTTTTTAGCACAATAAATACTTAAATATACAGGATTTAAAATCTATTCTATGATTACGAGTATTATGTAGAAGAAAAACTTGAATATTTAAAACTGTATTACTATAAATATTTCTGATCTCTATTGTATCCATGAACTTGCATTTTGCAAATTAAATATACTATTTATGTTTGTATGTATTTACGCTCCTTCTAGTAAACTTCCACACATAGTATGTAGTATATATGCTATGCACGATTTTATATAGTATGCACTTCTGTATCCAACTGATTTGTACTACTTTTAAATCTATCTAATAGATGATTCCCGCAAACTCGAAAAACTAGAAAACCCGCAGCTCTAAAACATGTCTCAACGAAATCTCGACAGTCAAGTTTTCATGGCTTTTTCCAGTGTAAGGGAATACCTCTTATTTATGTTGTTCTAAACATTATTTTTACCAAAATTCTTTACTAGCTATGAGTATATAAATTGTTAAGCAATTTTTAGTTTGTTTACTCAAATGTATGTATGACGCAACAACATTAAATTTACGCTAAGGAACTTAGCAACGTTCTTATTTTACTACGCGTTTTCACTGTTTTGTTTTTTACTCAAAATGTCTCTAGATACCTCACGAGTTTGTAATTCCCAAAGCGCCTCATTTATTAAAACCTCTTCGGTGATATTCTGTTTGTGTAATATTTGATTGGTTTGTTTATTAGTATATACAATAAATAAAAGATATTTATGTACATTTGATAGTACATAGAAATATTTTGATAGTATGTCATATTTTTTTTATGTGCAAGTATTTATTAAGAAATCATGATTGACTTCACTATACAAATTAGGAAGAAATTTCTTGGTGATTTTGATTACACCGTGCGACAGTAAATTTTACACACAAAACCATGGGCCAAATATAGTAAAACTGCTTCTTTAATTTTTCTCTCTGAATTTTTTTTAAGAACCTTGAAATTTGATAAATTTAATAGATAACATCAAAAAGTTATTTGAAATTCGAATTATTTGAAAAAATTTGAAATTTGATAAATATGATAACTTCAACAAATTATTTAAAAAATTCTGTGCGGTGTGGGTATAAAAAAATTAAAGAGAAAATTCTGCAGAATTAAAACCGATTAAACTTTTTTTTCACTAGGGCGATTAGGTATTGAACATGTTCTTTAAAATTTTATCCTTGAATATCCATGGAATTTAGCTAAATGTACTTTTGAAAAAATTATATGTTAACGATTAATATACAATCTACCACATTCTCGATTTTAGTACTTACTTTATCACCTTAAAAAATTAAATTACTAAAAGGGCATTTTCAATACCTATTCGCCCTTGTGAACAAAAATTATTATATTGGTACCCATATTGTTATTCTAACATTTTTTAACAATTTTTGGAATTAATCATATATTGGAAATATGTCCTTAAAAAAAATCCCGATGGCAGAGAGAAAAAGTAATAACTCAGTTTTACTATATTTGGCCCACAGTTTCGTGAGTAATTGATTGCTTCGTAGGTTTCGAAATTTTTGTTTTTGTCGCACGGTGTTATTTATGCATTTCTACTGTATGTTGAATAACTTACCGCATTTATACGTCGATCATAAACAGGCATAGAGACAGTAGTCATAAACTGATATACGTCCGATTCGAGTGGTTGATTCCAGGCCTTCATTTGGAGTAATTTATAAAAAAAATTTAGTACATAAATTAAGATCGAAAAAAAACTTTAGTCGACGTGGATTATGCTGACATGATATTATGATATGTTTCAATACACTAAAAATAATCTTTGTATTTTAAAATTTATGATTTTACCACATCTAAATATAACACATCGGCCAACGGATATAAAACTCTGTCCACAAAATTTCAATTTTTTTTTTTTTTTTACAAAAAACGTGGTTTGGATTATATTGCAAAGGTAGTCAACCTATTTTCACACCGTTGCCGTAGAGATGGGCTCTGACCGGGGTTTTAGACGGAAAGTGGATTTTTCAAACAGATTTTGGTGAAATTTCTTACTGTTTACCATAGAGGAGTTTAAGTTTGAATAAATCGTATATTTTATTCAAAAAACCCTTTTTATTTTTCTACACAGTCTCCTTTTAGCTTAAAACATTTAGTTAACCGTTTTCCCTCATTTCTTTATCTGTTTAGTGATGACCGTTTTTCATTTCAAAATCTCTTGATGCCGAGCGATCTCTTCAGAGCATATAGTCGGAGCTGACTAAATCAGGCAAAAATGGTAGATGGCATAGCATTTCGTTGCCCAGTTACGGAGTTTTGTCGCTGTAAGTGTTAAACACAAACGACCCAGCAAAAAACACGATTACCACAGAAACGAAAGTGGAAACGAGCTAGGCGATGGGAATCGCTTACCCTTTCGCTTCAAGAAGGCCTTATTTTAACATGGGCATGTCATTGGAGGTAAGCCCTTACCCGCAGCATTACCTTCAAACGAAGGGAGAACGCATGGATAAACAGAATCCAGAGAAGCGAACAAAGAATGCCTTACAGAGAAACTAATGTAGAATGCCTAGATAAGTACATACTTATTTATATTAAATTGAAATCAGAAAATGTCTTAAAAGATTAAAATTAATTAAAATTTTTATAAATCAGCTTTTATACATACATATGTATTTATTTAGGTACTTAGATTTTCTTAAAAATCGGTATGTACATACATGCATATTTAACTAAGCTTAAAATTGTACTTCCTCACTCTTGTACTTCACTTCATTGACTGACTTCAACTTCGCTGCAAATTGAACAAAGCAAAACATGATTTTTATGCGACACAAATTTCCACAGAAAGTAGCGGTAGAAAAAGAATTTTTGGGTATTCATTCTATTTTTCAACTGACTACGATGCAGCATTCTACTTTGCATTCTCCGAAATGAAGCAAAGAAGCGAAATAAAAAAAATATTATAGGACATTCTACTTTGCATTCCCTGAAATGAAGCAAAGAAGCGAGACAAATAAAATATTGTAGGACATTCTACTTTGCATTTCCGGAGATGAAGCAAAGAAACGAATTAAAAAAGAAATATTATAGGACATTCTACTTTGCATTCCCCGAAATCAAACAAAGAAGCGAAATAAATAAAATATTGTTGGACATTCTACTTTGCATTACCGGCAATGCCTAAAAGAAGCGGAAAAATTCGAAGGCATTATAACGCTATGCCTTCTAGAACACGTTACCACTAAAAGCGATTACCGATTTTTTGCTGGGGAATGACACAGCTTGCTAAAAATGGTACATCAATCGGGAGTAGTGGTGCATAAAACGCTACTCCGCTACCCTGGTACTTATAAAATATGCACCTAAAGTAATGGTTGCTTTCAAGTTGAGAAGCCTTACCTCAGTTTTTGACGAAGATTAGGGTAATCCAGAACATTAAGGATAGTTTTTTGCGAAATTCGATACGTGGTATGCATTTGAATTGCTAAGCTTTTGCCAAAATGACATCACAAAGGCGATTAGCAATGTTCGTTTCGACAAAGTTTTCATAAAAATCTTTCTTGCTTTTTTCTTCATTTATTTACTTCTGAATCGTTGAGCTGGACCGCAGTTCTGGTCCGTTTTAGCAAACCAATCCAAAGATGCAAACACGTTTCGAACCGCTGAACCGATCTGACCAAATTTTTCATCCGGTTCACGTCCCTGATATTTATCGAAACATTTGTTTTTATCTAAGTTCTTCTTAGGACTTATTTATTGACCCTCGTATGTATGCGAAATTTTCTTAAAAACTTGAGTATGATTTTAATGCATAGAAATTCTATAGGAAATTTTTGAATATCTGAATAATCCGAATATTTGAATATCTGATCGGAAAATCCGAATATCGGTATAACGAAATAAACGGAGGGTCGAATTCTATCGATGTACACGAGTATCCGAACGGATTTCCGAATATACAGCACTACCTGTACTGTTTTGACTTTGGTGCTCTTCTAAATATCGTAAAAAATATATACAGTGGTTGTCCAGTATAACGAATGCCTATATAACGAATGCTCCAAATAGCGAATACTTTTTTAAATGTATTGATTACTCTAAATAACGAACGGTTGAAAAAAGGAGTATTCTATATAACGAACGCTTGTTTACTTTATATGTTTGAATGACATGATTTTTGCGTACGTGAAATTACCAGTTCAAAAGAATAACTTCTTACAAGTGGTCGCGTTTATTGAACTGGAAAAATACCTCCGTCGCGTAACCGTTTGTTATTTATTAGGTGAAACAATTAAAAAAAAAAACACAGTGAAATAGGAATATGGGGCTCATATGTAATATATATATATATATATATTGATTTTCATAACAAAATTTTAGTTCGATTTAACGTACTTTTCGATATAGCGTATGAACCCAGACATTATATCATTCGTCATACTGGACGACCACTGTATTTTAAAATCTGATAAAAATATTATATCCGGATAATAAAATAAACAGATGTTAACCGGCTATCCAGAGAGCAAAATTAACGGGTTTTAACCGGATATCCGGATTTGATCCGTGTACACGAATATCTGAACCGATATCCAAATACGCGGGTAGTCCCATCCCTCCCTACTTGACTGTTGAGTTTTTTCTAAATTTCATTGAAAAAAATGGCTAAAACTCAAATTAATATACATAATTGATATCCCATTTTTTTACTAAATTAATTTAAAGGCGTCAAACGGACCCCTAACTACTAACTAAACTAATTTTTTCGTATACATGTAAATATTTTTATACCGCTTTATTGCGATGATAGATCCGTCTATGTACTTCGTTAGGTTCCAGCATGCGATAACCCTCTCGCCGAAATTCCAAAACATCTTCGCGTTGATCATCGCACTGCTTCATTTCCCACAGCCAATCGGATAGTTTTGGGTCCTTAAATAATAAAATTAAATAAATTTTAAGAAAATCCTTCAACACTCACATTGGATTTCACATATTTTTCTTTGACTGCACTTACAATAACATCAGCATACACCTGCGTCCACACAACAGGGTGATCATGTTTACCTAGAACCAGAGGTCTCGCCATTACCGGTATGTAATTGAGTACCATTTCACGGACTTCGGCCATATCACTCAAATGAACATAATAGCCTTGATTGGCACAAGCCATCCATTTGATATCCTTAACATCGGCTACTTCCTTGCCAATTAGATAGGTAAAAACACGTACGGGTTTAAATGGTAGATCACGCCAATTGAATTGTTCGAATACATCCTCATAGGTAAATGGAGCGCCATCACTAACAATCATAATGGCTTGATTGCATTGCGCGCCGCGATTTTCCGTACGAAATTGTTCCAAAACTTCAAAAGCTTTCGTCAATGCAGCAGTGAAGTTGGCAATGTTGGCAATTTTTACTGAGTCAACACCTTCCATGAGCTCCCGAATATTGCCAAGATTCGCCTTATGAATGGGGAATGGGAGGAAATGTTATTGTGTAATAATGGATGTGAGTATGAAGTGCAGTAAAAAGCATTAAAAAAAAATATGTAGTAACAGAAGGTTACCATCGTACATAAATATATAATTATCAAATACTATTAAATATATATAGTAATGCACGATGGTGGGTTATTAAGAATAATAAGACGAAAACTAAAAAATAACAAATAAAAATAAAAAAGTAATGACCAAACTTAAAAGAATATCTCATTGAAACAATTATAATAGAAGCTGTACTTTCATAAAATAATAGCAAAATGATTTTTTATTTTTGCCTAAATAGTAGTGGAGCTTCGCCTCTAATTCCCGATATGCGTCTTAATATTGGCATATAATGGAGGAACCTAGGCCGTCTTCTTACGAGCGATTAGGTTTTTATAAAAAATCCCTTTCCAAAAGAAATTCATTCCTACATATAATATGCTGAGCGGCATCATTTCGCGACAAGTTAAAAAAAAAAAAAACAATTTTTCGATCCAAGCAAACCAAAGTAAAATTTTGGCCCCAACGATTAATAGTACAGACCTCCAACCACTCGGCTTTAAACTTACGATTGATGGTGAACGTTAACCGACCAGAATTAAATTACATACAGTGGGGAGCAAACATGAGTACATGCAGATTTTTGTTGAATATTTGCAAGGGTTTTAAAGTAAATTTTTTTTTTGTAATTTTTTTTTATAAATATATGGTTTATGCTTTAACCAAAATCATATAAGTCAAACTTTATACAGAGCTTAGAAAAATCTAACAAATTTTAATTAAAATTTAAATTTCAACTAATATTTTTTTGGTATGCAGTTTTGTAGACCGAGCAACTAGCGCAAATTCGCATAGAAGAGAGGCAATTGGAGAAGCTATTTGGTCTCGGCCCAAACCGACAAACGGTTGTAGTGCCAAATAGGAATAAGAAGATATGAAATGAATCTAAAAGAGGCAAATATTGCTTACATTTTTGGCGAGTTTCTTCTTTCGAAAACAAATCTGTCTAAGATTGAAAAGCAATTGAATTGTTAATATTAAAGAGCATAAAAGTTATTTGTGATAGAGACAATGGGATAGTTTAGAACAATATTTATTCAAATTATGGGAAACACCTTTATTCTAGTACCATATATGTAAGGGGTGTACGGTCTTGTGGCCTGTAAAGTATTAACTTCAGGTTCATGTTTTGTGTCTTCAGCTTTTCTCAATTTCACGCCAACAAAGAGGTAGCGACCTTAATAATTCCAATACTTAGAAATGATTGTAAAAGCTTTGGCTCGTGGAGTTCTGTTGCAGGTCAAACCTCAGTAGAGAAATGGGTTGTATGTAGTCTGAGTGCCTTTTTTCTGCATGTGTTAGCACCAACAAAAAAGATCACATACATAATTAACAAGTCAAAAACTAAACGAAAAACTAAAATGTCCAGCAAACAGCAAATTAAAAAAAAAAAAATTAATTGTACAGAAAGTGACTTAAAGCAATTAATAATAAAAAACTTTATATACTTGAACTAGTGTATCCTCAAAACATTTGACGGCCGGCTCTACTGTTTTTCCAAAGGTGAAGATGTTCACAAAGTCATTGGTACCCAACGTATCAAGTATTGTATTTACAACCTTCTTTGCGATATCTAGCCTCTGTCCCTTCATAGAGCCAGAACTGTCCAATAGTATGATGATGTCCTTGGGACTTGTCGCTGCCTCCATATACCATGAACGCAGTCGGCAATCATACAAGTCGACTGGTTTGGCTTTCCACTTGGCCGCCGGGAATTGGCGCATGAAACCGGTCGAGCTGCCATAGAATTGCCACGACAATGTTGGATCGTTTTTGTAATTATCACGAAATATTTGATCTAAATTCTCCGACCACTGAATGGATTTGATGACATCCTTGGCTATCGCAGCCAAAATGAATGTGTATGCGTGAGTGATTTTTTGTATAAAAATTATAACATTTTTCATGATGTTTATTTTTTATTTTTTGCATTGTTCATGGCAATGATAAGCATTTGTGTGTTCGTTAAGGTATTGTGTTGTAGGGAGAAAAATTTTGGTTCTTATTAGATTTGATTTTTCGTTTTGTAAGAATTACTTATACTAGGTGCTAAAAATTTGAAAAATACATTTAAATGAAAAAGTTTAGCTGAAATGATTGTCTCGAGTGTGTCAAGCATTCCACGGGTTGAGTCATTTGGCGGTTAGTTTTAAATGGAGATATTTAGTCGTTTTATGCGGTCCTTTTATTAGCACAAATACAGTAGAACCTCGCAACTCCGAATCAATTAGAATCAGCTCAATCCGGTCTACCAAAGGCGTTAAAATTTTTGAGGAAAAACACCTATAATTGTTTGTTCATTTATTATGACAAAAAAAAACTATTACAATGACTTCAATAGAAACTACTTTTAACGTTTTAAAGTAATGGAATATTAACTCAAAATTTATTTAAAAAAGTGGAATACTTTTGTTTTCCGGATACAGTTTTGCGCGATCCGAATTAGCGAGACCGTGGTCGGTCCGGATTACAAGATAAATATTAGATTTTATTTTTATTATTTAAGTCTGTCTGGATTACAGAAGAATTCGGATTAGCCTACACCCGGATTAAGGCAGGTCTACTGTAGTGCCCCCTTAAGTGTTTTGCTGGCTAAAGAGTTTGCCTGACTTGACCCAATCAATAAGCCCAGTCATGTTTGCTATCAGAATGAAGAGTTCTCGCTTTGCTTACCTAACAAGCCGCCTAGCCGTTTTGTATGCCCTGCAGTTTACTGTAATTCCATATCTATAAGTTATTCAGAAGCGACCTCTCATTCTCTGGAATGCATTTTTAAAGAAAGCTTGCTCTGCTTTAACTCTGCATGGCTCTGCTTAATTTTTGTACGCTAAGGTACTTCTTCCTCAGTCTTTTTAATACACCATCGGCCTCAACAATAGCAATGTTTGTTCTGCCTTCTCGCAGTTGGATAAGGAAGCAAAACGAATGGAGGACAAGACGAACTATCTCCTGTCAACAAGCAAACAGTTAACAGGGACAATGAAGCCCCGTCACCAGGTCACTTTTGGAAATCATAATTTCGAAAACCCAGAGCGCTTCGTCCATTTGAGAACCTGCATAAACACTGAAAATAATCACACTACTAGTCACTCCCCAAGTTCGTGGTGCTACATAGTACATATATACATAGCTCAAAAGCTTACACAATGGCCACATCCTATGAGACGGCCCTTGGGGTGAGCTGTGTGAACTTTACAATGCCATAGAATTAGTGTAGCGGATTAAAATACAAAGGCCCGTTGGCTCGGTCATCTCGTAGAAATGGGCACAAATGCTTCAACCGTGAAAGCATACAACGCGGATTCCGCGTGAAGAAGCACTTGGCGTTTTCAACTGACGTCATTTAGCGTATTTAGCAGAAAAATGACGCGATGTTTTCAAGGACTTAGCCAAAATCGCTTAAGTGATTACAGCGCCGAACATGAGGCAGAACTTCGGGTATGGATAGTTCGGTTTCGCCCTTTCTTTCAGTTTCTTTACTTGTTATACGTATGCAAAATTCTTGGTCCGAAGTATAATCATAAACCGTCATAGCTCCTGAACGCATAAACAGACTTTGTCGAATTGGCAAACACTCGAATTTTGCGTATAAATAAAATAAAACTGGATAGTGCTGGTTACACTGGATCACAAATTTGTGTATTTTTTGTACCGCAGATGCCCCTATCCAATTCCTTTGTAGAACCGCCCGCTGATTCCGAAAATCGAGTTAATATTTTTCCATAGATAGGAAAGTGGTTCGTTTTAATTGCGTATATCTTTCGAACAAATTTAAGAATTTTAATTCGAAATACAGCTAATAAAGGCTAACAAAATTCTCCATTTTATGTGTGTTAAAGCCTGTTCTGTTACGCAAAAATCGAGGTACTTATAAAGAAAATCGATGGATAAGTAAAAAAGGAATTAGAGGTCAAAAGAAAATGCGCAAAGATTTCTTATATGAAAAATTAGCTGAATAGTATGTTACTCATACGCCATGCCTGCTCTTTTTTCCCACAAAAAATCGTTGCACGTTTTAATTCGACCACTTATTTTTTTGTATTTATCCGTCGATTTTCTTCGTTGGTTGGTTGTATAAATGTTTAGAGTTTGATTTTTTCAAAAAAATAAGTAATTTTTTTAAAATTTGTGGAGTTAAAATTTTGACATCAATTTGAGCGGGCTTTAAATTCATCCCCTGGGGTCCCCCCATGTTTTCTAGAGAAATCTGCTTAGAATTTCTAGAGAAACCTTATTAGAATTTTCCGAAGATTACGTTTTTGCTATACTCATTCTCATGGTTTCTTACCCGAACAATATGCCCACCTAATGTACATTCATACGTGCATATGTAGGTTTATTCAATAACATTTTAAGAATGAAAGAATTTACGCTAAATGACCCAGCCAGTAGAATATGAATGTGTCGTCGTTATGAAAAATTCTAAATTTAATAGGAGAGGCATAGCACTTTTAGAATTCATAAGAAAATGATTTTAAGGTTGTTCTAATGGTCCAATGAAACACGATTTGTTTTTTTTTTATTATGGTATAGAGCTAAGTCAAAGAGCATAAAATATATACAATGATAGTCGAATTATTAGAACAAGCCTACAAATGTTGCAAGTGTTTCCTTAATTTAATTTTAAAAAATTTTCGTTTTTATTTAAATTAACAAGTCCAAATTTCCAGTATTCAATCAATATAATATTTCATGAACAATGGTCAAAAAGTCGGTCCTTCGGTACGAGCAGGCTTGAAAGTGATATTAACTTTGGCCAGAATCATTTGCGCAGTCATTTTGGTGCATTCAAAAGCATTTCAAGCATACATGAAAACATATACATATGTAAGTTAGGCGTTAAGGTACAGCGTGGGCACGAAAAGTGTCTGCGCAAGATATCCTGACGAAATTTATTGCAACTCCAAGTGGGCTTTCTCAAATACAATACATACACTACAGCAAGCGTTGTATTTAAAAAAGCAAGAAAATGCACCGATGAAATGCATGTACATAAATATCTACGTACGTATGTATGTATGTATGTATGTTTGTAGTGTGTACTTGTGTTTTATATAATAAATTAATTAAAATGTATGTGGATGATTGTGCAAAATTTCCAAACTAAAAATATATGAAAAGAAAATCCAACCTCGATCGAAAACATTCAAGGGCACGTGCACTGAACTGACGCTCAGATTGACTGGCGTATTAAAAAATTCAGCTTTCGGTGTTAGAACAATCTCTTTGGGCGGTACAAAAATATGTGGTTCGCCCATATCATCCAGCTCCCGAGGTGCTGGTGTTGGTATAGGATCATCGGGTTCTCTCATATCTTTGGCATTGTAATAGGAAAAAAACTGATCCTCCTTTTCGTTTTGATGTGAGAGCGCGGTATTCTCCGCCGTATCCATAATACGCTGCCATTGTTTTAAGAATATTTTGGTTTTAAGTGAAGACAAATTACGTACATATGTTATTATAAATTAAAAAATTTAAAATGCATACTTGGTATCATCAAATAGTTTATTCCTTACCCGTACTGCGCTTATTTTTAAATCCATCATCATTTTGACATCGTGCGCCATGTTTTCAACAATTTTGGCTCCAGAACGCGACACCACTTGTGCTTCTTTGAAACTCTTTTGTAAAGAAACAGTAAGATAGAAATGTAATATACCAAAAATATAGATTCACGTTAAGGTCAAATAAAATAAAATAAAATTTTAGTTATGAGAATATACGAGGGCAGTTTAAAAAATCGGTGACTTTTCGAATAAAAGATATTTTCTTGGCTCCTGTATGGTCTCCTTTAAGGTTGGCTACTTAACCAGCGTTCTTCCAACATAATACTTGTTTGAGTTTGAGATGAGACCTCTTCATTCGACCAAAATCTTTCACCAACGAGGCTTAGAAACAATAAATCTAAAGAATATGCTGGATGAAGGAGTAATTCGTAAACTAATTCACGTGTGATGGTTGTCTATTTTCAAAGGCTGTCAAAAACAAAGTAAATGTCAAAGCGTTAAAAATTTTGGTGGTAGCTGACAGAAGCAGTGGGATTTTAAATCTATTTCGCAGGAAAATCAAACAATCACTGACTTATAAAATTGCCCCCGTAAAAATTTTTTTTCGTCACTTAACACGACCTATATTGCGGTAATGACAATCACAAACACTTTTAACTATTACACCGAGCGACAGTAAATTTTACACACAAAAAAAAATTATATATTCTCGAAACCTATGGCAAAATATTTTAAAACTGCGTATTTAATTTTTTTCTCTGGCGTCAAGATTTTTTTTCAAAGGACTTTAAAATATCAAAAATATTAAGGGGACAATTCTGTAAAATAAAAAATATATTAAATTTTTTGGTGCATAAGGACGAATGGGTGCGAAAAAGTTCTTTTAAAATTTATTTTTGTAAAAATTAATTGTTAAGGACTAATATACACAGGACCACATCCTCGAATTTCAATCCCCCTAACTCTATTATCTTAAAAAAAAAGTATCTTTAATGTTTTTAAATTCTACCAAATTTTCATCAATCAATTGGCACCCACATTGTCGTTCTACAATATAATTATTTTTTTCATTAACTATATCTTAAAAAATTTCCAAGTCCTTTTAAAAAATTCTGATGTCAGAGAGAACAACTAAAAACGCAGTTTTACTGTATTTGGCCCATAGTTTCGTGAGTATATCGTTTGTTTTGTGCATTTCGATTTTTTTTTTGTTTTTGTTTTTTTCGTACGGTGTTTTAACTGGGCATTACTTTTTTTACCTCGCTTGGGATGTAACTATGTAATATTGATGCCCCTAAAAGATGCAGCGATTTTCTTTATCAAGTTACATACCTGATGACAGTACGAATCGGAATTGCTTTAAATTTTCATTCTTAAAGTAATCTGGTTACAGTACGAATGGAAATTATAAAAGCGAGTTTTTAGTTTTTTAAACTATATTTTTTTATTTTATTCACACATACAAAACTATTTTATATGTTTTCTCGAATGGATAATCCAAAAAAAAATCTGGTCTCAAGACGGTAGGATAGCACACTTTTCTGACTATCGCCAATTTCTTTGCCTTACTGTGGCCGTTTTCTCCAGTAACCTGCAACTTTAAAGCTCACTTTATATTTAAAGATTGCATTAAAATTTATGATTGTCTGTAAGGTAAAGCATTTTGCGACAAAGAAACATACATACGTCAAAAACTTAGAATATAAATGCTTAACTTAAGACATAGCTCTATTTTTAATCCAACCTTTAAATATAAAGTGAGCTTTAAAGTTACAGGCTACTTGAGAAAACGGCTCTAAGTAGCTGAAACATTTTTTTTAATGAAGTAATAATATATGTACATATGTATGTAAAAAATTATCAAAATTATCCCGAAAACTCGCTATGTGGGTGTAATTAGCCTAAAGATTTAACGATAAGTTTAACAGATTTGTACCACTAGACTATACCAACTTTCGAGCAAACAAAAAGGTTTGTTGTACACCCCTGAATATATAAAATTTTTGCAAGGTAGTTTCGAAAAAAAAATTGTTTGACGGAACCTAGCGTCGCACAGTGGCGCAAAAAAGGTTGCAAAAAGGACAAATCAATTTTGAGAGCGCAAATTACACACAGTTTGTACAGGTTTCTTTTTTTTTAAATAAAAGATAATTAAATTTTGCGTCGATCTATCCGTGGCGATTTTTGAAAAAAGCTCCCACTAGAATGTGTGTGTGGTGTGGGAAATTCAGTTTGTATTGGAGCTGCCACGCCCCCTTTTTTAATTACTCCCATTATTTCCATTAGTTGGGCGTTGATATAATGTATCTCTATACTATACGTTGAATACTTTCAGAGGTATGCTGTGTGAAAACTTCAGTTTGTATGGAAGGTGCCACGCCCCCTAGATATATCGAAATTATTTTGCTTCTATAATTATCCTTGGAGGGTCTGGAGTCAACGTCCAAAGTTTCAAAAATATCGGCACATCTGTTCTCGTGTTTTTCGAACAGAAAAAACGGCTTTCAAAATATCTATTGGTATAGATAAGAAATTATATAAGTTTTTTAATTAAATGTATCCTAGTGAAAAATGTTTATGAATATTTTTTTTTTTCATTGCAGGAATATGTAATTTATTTCAAGTATTTTCCAAAAAAGTATAATAAAAGGTAATAATAAAAGGTTTGTTCAAGAAACAGTTTTCTCGCTCCCTCTTGACAAAATCGCCCAGTCGGAAAAGTAGTAATGCATTACAAGCGTGATAAATAATGCTTATGAGTTCTATATCTATATGAGTTCTATTCTATATTACTGCTAACTATGTAATCAGCATTCTAATGTATTCAAAAAGTTACAATATTTCATATTAAAACACATTAATTTCTCGAAACTAGGTAATGCAAAATTGAATGCCCCACTAAGGACATCGCTCTGAGAAAACAAATGCATTTTCGAATGTGAAATGGGTTGTTTTACTGATTATTTTTTCCTGACACTGGGCGGCTCCCTTAGCAAGGCACTGTGTGTGGGTTCGTATGTTTGTGCAAAGCTTTTGTAAGGGAGTTAAGGGAGTTTCAAAATATCACTAACAAACCTTTAATTATTGAATCATGCTCAAATATAACTTTTTTTTCTTTCGCTTTCGGTGAAAATAACTGAGATTTGGCGGGTAAGTACCAGAACATGGAACTTGAGGCCAATGAACTTTTTAACAAAAAAAAATTGTCGCCTCGAGGCAAAAACATCGATATATCATACTTTAAGATCCGACAGTAAAGGCCGAAGATATGACGAAAAAATTAAAGGGCGACCCCTACGTTCGGGAATTTTTTTTCGAAAATTTTTTCTCAAAAAATACTCGAGACTCGAAGGTGTGCGGCGAACGTTTTTTCAAGTACGGTCTAATGACCACGCCACATATGTATGTATATGCATATTATGCATTTTAAAAAATTCATTTATTAAAAAAACCAAATGTCAAACTTTGTGCAACAATTATAAAAATTCTGCATTATTGCATCTAAATTTTCACCTTTTTAAACAGATTTTTTTTGATTTTTTTGAATATGTAGTTTTATAGCCCATTAAAATTTAGTAATAAAGTGCAAGTTTAAATTTCCTAAACAATCGCGTTAATTTTTGATAATTTTTATTCTGAATGTATTACGCACTTTTTCCATGCAAATAAAAATTGTCGAACATACTTTGTATCGAAGAAAATGCGTTAAAAAATTGCCAAAAATCAACGCGATTTTTTGGCAACTTAGAACTTAACTTCATTCTACTAAAATTTAATGGGCTATAAAACTACTACATATTCTTAAAAATCTGATTAAAAAGTTTTAAATTTAGATGCGATTTTGCAGAATTTTTAAAACTTTTTCACAAAGCTTGAAATATGAATTTATATGGGTTTTGTTAGATAATGAACTATCATTTTATAAAAAAAAAAATAATAAATTTTATATAAACGTAGCCAACATTTGATAAAATGTCGTGTCCCTATTTATTTTTCCACCACTGTATGTATGTTTATAAGTGAGACCATTTAATTTTAAAATGTGTACCTTTCCGTTCTTTTCGTCGCTTCATTGCATTCTTGTTGTTTTTAATATAATTTTAAAACTCTATCTGGCATATTCAAAATTTATTATTAACCCGTTACTTATTAAATAACTGGAGGAATGACCTCTTTTTACGCTGCACTTTTGCATTCATGTGCTATAAAGCTCTTTCGGCAAAGAGCTACGATATTATTCTTAAAATTCTTAAAATTTTTGCCATTAGGAAAAAACTCAAAAATTTTGATATATTTGTCTGATAAATCTACAATTCTTTCATGTTTAGATTATCTACAACGGCCCGTAGTTATAGTCAAAATAAAGTCGACTCTAAAGTTAAAAGCAGCTTTTTGACATAACTTTCAATGGGATATCTGTCCACTCATAAAGGAGTTCGCGAGAAATTGTTTGTCATTAAAAACAAATTACGTCAGTTGCCCCATGCAGAGCTAATGCATCGTAAATTCTGATGTGCAATTAACCCATATTGCTCAAAGATAATTTTTGAGAAAAATCAATATTTTACTTGTACTTTGTAGCTAAATGCTTACCTCTTGAACTTCCTTTCGCCTGGTAATGAAGTCACCCAAATGGAACAGCTCCATGCCTAATTTATCAGCCCAGGAATGTACACTATATACAGATGAATTATTATATTCGTTATATTATTATTATTTCATTGGTACAATATCACAAGCTAACGAAGAATTGTAACTCACAGATTGTAATTGATTTTTTCTCCTGGTACAAAATTGGCACCGTTTGGATACAATAGAAAGAAACAAATTAACAGATAATGCGTCCGCGGTACCGAACAGCATGCCATTTTTTGTATTTAACTTTAAACAGATACCTCGCCTTTATATTTTTAATAATTTTAACTATTTATTTACAAAACTATGTATTCTTTTATAACTATATCTGTGTAAAAAAAAATTTTTTTCCAGCATTCCTTCACTTGTTTATCGATTACACCACAATTACCATGGGTAGACCCTTACCAACGACGTATTACTAAAATTACCATAAACTTTTTTAATTGTAACAAATAAAATTCACTATTTAACGGTGCAAAATCTAACAATGAAATCTAAAAAACTGATAAATTTTCTGTTGGAAAAACTTTATGTCTACACCGTTTTTCACAAAGTTCGCGTATAACGTCAAAACCCAGTGAGTTCATCGCTTGAAGGCTATGTGTTACACAGGGAAAATAGCAGTCTACGGTTATTCATATAGACGAACTCTTCTAACGGTTATTGGCGCATGCCCGAGTTAAAGTTAACGTTTGCGCTAAGCGATTGTTTATATTTTATCCTCTCACGTGGCCGGCATTTAGCGGAGCGTAACAAGTGTTTGTTTGCAGGATTTGATAATGTTGATATTTTGCCGGCGTTTTATCACACATATGTAGATATATATGTATATGTACATATGTATCCATTCAGTTCGACTAAATAGGTAAATGCCAGTTAAAAACGTAAACAATTGCGTAGACATGCGCATTGAAGATGTTTTGAATACACATCCGCGGATATATTCAAATTGGCTTGATATAATGCACAGATGAATGAAAATAACATATGTATGTATGGATGTACCCTTAAGTGTATATACATAAGTATAAGTGTAGTGTATGTATGTAACCTTCCCTAGAGGAGAAGTATATACATTAGTATGTCATACATATTTGAGTACCCTGCAGTGAAAAATTATCAATTGATAAAAATAACCAATTTGTAGTTAGCTTTTTTTTTACTTCCGAGAGACGACCGTCATTTAAAAAAAAAGTTTTCTTTTGTTTTATTTTAGATGTTAGTCGGAAATTGGGGTCGATCCCAGGCCCTGCGGTTTGGTAGTGCGCACTTCTAACCACTACACCACAACGGCCGCCATAAGTATACATAAATCCATTAGAGATGCCGTTTTTAAATCGATTAAATTTGAATTTGGTGCTGGTACAAAAAAAACAGAGCTGTTAAATTTCCATTACGATTAGTAATCATTAATTTTTATTGCATTTTTTAATTTTAATAATTATTTTATTTTCTTACATAACCCAGCCATTAATAATTAATTAACTTCTATATATAAATACGCCACAAGAAATTTTTGCAATCCCTTTTTTGAAAGCACCGCTCGCTCCATTTCAATGAAGAATATACCGATCTAAAGGGCATAGCTTTCTCTAATCCAGTAATGTTAATTCCGATACATAGGGGGCGTGGCATCTGACATATATACTAAAAGGTGAAAACCAATTATGCTGGGGAACTGAAACTTAGCACAGATGCATTGATTGTATATACCTTACTTACGGAGAAAAATGGTATGTACCGGGTAAGTGGGCGTGGCACTTCCCATACAAACTGAAATTCTCATATCTCTTATATCTGGAACCACTTATGCTAACGTCCTGAAATTGGACACAGCAACATATGTTGTCAATACCGTACTTACGGCGAAAAATGGTAGATTTTGGAAAAGGGGGCGTGGCACCGCCCATACAAACTAAAATTCTCATATGGCTTATCTCTGGAACCGCTTACTATAAGGTAATGGAATTTTATACACCTACATTTATACACATATAAAATCGCAAGAATCATTTAATTGTGAACGATTTTCTCCCAGATTTTAAAATCGCATTGAATGATTGTTGGTTTGTGCAAAAGTTTTTAGAAGGATCAGTGTGTTTGCTATCTATCTAAAAAATCTACTGCTACTATCCTAAAAAATCATATTTATGATCAGATTTGTTTCACTTTTAGAACACATATTAGTAACGTAAAATTTGGTGTAACTCGTGTGATGACAAAATATTCGGCTTTGGCCCAGTCTTGATAAAAACCCGTGTGAAACCGCCGTTAGAGAAGGAAATATTACCTTTTGTTGTAAAGCTTCAAGATACTTTCTCAACCCTTAACGATTTTGATGAAAACGAAAGAGTTTATGTAGATGTGGCAATTTAGTTTTTAACCTTCACGAGGCTATCAGACAAGTGGCTTGAAACCATTCTTTCAGCCGGCCTAAATGTTGATGTTGCTAGATAACTCATACGCCATGGCATGCCAAAAACTTTGGCTATTTAATAGACCAATAATCAAGTACTTGTGTTCGAGTTTTGAAATACGAGTTTTCCAGCCATCAAAAATTCCGAAAACCGATCCGAAAAAGGACAAAAAAGTGGATGAAGTGCGGATTTTTGTCCGTTTACTGATTCCATTTCCGGTATACTTTGACGATCCGTTTTCCCACTAAAGTATTAGGCACGAACGTATGTACAGACAGCAGTGTGTGAAGCGGATACGTTTTCGGCTGTTTTTTCTGAAACTTGTCTAATTGAATTTTTCGTTCAATACACTTTCCTTCTGCACTTCACAGATATTTATTCATGGTTCAAAAGAAATAAAATCAAATTAGGAAGCGCCTGACGGAATTCGAACCCGACTCCTTCTGGAAGTTAACAAATAGCGGCACACTCCTCTGCCGCACTCGTTTTCAGATACGGAAAATTGAACTAAACTGCACTGTCGGCAAAATTAACGTTTCTTTGCTGGCTGGGTTGGTAATAAAATTACAATAGTTCACAGTGATCCCGAACTCCGCTTGATTAATTGCATGCGAGACTAAATTGGTCGCTTGCCTTGGCGTATGAGTTATCTATGAATATTCGGTTAATCGTTTAACCGAATTATTCGAATATGACTGAAGTCAAATACAGTTAATCGATAGCGATATTCGAGTAGCCGAAAGCCGTCGACTATCTGATTAACCGCTCCCTTTTAGATTATTCGTTTAACCGTTCATTTCCGGTCAATCGAATATTTTAAGTTCGAGTTTTTTGCATTTATTCGTACATAAATATGAATATGAATAGTTTTGTTACATTCGTAATATTTAATATTGCATGTCGACGGCTAGTAGGAGGATCGACCTATCTCGACAGCCACTTCAGAATTTGATAGAACACCCTATTTCAGAATATTATTGAAAGACACCCTATCTTAGAATTTGGTTGAAGAACGCCCTATCGTAGAATTCGGTTCAAAAATGCCAAATCTCAAACCAAATTCAAAATCGATTTAATAAAAGTTAAATTTTGAAAAAAATGGACTTGGCACCTTTTCACCTTTAGGTAGCGATATGCTTTTTTCATTTGTGAAAAATTTCAATTCAATTTCAATGAAAGTTCGGCTACTGAAATTCGATTTGCTACAATACTCGAGTAGTCGAAGCAAAGCATCTATTCGAATAGTCGAAGGCGGGCGACTATTCGAATACCACTAACCGAATAATAGGCATGCGGACGGTTAGGAATCGAATAATCGGTTAATCTAATAGTCGGATAATTTTACTAGCCTTATTATGTACGTCGGTTGAAAGACAAATTCCCAGCCACTGTAAATTTTCTGTTTATTAAATTATTTAAGGCTTCAAAGGAAAAAATGTACCACTTACTAAAATATTTAAATTTATGACGAGTAAAGTAGGTTAAGCAGGTACTCTAGAAGAATCTGAAAAATATATACAGTACCCAAAATTATCTTTTCAATCATGTTGCACGCCTCATCTCCTCTGTTTATGGGGTTGAGTTGTTTATCCAATTGGATGGGATAGGGCAGCTTCATCTTCGGCCTTAACCTTCTTTTCCGGGTCTCTCAGGAAATCTTCCGTTCTTTTCGGTTGTTGCTGCAACGCTTTTTCACATGCATTAAGCGCGCTGCGCAGTTGGATGCCATTAAGAAAACTCGCCGCCTGTATTCCTCAATCAGATTCTCCTAATTCAGTCCAGCAGAGGGAGTCGAATTTCAGCATCTTGGTGACGGAGAAGAGACCTAACAAGACTAAGGGCACCGCCATTCTACACCTTTTCCAACAGTATTTTAGAAAAGCACAAAAGTATTTCAGAAAAGGCCAAATGCATTTCAGAAAAGGCTAAATGAAATTCAGAACACACAATTTTATTTCAGAAAAGCTGAAATGATTTTCCGAAAACAATTTTATTTCAGAAAAGCGCAAATGATTTCCAGAAAATCACAAATGTATTTCAGAAAAGGGCAAATGTATTTCCGGAAAATGCAAATGTATTTCAGAAAAATATTTTCAACTAGGAAAACTCTTGCAATGGCAAACCTGCGAGTGTATTTCTCATAAAATCCATTTTCCGTTCGGAGGCGGCTTAAAACTGTGGGTCCTTTCATTTGCGTAATTACATCAAGACGCACGCCACAAATTGGCCAAATATAATAATAAATTAATCCTCTACCCTTCCATCATTTCCTCCTTCGACTAATTGATGAAACCAGTTATACTAACGCAGCGCTTGTACCGGCCTTTTTTATAACATAAATGCGAATGTAGATGTATGTTTATTACATACCACCAGGCAATGCCAAAGCATCTGCGAAAAAATAGATGAGTAATCAATAGCACGAGCACAATCTGCAGTAGATATAGTTTCTTTCGATTGCTGTATTATTGAAGTGATACTTCTTAGTCGAGTTCGGAGATGGTTGCGTTAAATATTTAACACCAAGCCATAAACTCTGTATCGTTCGTTCGATTTTTAAAAATGAGGTGTCACATGAAAGGCCTTCTCCTTCTGGTTTACAACATAGCTTTAGTTCCATGAAAGGAGTTGCCACATGTTAGAAAATCGAATTCAAAATTTCTCTGCCGCAGAGGGTTGCGTAAAATATTTAACATCAAGTCATAAAATCTTTATCGTTCGTACGATTTTCAAAAATGAGGTGTCACATGAAAGGGCTTGACCTGCCTTGACCTTTTAAAGGGTTGCCATATATACGAAAATCAAATTCAAATTATTTATTAAGTTAAACGAATTATCCCAATAAGGGTATCAAAAGAAATGGTTTTGAATAAGTTTTATTTTTTAGCTAAATGTAGGAGGGTTGCCACCTGTTTCAAAAGTAAAATTTAGTTAAATTATACCAAAGTCTTACGCTTAAAATACTATACAGTACAGAAAGAGCTTACAGAAACACAATTAAAATATTTTTGAGGTGACTGAAGAGGGTGGCCACCTGTTTAAAAAGTTAAACTCAAATTATTAAAGCAAATCTTATTATTATAGCTCCGTTATGTTTGCGGTAAATATTTAACGCCACGGTACAGGTAGCATATGACGGGTATAGAATCGAATAGCTGCGTTAAACGCCAATTGGGCGGGAAAAGACTAATGCACAGACAAGAATATAATCAAAAACAAATATAAAGATAAGATGACGATGAAGATGAAGATGAAGATGAAGATAAAGATAAAGATAAAGATAAAGATAAAGATAAAGATAAAGAT
>NW_023458564.1:13126479-13127461 GCF_013731165.1 Rhagoletis pomonella | reverse complement strand
TAAAGATAAAGATAAAGATAAAGATAAAGATAAAGATAAAGATAAAGGTAAAGATAAAGATAAAGATGAAGATGAAGATGAAGATGAAGATGATGAAGATGAAGATGAAGATGAAGATGAAGATGAAGATGAAGATGAAAATGAAGAGGAAGATGAAGATGACGATGAAGATGAAGATGAAGCTGAAGATGAAGATGAAATTATATATGTATATTAGAAAATAAGTACATGTATATGTATATCGCACATTTCTTTCTTTCTGGAATTTCCTCTATTAAGTTTCACTTCTTCCGCGCGTAGGGACTAGTGCGTGTACTGAGTTTTTATTATTTTGATTTTATTACTCAGCGGTGCTCATTTGCCCTTTTGTGAAAATTAAGTAGAGATACACTCGGAGGTTTGTCGTTGCAAGTTTTCCTAGAAAAAAATGATTGTCTGAAATACATTTGCCCTTTTCTGAAATACATTTGTGTTTTTCTGAAATACATTTGCCTTTTTTGGAATGGAGCGGTGGTGCCAGTTGTGAATGCGGCATGATCAAATATTAATTTCACCATGTTCGTATTCGAATTAAAATATTTGTTCAAATTGCACGTTTGAAAACACGTATTCGACAGTAGCTGAGTGTGTATAGCGTCGTGGTACTATTTGTTAATTTTCAAGCACTCCCGGGTTCGAATGCCGTCAGCAACAAAAGGATTCGTGTTTTTTACCGAGCTATGAAAAGGCGTCTGTGAAGTTCACAATGAAAACCTTTTAAACGAATAAAATAGAATCAGAAATTTTTCAGATAAACAGTCGTAAACGTATCCGTTTCGCAACCACTCTCAGTACTTTTCTAGTCGTAACGTTTATTTTGCACACTTGAGCGACAAAACGGACTGTCAAAATATCCGGAAATAGAATCAGTAAACGAAAAAAAAATCCGCATTTTTTTTGCTGGTTGGGCTGTAGCAGTGCGTTGTTGGGGGTATATTGTACA
>NW_023458564.1:13080596-13101479 GCF_013731165.1 Rhagoletis pomonella | reverse complement strand
AGGTGTTCGTAGCATCGGGTGTTCACTCCAGCCAGATAACACTGTATTACCAACTGTAAAAAAAAAAATAATACAATAAAAAAGTGGGCTTTCTGTTGCGTTAATATGCCCTTGTTTTCATTTTCCGCCAATGGGTGCCGAGTCGCAGGAACTTTTCGCCGGAATATCATCATCCATACGCATTCTGAAAGTATATTAGACATCCGTAATATCTGATAACTTTGTTGCCGCTATGACAGGCCCAGCTCAACCTCTCATTCATCGTTCGGTACCAAAGAAGGTTTCAGACGCAAACGCTCCAGCCCTGAAAGTACTCAACACGGATTCTATAGGTGGTAGCAGAGCAAGAGGATGGCCTCTTCTACGATGGAAAATTCGGCCGAAGAAGGACTTGGCTTCACTTGGCATTTCCGATTGGCGTCGCTTAGAAGTTTACTTCTTGAAGTTCGGGTGTTTGCAGCTGCGCCAGAATCTCTTCAAATGAAATTCGACCAATTTTTATGGAGTTGTTTAGAATTGATCCGAAATTGAAGCCAAGCATTTAGGCGACAAGTTGTGACCTAACCAAGGAAAAAAAGAGAATTGGCGCCTGGCTATCTGAGCAAATGCTCACCTGCGTTCGCGTGGGTGCATAGTGTTTTAAGTAGCTTACTGCCTCTTTAATATCAAACGCTTGCGCCTGAAAAACGCTTGCTTAGTCTGAAAGTTAAGGGGATATATCCAAATTGAGTTATGAAATGAATAATCATATTCAGTCCAAGAAGTGATTCTCCTACCGAATCCAGTCTTTGCGACGCACAGTGTAAGATTTGACCCATCTAGCTGCTTTTAATTCTGTAATTCGAAATCTATTGAAGATAGATTAATGAAATTTTTTGCACAAGGTACGTTATAAGATAGGCGAAGCTTTTTACAAAAAATTGGTAATTTATAGTTACTGTCATGCCACCCTATTATATAACTGCAATTTTTAAAAATGCAAAAACTGAAATATTTAACTAACTACAAAGGCTAAAATGCCCAAAATTGATATTTAGAATTTCCCTATAACAAGGAATTATAAACTGACAGAAATGGACTTAAAAATAAATATATTTTTTTTTAGTTATGGGCGTGGAAAATATCGATAAAAAAATCAAGTTGGGTCAAAGAAATTCCGTTATAAGTTCAATATTTCTTACTCTATTTACAGAAATGGGATACCATTGGAAAGGTAATGAATCAGGCTTTCTCTGTTGAAAACGAATATATAAGAATTTGTCTCGGTCGAGATAAAATGCAAGCGAATTACTCGAGGAAAATGAAATTCCCAGTAGGCCAGAAAAAAGAAAATTTCATCAAAACCTGCACTTTCCTGCAGCTAAAATTATGTTGTTTAGAGTCTAAGAGGAGTGGCAAATAAACTGAGATACAAACTTTATCGAATAGTGGCGGATAACGAGTTTGCGGGTCTAATGAAATTAATAAATTGCTAAAAATAAGTTTAAGTTAACATCGTTTTGCTTTAACATGAAATACTCAGTCCTAGTTTACTAAAATCCCAAAAATGTATATTCATTAAAAAGAACATACCCAAGCAAATAAGACCAAAATGGTATTTTAGTAATTGTTGCATAAATCAAATAACTCCGACAAAATAAGCATTGAGATTCAGTTTCAAATATACAAGTTTAAATATTATTGTGCTCGGTAATTTTCCAAACCAAACCCCGTCCCGCCATACACTTTGATTAAAATTTTTTAGTTGTTATTGTTTCGTCTTTATCAGGAATTTCTGAAAACATTCTTGACGTTGTTTTCAAATTTGGCGACATAAAATAATGGAATTAATCTTTTCTAGAATACTGAAATGATACACTGTGCGACGTGGGGATTTCATGCGGTGCTTGGGGTTGATTCAGGGCTTCAGTGTGGTATAGTCGGTGGGAAATGTTTTTAAATATATCAGAAACCTAAATAGTCTCCAGGTTGGTCTTAAGCACGGATGCCAACTGTATTTAGGCTAATTCCTCCAAATTCCTTGAAAAAATGCACCTATTTTCAATGGTATTCCCCCAAAAAAACTTCTACTATTTAAGGCCGTCATACTCATTTTTAGAAAAACAACAAATATCATAAATTATAATGGCTTAATAAGGATAGCATTTTTAAATAATATATAAAACTAATACTTCGAACATACATGCTTTGTATGGAAAAAATTGGGGAACACCGTCAACAAAAAAAGTAGTAAAAAAATCAACGGTAATTTGCACTTTATTAAGCTGATTAAGAGTTAGAAATTTTGGTCAAACTTTGCAGAATTTTCATAATTTTTGCACAAAGTCTGAAAAAATATTTATATTGCGTTTGTTAAGTAATCAGCTATACTTTCATAAAAAATATTAAACATTGAATAAATTAAAGAAACTTGCTAAAATATCGCTACCCAGTTTTTATTTGGTTTACTGTATATATGTATATCGAGCAAAGATGGATTATTCCTTAGAATCGTATATTTCTTCCTAGCAATCACAGTCTCTAACGTTAGAGAAATTTCGATTTCTATATTAGATAACTAGGGTAATTCTCTAATCGTTCTCGAGTCGATGACGAAGTTAGAGAATTAATTTAGAACTCGATTCGAGAACGATTAGAGAAACTACGCAAATTCAAATAAATGTAAATAAGTAATATTTCAAATGAATTTATCATAAATTATTTTTAAGTTCAAATAATTCGTTATTATTTTATTGCAAATACATTTAATTAAAATTTTACAAACAAAGCAAGGCAAAGCAGCAGTTTGAAATTCACATTCGAATCCCATTAGAGATCAACATTAGAATACGATTAGAGACCTAATATTTTCTCGAGTCGAGAACTATGTCCCATTTTTGTTGAGATCGCTATGATTCATCTCAAACGGACGCGCAGATACGTAAAAAGTGATAGAGAAACGAATTTTTAATTATCAAGTGAAAAACTAAAGCTATATAAAAAGGAAAATTACCAACATAGATTAAATAATCTTCGAAGTATCTTCAAATAATCTTCAAAGAAAACAAACATTACAAGTTGTAAATTTATTCTTAATAGGAATGTTCTAATAAAAATCGTTTGTATATTGAATTCCCCCAAAATTTAAAGGCATTCCCATATTACCCCGAGAAATTCAAATTCCACCAAAATCGAGGAATTCTCTTCTGGTTGGCATCACTGGTCTTAAGTAGTGCAGGATCTCATTGCACAAGTTGGGTGAAAGTATGCTTTGAAGCACCCGTGCCCAGTTAAAAATTTTGTTAAATACGGACGCAGCGAGATGTCGAACGGCCCTTTGTTGCGTTGCTCCATCTATTCTGCCAAGTTTAACAAATTCCACACAAAATGTATGAAAATATTTGGTGGTACAAATTTGCCACTACTTTGTCTTTAAGGACTATGGGTACTCAGACTTTAAAAAGAGAGTCTGCTTTATTATTAAATGGTTAAATTAAATGGTATGGTGTTCAAAAATGTTAGCACAAGGCTATCATGAAATTTAATGATCTTAAGTACTTTCGTTGTCCAGATATTTAAATTTTGGTTGCTCGGTGGTAAATTTGTACCACCTCTTTGTACATAAGGGTTAATTGCACAAGTTCCCCTTCTTGAAAGGCGCTTTAACCGAATTTTAACCGATTCCGAAAAATTATATCTAATCCTTATCAAGGACTTCGCCATCAATTGCAGGCAAAATGGAGAAATCCAGAGCTCGTTTAAAGGACAGTTAAGAAATAAAGGACAAAAGGCGTCCTTTACTTTGAAAAAAGTTACTAAGTTCAGGGGTTAAAGTAAAGGACGGATGGTCACCGTACTTATAGGTAGGCATGTTCCCAGTGCGTCAAATCGGAACTTTCTCTACGTGATATGCAGATCTAAAAGCATTTTAAACGCCTTGAGTATGAACAGCTTATATGCTTGGATGTTTTAATTTTTTAGCATAGTCCTGACCATGTTTCCCTGCTTTAGAAATTAAGATAACTATAATCTTCATCTAGCTTAGCGGATTAAAAGTTAGTACTTCGAAAAAAAAACAGACAGGAAGCAGAGAGACTACATCTTTTCCAGCTCCATAACCTGCTCCAAAAGGTTTTCAGAGAGGTGTAACGGCATATTTAGGGCAGCAGTCTCAAGTTCTCAGTCCAACGATTCACTGATAGCATTCATTGGCGAGGATTTAGCGCAATTGACTCCTTGGCATTCTTGATGGATTTTTTTTTTAATTTTTATTTTTTTCCAATTTCAATTTTTTATTTTTTATTCTTTTTTTTATTACACATGGTACGCTTTGATTTAGAAGAAAAAAAATCAGAACCGTTTATGACCCTTTCGATACCAGAAGCAACAACAAAATACACGCAAATGTTGTTTTTGCTCAAATGCTAAACCACCTGTTTGATATGCCTTGGTGCGTACATACTAAATTTCAATAGGATATAATAACCAACAAGGATGTAAACAAAAATAGCTTCACAATAGGCGTTCAGCAATGTTGAAACGGCACTTTGTAGCAGGCTTCTATGTATGATATGCACACCCGTACATACTACAAATATCGTCAACAAATTGTGTATATTTTGGCGAAAACCTGAAACTGCAAACAACCCTCAAAATTACAGTCTTTTGGGCAAGTATTTTGTGGTTATAACTAGGGAATCCAATCCCGCATAAAAATCACGTTTGATTTTGGTGATTATGCATAGTTTCGTAGGTATATGGTCAATATCGCTATTCCTGTTGGGTATTTTTCAGAAGAAAATATATTGTTATAAGAGTCCCTGTAGTGTTTTATCCGATCTGAAACAATACCCGCTCGCTGTAATTACAAAACTCGCTAAAATATCAGTGTTTCTGGATTATTCAAATTTAACTAAATTTTCTTGTTTTTCAGCGTAACTTTTTTACCGTTTGATATTTGAAAATGGCGTTAAAGTAATAACATATTCAATATACCATACTCTTGAAAATTACATCAAAAACTGAATGTGTGCCTCTAATAGAATCACAGTATGTATTCAAAATTTAGCATTTGAAAGGAATCTCAAAAACAAAAATCAATTTTTCCGCTGGTACACTTATTTATCGATAGATGGATGGTGTTTTACGCTAGAAACGGATGGTTCTACACTTTTATAATGTGTTCATACATCGAAAATTGTACAGTGGGGTCGCTGAGTACGAAATTGAAGTCCGTTTTTCATTTCATTTCATTTCATTCAGTTTGCCCTCCAGGCCTTCTGAAGTGCGTCCTATAAAAGCCCTTCTGGAAGGCTTTCTATGGGTAGCGAAAGAAGAAGCCCTTCAATTGATGCCAGTCCATACAAAAAAGAGAGGAGAAAGGAATGTACAGTGGAAGGGCTGACTCTCAGGAAATTATCTGCTGGGTTATAAAATGATGTATATTTAATATAGCAATGCACGACGAACATTTTGGCGAGCCCGTTCACAACTCACATTCGTCTATTTAATTTTTTTCTGTATTCCCGCAAATCCCGCGGATCCCGCATGTGTAATCCTTCATTTCTGATCCCGAAAAAATGATGCGGGACCCCGCACTTGCGGGATTGAATTCCTTAGTTATAACCCTACAGGGCCAAACATACGTACACACATACAGACATATGTACGTGTGTAAAACTTTATGTAAGATGTTCAAAGCTCAAATACGTACTGCGGCGCGGCAGGACGATTTTTCAATGACATAATATTGTATCTAAAATGAAATCAGTAACGGTCAAAAAAAGCTGTAAACAGAAAACAATTTTAAGTATTTTGAGGGTTACTTTGTATTGCAAATTTCCGCACTGGTCTTCAACATTCAACCACATTTCTTCGACACATGCCATTCGAATTTCCCCTTACTTGCAGCTTGAAATTTCCCAAAGTGTGAGCTTATTAGAAAATCCTCGCTTTTCGCTTTCGTGGAATTCTTTTCAGGATTGATCCAGAGATTGACTAAACTAAAGTTGTCGGCGTACAGCATCTAGTAGGCTGTAAGGAAATGGTGCTTCAAAGCTGGATTTCAAATGTGTCCAAATTGGGCAGGAATTATGCGAAATGCATTGTCAAACCATTGTAAACCACCAAACTTATTCCCTTCATTTCCTATACCCGAGCGCACTTATGCATAAGGGTATTATAACCAGTGTTGCCAGAACTTTTCCAGACAAAAGGCTAAATGGGCAAAAAAAAAAATAAAGCTAAAAAAAGCGTAATAAAAATTTCGCTTATGGCTAAAAAAATGTTGAATTAAGAAATCAAATATTTTTGATCGTTATTATAACTTCATAACAGTGGCAATGCTTAAGATAAATGATAGACTTATGTATGTGAGGAATAACTTATTTTGTACGTAATATTTTGCTCCATCGCGTGAAAACCAAAAGTTTAGTTATTTCCCAATACATTCACCAAAGAGAAAGTACTCGCACCCCTTACTCGGTAGATTCAACTCGGGGGGGGTATCTTTCCTGGCCAACTTATTCACAACGCGATTAACTGCAATGTAAATCTGGCCTGGTACACAACCGACTGGAGAAAATTTCCTTGCCAACGTCGAGCAGTTTAACAGACATTCGGCTGCTTCCTTAATGCCAACTCTGCATGGGAAACAATACCGTGATTTGGAATAGTGCTCTGCATGAAAGAACTATCCTCCGCAACTTCGATCCGACCGTGTAGAAATTTACTGTTGTCGCCCAGTCTACCAACGCGGATACTGCATAAAGTAGAAGCTTCATAAATCTTTATTTCTAACGAGGAAAAGTACAAATATGTCAGAGTAACTTTTGGAAGGCTGCGTTTAGATGCAGATAAATTAGGATTGGAAATTTTTTTAATGAGAATTCCCGAAACTAAAACATAATAACACATTTTAACACTACTTACATTTGTGGTTATTATTTTAATCACAAATAAAAAGCAAAAAAAGCTAAATAATTTCAAGAAAAAGCTAGAAGCTTAACAGGATTTTTTCCGGTTAAACTCAAATAAAACAAGTAAGAAAGTCTAAGTTCGGGCGGGGCCGAACATTAAATACCCGGCGCAAGTATTACATATATGGCTTTTCACCTTTCCGAAAGCTACCGCTACATGGTAAGCCGGGGTGTATCAATTTTGAATAAATTAGCGTCCTTAAATTTCGAAATATTGACGTTTCAAGCATTTTTAAAATTTACTGTTATATGAAAAGCGGCCGTAATTTTAGTCCGATTTCAATAATTTTGAACGTTTTGCTTTTATGTGGCAAGCACAATAACCATACCGAGTTTGGTACAAATTGGTGGAACGGTTACCGAGATACATATATGTGATCATAAGTGGGCGGTGCCACGCCCATTTTCCAAAATGTTATTATAAGCGTATTTCCTGGTAAAGAATTGTTGCAAGCATCAATTTTGAATAAATTAGCTTTAATATTTACTGATTTATCGAAGATTTCGTATTTCTCCAAATTACCGTTATATGGGATGTAGGCGTGGTTATTGTCCGATATTTAAAATTTTCAGCCATTTGGTATCCTGTACCAAGGCCAATAACTGTGCCAAGTTTGGAAGAAATCGGTGCAGCGGTTGCCAAGATATACACATGTAACCATAAGTGGGCGTGGCTACGCCCATTTTTCAAAAATTTATAATATTCTTATTTTTCGTCTAAAAGTTATTGTAAATATCAATTTTGAGTAAATAATCTTCAGTAGTTACTAAAATATCGCAGTTTTCGTATTTCTGAAAATTACCGTTATATGGGAGGTAGGCGTGGTTATTGTCCGATTTTGCCCATTTTCAATACCATCCGTCCTACGCCCGAAAGAAGTACACGTACCAAGTTTCGTTAAGATATCTTAATTTTTACTCGAGTTATCGTGTGCACAGACGGACAGACGGACGGACGGACAGACAGTCACCGCTTAATCGATTTCTCTTTTCATCCTGATCATTTATGTATACATTTGTCTATATCTATCTCGATTCGTTTTGCCGTTATGTGAACAAAGTTATAATACCCTTGTGCACAAGTGCGCTCGGGTATAAAAATGCTAAATCTAGCCGGAAATTGATAAAGGCAAGTATGTCGAATCTTAAAGTTTCGAGCATACTTTAGTTAGATATGTGGAAGAAAATGTCTATCCTCGTCAGCAAAAAATATATTAGCAAGTAATTTTTTAGCAGAAAACAAAACCGACATCAATTCTCATATAAAAATTTAAGATTATCGTTAATTTCTTCATGATCCAATTATCGGATATTCCGGATATTCTTTCCGATGAAAAAAGAGTTATCGAAATCGGTAACATACATTTAAAAAAAAAAAATTACGAAAAAATCATAAAAAAAAATCATTAATCATTAAAAATCATCGCGCAGTCTTAACCACTTGAAATTTGCGCTTTATTAATAGGCACAAAAAACTGCATACCTGTTTTTTTAATTCTAAAAAAAGTAACTTTTGCTGAACATTTTTTAATATGAAAAATTTCAATTTTTTTTTGTGCATTTTCAAACCTCTCGTGCTTAAATGACTGGTTACTTGTATCTGAACGCGTCGGTTATAAGTTCAACTTTGTTAACCTAAGGTAGAAGGTTTTGCCATTACTTACGATAGAATGATTTACAGATGAGTTCGGTTACAAGATACCTAGAGGGTGTCGAAAAAGTGCCACGACAAACTTGAGGAGCAGGTAGGTGGGGATGAGCTCCCTGTTAAGCAAACATTTTTAGGTTAAAGTGGCATCGCTTTTAAAATATTGATATTTTTTTGAATTAGGCTTAGTATCCAGCTCTCGAGAAAACGGTCGAGAAAAAAATAGCCATTATTTCGCGTGGGTGTGCACAAGAAATTTTAACATCTTATATTTAACAGCTTGTTGCCTCACTCTTTCCTCAAGAAATAATGGAACGGGCAAATATCTTCGGTCATAAGCAATAACCGCCTAAGTGGAAAAATCTGAATTCGAGGAAACACGTTTTCAATATTTGGACTGTAATGTTAACCTTATGGGAAAAACAAAATATGTTCGTCTATAACTTTTTAAAAAGCCTCGGCTTCGACCAATTAATCGGTCGGACTCTACTTTAGACTCATTAATTTCATACTTGCTGTAATTGAACTTAACTTTTGTACAGCTACCACTAACACTTGGCTCTCGAATGTACCTGACAAAGAACGAAAACATTTCTCAATTGGAGCATCCTGCTGTTTTATTCTACTCTTTAACACATGCACATAATTCTACATATATATGTATATCTAAGCATAGGACCAAATGAATGAGATTCAGACAATCTCGCTTGGATGTGGTACATGAAGATTAAACGACGTTGAGTATTTTTGACGTGGATTTGCATCTATGCATTTGTGTATGTAAGTACGCATGCATGTATGTAAAAAATCGTATTATCCTAGTACAGACAATATTGGTTGTCTTTATATTTCTAAGCGTACTGAGAGTAAACAGGGGTTTTCATTTTACTGTTATATCAAATTTATAACATAAATGGCTTTACGACTGTCATAACAGTAAAAGCTGTCATTAAGATGTCAAATTTTGACACTCGTAAAACCGTCAAACAAGTCAAACGAACAGGAGTACAGCAAAATTCGTAGGAGCAGCAATCGTCAGAGCGTACGTATGTAGGTTGTGTTTGTTAGGATACCAACAGCCTATACCGGCCGGCCTACACAAACAGCTTTCAAATGGGAAACATGTATATGTGTATGAACATATACATATTGAAAGTATGTATGCAAAACTACATATGCGCATGTATGCATACCCTGCAGGGAAACCGCGGACTATTGAATCAAATTTCTAGTTCCGTACTAGGTCTTTATCGCCAAAAACGAACTAGTCCGATATGAACTAAATCCCCACCGGTCCAAAATCGGAGAAAAGTGGTACTTTTAAAAAACTAATTTATTTCAGTTTTTTCACTAGAAATCGATATCTAAAGTGACGAATTTAGAAATGGTTCGGAACTATAGAAAAAGAGATGCAGAACGAACTAGATCTTATTTGTCGAATTTAGAACTAATTCGGAACTATCAAATAAGGGATGCAGCGGGGGCTTGTTTACTTTACATAGATATGTGTTCGGCGGCTTTTTCGTTCAAATACGCTTCTATTCTGCGCTTCGCTGATGCTTTTTCATAGCTTGGTAATACAAAACTAAAATTTGTATTAACATTTCAACATCTTGGGACCGTCTGGAATCTAAGAAATAACAGCGAGCACGTCTGCAAACTCAGCTACAGCTAAAGGTATGTAAACGTACATTTCTTACAATCATTCAAACAAATTTAATTTCAAATTGAAAACACATTTCCTCCAAAATAACTTAAAATCGCACACACCGAAGAACCATAAAGATGGAAAAATCATGATACTTTTTTCTTTCGTCTGTCGATTTCAGACCTGGTTCGGAACTATAGAATTTAGGACTAGTTCGGAACTATCGAGAAAGGGATGCAGCGGGGGGCAATTGACACTTCCTAGGACATCGCCATGTTAAATTCGCCAGTTGCTTGCATGCAAAAGAGATTTATCGCGAACCAGTACTGGGCCTAAATGTACTAGAAGCGCCCTAGTTCAGAACTAGAGATTTTCCCCACAGGGTATAAACAAACATATGTATACATATACATAGATGGACATATCGAGCCCGCCAAAGAGACGACCAAAATTTGGTTAAAGTTACCAAATGCTTATTTTGTTTATGTAAAAGGAACAAATACATACATGGATAGTATGATTAAAAAATATATTCATACATAAACTACCATTCATGTGTATGTGAAATATTGTAGCTATTTTCCGAACAAAGGCACATTGAATATGTTATGGCAGCAGATCAAAAACAAGCTGCCTGTACTCTAAAACTTCAAAAAATATGTAAAAGAAATTAACATTTTAGAGTAAAATATAAATGAAGTCGTCTCTTGCTGCTACCTGTTCAATAGGGTGGTCCAAAAAAAGTTTAAAATGTTAAGCTTTCACCCCCTAGTATTTTTATAAATGGAAAAAAGAATACCCGTATTTTTTTATTAAAACAAAAAAATGACACTTAGAACTGCCCCAAGCCCATGAAGCTTTCCATGTATTTTATAAGGGGAAAAACACTTTTTCGTAGATATGGTATAGAAGTCTAAAAAATGTATACATATATTCCATCGGGAGACTCTATCTCTCAAGCAGACTTTTAATAATAGATACCATTTGTTTATTTTACCATTTTTAATTACTAAGGATTTTTTTATGTATCCCCTCATTGCATTTTTTGGGGGTTTTGGGTATGATAGTTGGTAGTGATGGTTAATATAGGAAATGTGCTTATTTATTAAAAAGATTTATTGTTGTTAAAATGCAATTCTATCGCTTTGTAATCGCTATCTCTCTCATTTTGCGAATCTAAGACGGGGCACACGCCAAATACGTAAGCTGCCAGATAAAAGTTAAGAAATAAAGAAATTTACAATAAAATATCAAAAGCTCTAAGTACCCAAATTTTCAAGTTGCTAAAAAATCGCATTGATTTTTGCCATTTTTTTACTGACAGTGTCACTCAGTTTTTCCATATAAACTATGTTCGAAAATGTTTTTATATGGAAGAAAGAACAAAAAAATGCCGGTTTACCGCAGTATTCGAATTTTGAAGTCGAAAATTTGATTTTTTCGCTCCACCTTACTGTTGAATATCTCTTGCCTTGCACGCTAGTGCGTTCGGATGTAAAAATTACTCATACCACCTGTACAACCAAATATTGTTTTTTCCAGGGCTTCGGGGCAAAGGTTTTTTTAAGGATGTGCCGGAACAAAATTTTGCCAGATAACCGGATTTCGGATATCCGGTCGACTGCTGCTCTTTATAAATTTTACAACACTGTTATATTATGTTTTTTTTTTTTGTTTAGCAACATACTTATGACCAAATTATCTGCTTTACCGAGCTGAACTATCCAATAGCTGATTAAGAATACAAAATTTCTTCCCTAAAATCTAAGTAATAAAATAATCCTGTCTAGAACCTTGTTTTATCGATTATTTTTTCCTCTGAAAGTCAAAGACAAAACGCGTGGTTGATGTATTTTTGATTAAAAGTGTGATGACCCACGTTTCGAAACAATTGCGAAAATATAAATCAGTTAGCATGGAGAAACCACTTGAATCATATGAAAAAGTTTCTATTGAAGAGCGAGCTCACCAGAATATTTGGCAATGCTTTGAGGAAATCGTCAACGGCTCTGTTTCCAGTTTTTGTAGTGATGTGGATAGCCAAAGGATAGACAAGGCAGCGACCGTACAAGAAAACTGGCGGCGATTTAGAAATGGATACATATTTACAGCTAGCCCCTATACCCAGACAAGAAGATTTTTTAATTTGGTGGAAGCATAGTCGCAAAGAATTTCAAATTTGTTTACATTGGCACTGAAGCATCTCTGCGCACCACCTTCCGCAGTGAATTCAGAGAGAGTGTTTAGTGTATCGGGTAGCATTTATGTTGAAAATAGAAATAGGTTGTTGACCGATAATTCGGGTAAAATTTTTTGGTAACAAAATTTTCCAGTTACAAAATCATCGACAACACGCAGAATATACCTGTTATGATCAGTTTTGCTACTTAGAACGCATTTTAGCAACATAAAATATTCTCTGAATTGATGATGAAAAATATTGGGCTTTGCTCCAATCTTGCCCACAAATATTTTGAAACGGCCTTTAGATAAGGAAATATAATATTTTGTTCTACACTTACAAGGAACTAATCCTCTTCCAATTCTGATGAAAAGAAAGAGGAGTTTACGTCGATGTGGAGAATTTAGTTTTTAACCTTCTAAGAGGCTTTCAGACCAATATATCCGAAAAGAATCGGTATATGATAGGCTTATTACCCTGCAGTATGGGGGCTGCTGAATCGGTAGCGATTGACTCCAGCAGTACTGGAGGGTAGTCAGTGGGGCACCGTGAGGCATCTCATCTGTACATACAACTATATACGTACATGCTAGGGATGTTAATTTTTCGGCTTTTTCCGATCCCGGGATTTTCGGGATTAGTCCCGGGATTTAGATATTCATAACTTTTCAACAACTTGAATCGAAAAAATTGCTTCTATGTTGTTTGAGAAGCTCTCCTACCATGAAATAAATAATAAATAAATCGGTTTGAAACTACTTTTTTATTTAAAGTAGCGTTTTTATTTTTTCTCTCTGACCGCAGGATTTCTTTTGAAGGACTTTGTAATTTCAAAGATATGATTAATTCCAAAAATTAATTCAATGCAATGTAGAATATAAATATGGGTAACAAATGCAATAGGAAGTTTCATCAGAATTTAAAAAACTTAAATTTTGTGGATTCACAAGGACGAATAGGTAATTTTTAAGCTGATAAAGTTAGAAGAACGAAATTCGATAAAAATGACACTGAAGATGGCACAATGCCGAAACCGGTTTGTCTGCAAACCAAACTTGACAAGGGATGACGGGAATTCGTTCCAAAATAAATCATTAATTTTTCAACTTGCGTTGCCATCTACTGAAATTTATAAGACAGTTTCACTTGAAATTTCAGTTAATTTTGTGAGTAGAAAATTTTTCGAGTGCTTACTTTAAAAAGGGATGTTTAAAAAGGACCTAGGAAGTCAGCTAAATTATGCCTAGGGCAAGTAAACATTAAATAAGCGTGTCATATCTGAAATAGTTCCAGCCGCGAGGAACTGCGAGTTCAGTTCTATTCTTTTTTTTTTGACACATTTCCTGTAATATTTATTGAATTTTTTTTGTAGAGCTAAGGAAAAGACTCTGTAATATTGAATGGAAATGGAAGAAGGTATAGATATTAATGACTCGCGAATTTATTAACCACATTCAACATTCAGCAAAGACGCTTCTCTGGGCGAGATCCGTTTTCGACGGCAAAAGTCCTGCTTGCCTTAGCTCAGCTTTTGTTTTATAAAATGTAGGTAGAATTGAAAGTTTCAGTGCAAATGCATATCGTTCATATAAACTAGTTTTCCTTTTGTCATTTTTAAAAGGAAGAAATAGGAGATTTTTTTGAAATAAAACAAATGTGCCTGTTAATTTTATCCAAAATTTATAAAATTTAGTACGTGGAGCCAAAGGGGTTGTGTATAAGTTGGGCGTCACAATAAGAAACTCTTCTTTCAATACGGAAAGTTTTGGCGCAAAAAAGCAGGAAACACCGAATTTCATTAAGAAATATGTATGTATATAATTTTTAATTTGCTGCTGCTTTTAAAGAATTATTGGACGATAATGTAAGCCGATTTTGACGTTCTTTCAGATTTATGCTTTTCTGGTTAAAACCAGCATATGCTCTAAAATTGGATAACATTTATTCTTTCCGCCCACAATAGCTGTGGGCGTGGTAGCGCGTCGAATTTTACCATTTTCCACATTTCTTCATTCCTAAGTGCAGAATAGTGAATATACGAAATTTCAGCGAATTTATGGTACGGTTAATACGTTTGGCCGCAGCTTATATGGGGACGTCCCAGTGTGCGTCTGCACCTTTCACGCAATCTATTGTGATTTCCTAGGTCGAAAGCTTGAATCCGTATGTCTGTATGTATGTTTACTTGTATAAACATATGTATATGCCTGCCCTATAAACATTCGGACTCATTTTAGAGTCAGAAGTCTTAGAATTCTGAGTTGTAATCCTCATTATGAGCTCTAAAACGAGTCAGAAAAGAACATATTCCGCTTCTTTGAGGAGCACGCCAATATGAGTCCAAGTTAGGAGTCATATTAAAGTCTGAAATATGACGCGACGCTTTTTGAGTCTTAAAAACAAATATTCTTTATAATTCTGATTATAAATAAACTTTTACTTCTACGTGAGCTTAGATTCTTTTGTTCAACTCAGAATTTATGACTCCCAAGGAGTCCGAAATGAGTCAGCTTCGTGACTGGTCTCAGAATCATATTTATGACGAAAGAAAGACTCATTTTAGACTCATAAATTCTGAGCACTCAGAAAATTGTTTAAAGAGTCTATGCAAAATAAAATTTTAAGGGGAAATAGTCGCCGCGGCTTTTATTGCCCTTTGTCGGTGGGCTTTATGTTTTTTGAAAGAAAAATAACAGCCACCGGCAGTATTCCCTAATACAGGAAACATTTCCCGTGGATGCTTTTCCGCGGGTGTTCATGCGCCCAGCCATGCGCAGGTTATTATAACAACTATATGTATGTATGTATATATATATATATATATATATATATTTATAACTACTTATTTATGTATGTATATGTGACATACTAAAAGGCACCTAAATTTGTAGATGTAGGTAGCAGGTAGGAAAGGTGCTTACAAATGTTACTTACCTATGTTAAATTCGAAGTGCTGGATTTTATATACATAGTATTGCATTAACTTTCCTTCGACACTAACTTCCGCCGGATGCTTTGAAGTTCGGAAAAAAAGTTCGGGAAATCTTTTATATTCTAAGTCCCAAATTATATATATAATATTTAGGGGACTGTTTTAATAGCTTTTTTAAACAGCACAATAAAAGTTTATTTTTTTATGAAATTATAGCTCTCATACACCACGTATCCAAGCGTTTCATCAACTTAATATGAAAACAACTAAAGAAATCTAAGCTCAAGCGAAGCCGAACATTAAATACCCGACGCATGTAATAGATATAGTTTTCTTCACCCTTCCGAAAACTACCGGTTCATGGTAAGCAAGAGGGTTTTACCCCTATTTCAAACATCTTCGATAGTATGCTCAGTTAGACTTAATAAGATAAAGTTATATAGTTATAAGTGGGCGTTGCTATTGAAACTTTACAAAATTCCATAATAATGTTATTTCTTTTCAAGGGATTATTGTGAGTATAAACTTTGAGTCTTTTATCGTCCTAAAATTTCAAAATGTCGACGTTTCAGCAATGCTGAAATATGAAAGTTGACGTAATTTCAAAATTTCAAAATATCGAAGTTTCAGCAATGCTGAAATATGAAAAGTGGGCGTGATTTTCGTTCGATTTCAAATGTTTTCAAAGTCTTGCTTTCATGTGGCAAGTACAATAATTATACCGAGCTTGGTACAACTTGATGGAACGGTTATCGAGATACACGTATGTATGTGGTCATAAGCGGTCGCATTTTCCAAAAATTCCTTATAAACTTATTTCATGTTAAAGATTTGTTGCAAACATCAATTTTGAATAAATTCTCTTCAGTAGTTATTGAAAATTGTCAGCAGTTTGGTATATTTTACCAAGACAACACCTTTTCCAAGTTTGGGAGAAATTGGTGAAGCGGTTACCGAGATATACTCATGTAATTATAAGCGGGCGTGGCTATGCCCATTTTACAAAAATTTTTAATATTCTTTTTTTCGCCCAAGAGGTCATTGTTAATATCTACCAATTTTGAGTGAATAAGCGGTAGTAGTTACTAAAATATCGAAGTTTATTTCTGAAAACTACCATTATATGAGAGGTAGGCGTGAACCTGTTGCGCTATATGGTGATATTTGTTGAAATTTAGAAGACGAAATTGAAGATAACGACTGAAAAATTTATTTGAATTTAACAAAGAAAAAGAGAAAATTGATAAATATTTTTGGTTATTTCTATGCTTTATTCTTTGGTTATTCTACCAATTTGGTTGCCGCACCAGGGGCTAATTTTTTTATTTATATTTTTATACATATTCATACATATAACCTAACCAAGTCTGAATTAATTTCAGTTTGAAATAGGTGTAATTACCATACACAGTTTTTGATTTTTGCTCAAAACTGAAACATGTTTTATGAGTGGCTTATTTTTTTTCTAAATGCGATGAGATTTTTTTTGGGTATTTATATCTATTATAACTTTGGTCCGATGTTTGTAGGTACCAGAAGAAGAAGAGATAGACCTACGAAAATGTATACTTGAATGATCACAACGTCGAGCTGAGCCGATTTAGCAATGTCCGTCTGCCTGCCAGTTTGTGCGCAATCTAGTCCCTCAGTTTCAGAGATATCCGAGCGAAGTTTGGCAAGCGGGTGTAATTTTTTAATGTCTTAATAAATTGTCGGAAGCAGAAAAATCAGCGCACTATAACTACGGTGAGTATAATATTTATGGGAGCCGAATATAACAGATCTTAAAAACCAATTCAATAATTCTATATGTATTCACCTTAAAACAGTATACTTACAGTAACATAACAAACTTGAAAGATACTTTCCTCGAGATTTTTACCCCGCAAAATTTGTTACAACAAATTCGTTAAATTTTAGTATAAAAAAAATATTCCGACGAACTGATAACCTCCTCTTTTTTTGGAAGTCGGTTAATAAAGTACAAGTGCAAGCGGCTCCGGTCAAACCCGGTTTTCGGCCACTTATAAAAAAAAAAATAAAATCAAAAAAGTTTTTTTGTTTTTTTTTTTTTATAGCGGTCGCCGCTCGTCCGGCAATGGCAAATCTCAGAATGTATTTCTGCTATGAAAAACCGGTTTTCATAAAAGGAACAGTTCAGCCCCTTCGTCTTGGTCTGCAGAATACGTGGTATGGTTAAGAGCACATCCAAGTCAAAAACGAAAGCACATAATAAGAAAACAATATCGATAACAAAAGCGATAATAATATCGATAGCAAAATCGATATCAAAATCGATAAAACATCGATAACAAAATTGATAAAAATATACTTATATACTTTTTATACTTTTTGTCTCCTTCTCTCACTTGCAGCGCATGCACGTGTTTGCGTATTTGAATCAAATAAACATACTTAGAAGATATCAACCAAAACTTCTCATATACCAAATAAAAGGAAAAATCTTGTATTTTTGACTAAAGAAAACAAAACCAAATTCACTCGAGCTGTTTTCGAGCATTTTGGAAATAAAAAATGCTAATTTTTTAAACAATTTTTTGCATTAAAATGCGCAATATTCGTTGAATTTATATACAATTTGTGCACGATAATATTTTTATTGCTCCAAAGAACCTATATCCCGAAAATGAAAGTTTAACCTGCAAATCGTAAGTTGCTACAGCACTTTAAAGGCTCCAAATTCACCCCAAAATAAGCCACTATTTATCGCTGTTTCAACGACAGAAACCGAGTTGGTTACTTACAAAAATTAATCTGTCGATAGGTCTGGAATTATATCTTTGAAACGCCACACTTTTCTTTCAAATCGCTTCATTAGTTCTCGTGCACTAAGCTCTAAAAATCACAACTGCAACATTTGAGTATAGCCTCCCTATCGAAACGTATAACGTATTCTACGTCAAAAATACATATTGTGTAAGCGCCAATCTATTATTATTAAAGTGCAAGTTTGACGCACGGTTGCCATAAGCTCAGAGAAAATGTTACCAAAAAAATTTGAAAAATATTACCAAAAATATTCATGGCCATTTTTCTTTATGAAAGGTGTTAAGGGGCCTATTTAATTTAAACTTTGTTGTGGTGGTGTAACTGAGAGCTAATTAACAAAATTTTAAAAACCTAATTTTCGAATAATGCCACTTGTACTCGTTTCGCTGACGTCTGGCGTACGTCCTACCACCTGGTATTACCCAGGCTCGTTCCTTGATCGTCGAAAATCCAAAAAGAAATTGTCTATGTGCTCACGAGTAAGTTACTATGCCGAAAATATTAAATGATATTCTACAACGTGTGGCAAGTTACCAAAAGAAATTAAAAGTTACCAAATAGAAAAAAAGTTAAAAGTTTTGGTAACAAATTACCAAAGTGGCAACCTGGGTTTGAAGTAGAGATGGGCGCGTGAGTGATTTTGCTTACGCTCACGCACGCTCACGTTGATGATTTTGTAAATCACGCACGCAAATTCAACAAGGAAATACCAAACTTATTTAATGTGCAGGACTGTACATAGATATGTCTGTACATATATATATCCGAAGACACCAAGCTTTACATGCAACCAGCGCCCCATTCAGCTATGTATAATTGTTATATCTGTGTGAACGCTAAAAGTCACAACAACCGAAACGCTTGGCGAAGATTTCAAACCTAAGTGTGGCCGAAGACGAAGATGACGAACTGACAAGGAAAGGTAGGACCATCCACTACCTTCTGGAGACTATAGATATAGCAATTGCCAAGCAGTCAAGCAGTTTTTTTAGAGATCACACAATTCGAAGAACTAAGTTTCAGGATTACTTACCTGGTATTCCTATAAAAGGCAACGCTTACGGCCCACTTTCTAATGTGGAGGACCGAATCAAAGAAGTTACCAAATAGAATAATAAGTTACCAAATTTGATAAATAATTAAAAAATTACCAATTTTGGTAACAAATTATCAAAGCGGCAACGCTGGCGACGATATACGTGTAAAATAAATAAATGACAAGGACAATTGGTCAAGAAATAGGACTGTGCCGTAGAATACAGGTCGTAATTATTTTATTTATTATAACTCCTCCATTTCTGAAGCGAGGACTATAATAAAAGCAATCAATTTTTATCGCAATCAAATTGGTAGCACAATAATTGATTGCTAAACAAATTGATTGCAATTTTTTCAGCTCTGCTCCTAACTTTAGTTTCCATACCAACTTTTTTTAAGAATGAGTTCTAATATGTATTTTTATAACAGTAATTTAAAAATTTAAAGTGTAAAATATACACTTTGTGTTACCACTCAATTGAATCTTGAATTGTACCAAAATATCTACGTTTTGGCTGCTGGTTGTTTACAATATTATCTACTTTCACAAAAACAAAGTTACCTTTCCTATATTTTACTGTATTGCCTAAAACAAAGCAATAAAGAAAAAGGCATGTTGACACGTGTAAAAAGCTCCATGTGGTCAGAAAAACAGGTATTTAGGCCATAGTGTCCTGTGAAAAAATGCTGGTGAATATTACGCTAATCTAACATCCAAAAACAATAACCAACCAAAAAGAAAAATAAATAAATTACACAGGTTTTTGTGTGTCTATGCTTTTCTTAATTTAATTGCTAAAAATTTCAAATCAGAAATATACAACTAAAGCGCTCTTACATCTATTAAGTTTCTTAGTCCATGTGAAGTTAACAGTGTGGCGCTGTTTTAAAAATAACATTTTACAATTAATTTCTGTTCACGCAAAAGTTAGGCTTTAAAAATAATTTACCTACTTAAAATTAAACCTAAATTAAAATAAAATTAAAAACAAAAAGTTGTTAAAAAAACAAATTTTATTCATAATAAAAAAAAAAAAACTAACTTAAGAAACACTTTTCAAAGGATTGACATTTTAAGCTAAATCTTACAAAAAAAATTAAAGGTGATGTTAGGTAGACAAAATTGTAGATGTAGTTAACGTAATTAAAGGAGCGAAAACCCTTTTATGAATCTATATTAGGGTGGTTCTTAAATGTAAGAAAATAATTTTTACATCACATTTCCTTAGCCTCAGCACCGTCGTCGATGCTACTATAGTCGAAGATATTAGAAATAAATTTTGGTCCCGATTGCAGACGGTTAAGGCGTGTCGCACAGGGGGCAAATTTCAGATTACCCTATGACGACGTCTTAACCGACTGCCATCATGACCAAAAATTAACGTGTGATATCTTCGACTTTAGTAGTATCGATTTTGGGTGTTAAATGAAAAAAAAAAATATTTGCGACACGCCTTAACCGACTCCAATCGGGGCCAAAATTTATGATGTGATATCTGTCATCGTGGTATTACCGATTGAGGGGATGAGACTGAAAAAATCATTCATTTGATTTTAAAGACCACCCTAATCTATATACATACATATATAAAGAAGAACAAAGAATTTTGAGTTTTAGATTTATGGTTTTTTATTTGGATTTTTTGTTGTTTCTTTTTACGTTTGTAAGCATTTTTAGCATGAATCGTT
>NW_023458564.1:12975418-13070596 GCF_013731165.1 Rhagoletis pomonella | reverse complement strand
AAATTGCCAAATTTTCACTACAAAATTGAGTCCTCTAGCCTAACGCGATTTAACATTTCCCTTCGCTTGCTTCTCTTATTTTCATATTCAAGTTTTCAAAACTATTGCATATCCACCTACTACTTTTTTCTTCCTTTTTGGTGGACTCTTCATATTAGCTCTCTGGCTTGCGTCTCATTTCTCAAAAAAAAAAAAAAAAAAAAAAAATACATAGTTTTTTTCGTTTTCATCTTAAATGCAATTTAGTCCTTATTCCCCCAACTACTTGCCTTAATTTAACATTAATTTTTTTCACATTTTTCTTTGCTTCCCTAAAAATTAACGCTCTCACAACAGCCGTCTAACTGTCTGTTTGCCTGTTCAGGCTACGTCTTAACCGCTAGCGAATGCACACATTTTGTTGGTTTTCTTTATAGTCATTCGCGTGAATGCCGCGCATGCGTGCTCAAACCCATTACACCCATTCAACGGATTGCGCTTTGACCAACAGCTCTTTATTATCATCCGTCTATCAACTTGTTTTTAACTTATTCATTTAATCAATTTTTTCTTTAATTTGTGTTCGTAAACGAAATCCTTCAATACAAATGTATATAACAAATTTTCATACATACATACATGCATATATTTATAATGTAGGTATGTATGTATGCGTTTGGAGACGGAAAGTACAATGTATGTATTAGTGTGGCTTCCATTTATTACTCTTCTTCTGCTTCTGCTCCTCTTCTTATTTATCTTCTTCAGCTTCCTCATTTTATATGCAAATCGGCATTTACATACACACACATATATATATATATATATATATGTATAAGTATGTATGTGTTTTAATCAACTTCAATGCTACTTAAATACTCTTTTTTCAGTTTTCAGTTTCGTTACAAACTATTATTATATGTGTTTAAATTTTTTTCTTTTCAAAAAGTAACAAATAAAATATAACGGTTAAATGTCATTTATAAAATGAAAGATTCAAAGAAATTCAACAATCGTGTGTAAAATTTCAAGTAAACTTTGTTTTTCTCCTCCTTCATTCTTCATTCTTCACTCTTCATTTTCTATTTTACGTTTCCTTCGCTATTACCTTCAACATCATTGCATCTTTCATTCCATTTATCGTCTGTTACTTCTTATTACTGCTTCCTACTTTTAGTATTAAATAAATAAATTGGTTTCACCCATTCTACTCCTTCACTACTGTTCGCCTCTCACGATTTCATTCAAAATGTAAATACTTTAATGTACTCTATTAAAGACATTCAAAATTCCTTGCATCTTTTGCGGGTATTTAGTGATTGATTTTTAATTTTAAATCTTTTTTTATCTTTTGGCGCTTCTAATCGTCTAACTTGCTATTGGCTGACGAGCTTTATCTTTTGTTTTTTTTGTTTTTAATATGCAAAAATACACACATACATAGACCACCGGCTGTTACAAGTGACCTTAACGGCATTTTCCCCTTCATTTAATTTTCTCGCGCGCCCTCGACTTGCTTGCCAGCCCTTGCTGGGCAGCCATTTTCTTAAGGTTTAATACTCTTCAAAAATTCTTTTCACCCGCTTACTAATTTTTCACACTTTTTCGAACTGTATTCCATGCAATTTCATCCTTTAATTAGTTAGCGCTTTCTTCCTATTAAGCATTTCTTCTTCTTTTGCATTCAACTTTTCATGTGATTTTGCTTTTGCTTTTTCTTCTTCTCTTCTCTTCTTGCGCATTGCTTCTCTTGTTCTCTTTATTTTTATTAGTAAGTATGTATGTATGTGTATGTTTAACTTAGTCTTTACATTTCTCTTCATTTTAGTTTTATATCCTTAAAATGTTTCGTTACTGCTCATTCACTAGCACAGTATCATCATATTCGCATACAAATATAAAATATATACTTTATGTTCTTTTAATTTTCTTCATATGCTCTCCTAGTTTTGGTTGCCATTTCTTTCTTTTATTAGCATTGTTGCAGTAAACTGCAATAAATATTGGAATCTGTAGTCACTTTTACTATTTTCGTAGGGCAACTGTTTTCATTTTGTTTTTGTTTTATTTTCTAAGTTTGTTTTATGTTTATTGCTGCCGGTTGTCACCGATTTCCTTGTTGCTGTTGCTGTTGCTGTTACTGTTGTTTTTGTTTCATTTGTTCAAAGGTTGTTGTAATATTGTATTGTTGTTGTGTTCTGAATCGCTTTGTCCCTCCTTGTCGTTTTAATTTTTGTTGTTTTTGTTGCTGTTGTTTATTACTATAGTATCTTCTGCTGCTGTTGCATATGTTTGTTTGGTTTTTTTTTTGTTATTCGCGTTTATCCGATTCCATTTCCAGCTCCCATTAGAGAGTCAATCGCGGCATCATAATATTACATCTGTAAAAAGAAATGATATTTATTCAAGGCGGGTACTATTTCATAAAAACATTGTCTTTGTAGCAATATAAAAAAGTATTTGTATTCGCTAAATTTACATATGTATATACCATTCTGTGTCGACACAAATTATTTTCATTACTAGGGTATACTAACTCAGTGATCTAGCCAGACCTAACGTGATAATTCCTAATGATCACTCCAATCAAAGCATTACTTTTAAAATTAAGTAATTTTCGGATGTCTAGTTTCCTATTCAGAATATAGACAGTAGCTGTTTTATGTAAATTAGTGAACCCGCATCTAAATCCGCTTCTGAGTGAAGGGAGGGCTCATATAGTGTCGGTTTTTAATTTTATAAAATTTCAAATCACCCTGTACCGATCAAAAATTACTAACTTCAAGATATAAAACTTTATCTAATTCTAATCTTTGAAATTCGAAAGCACGGCGCAAATTTAATAACCTTCACAAAAAAAAATATCTTCTCATATAATATACATACATATTTTCCTACTAACTTAGATCGATATGACTTTTCGAAAAGGTTGTAAGCCTAATCAAGGATATTTTCAAACTAAGACCTTTAAAAATCTCTTTCGTCGGACACCCATATTGTGATACATATGTATGACTTTCAAACATGTGGCAACCTTCCTAAATTTATTTCAGAAGTAGAGCCTTTTAATTTGAGTGTAACTTTTTAAACACGTGGCAGCCCTCCTCAAACATTCCAAATGCTCAAACTAAAGATGTCTTACCACTCAAAAAACTTATGTATAAGCTAATACAATATGATTTTTCAAACAGGTGGCAACTCTCTTCAAAAGTATATTCAACTCATTTAACTCTCCTTTGTCTGACATTGCGAAACATATTTTAATTAACTAATGAATTTTGTTTGATTTTTTAAACATATGGCAACCCCAATAAATATGGTTCGGAAATAAAGCCTTTTAAAACCCATTTTGACTGTTAACAGTCTTTCAATAACTCCTTTAACTGATTGAATAATTTGAATTTAAATTTTTAAACAGGTGGCAACCCTCTTTAAACATCTCAAAAATATTCCTAGGGCTGGATTCTCAATGTCTGATTTACTCTAATCTCCGGTCAAACATCGTTATCGTCGTTACTGAGTCCATGCCTATAACACTGTGTCGGTAAAGTCGGCAACGATGTTTAACTGGGGTTTAGTGTTAACCAGACATTGAGAAACTGGCCCTTAGTGTTTAAACCAAAGATTTCTTAACACTCTTTCGTTTGACACTCATATTTTAATATTTCATATCACTTGTGTATAAGCTAACTAAATTCAACTTTTCAAGTAGGTGGCAACACTCCTACTAATGTATTCTTAAACCCCTTTCTTCTAGCGCCCATTTGGTGATCCATATTTCTCTTACTTAATTTCCTTAATTCAAATTGAACTTGATTTTTTAAACCGGTAACAACCCTCTTATAGTTCAGTTAAGAAACAAAGCTTTACAAACCCATTTCGATCGATACCTATTTTGTAATAATTGATTTATTTGTTTAGATAATTATATTCAACGATTTTTAGATAATTTTCATTAATTTTTTTAATGTAGCAGCTCTTTTCAAAGAAGTAAAACCTCATCTACAACCCAAGCCTTATAATTTGACACCTTATTTTGAATGGAGCGAACGGTGCAGATCTGATGATCTGGACAAAAAATCCCATCGCGTATTAAACATATACATATATATATACTAGTGAACCCGCATGGCGCAAAAACGCCCAAAATTGAATTTAACATTTTAAATAGGTGACAACTCTATGCAAAAAACAAAATATATATTCCAAATGTTTCATCTAATTCCGTCCGGTCGTTTCTTAGAGAAGAGATTCACGCATGATGTTGGTTCTCATTTCATAAAATTTCAATCACCCTGTACATCTGTTTTTTGAAATTCGAAATAACTGTACTGTCTGATGCCCTTAACAAAATATGTCTTCGCGTGCTATATAAGTATGTGTACTCAATCAGATAGATGATATAGGTGCAAACGCTAATAAAAAAATGTTAATATTTCATTTAACATGTGTATAAGTTAATTAAATTCCGCTTTACAAACTGGTGGCAACCCTTTTTAAAAATCTTTGCAATCTTTTCGCCCGACATTGTGATATTTAAATAAGTCGGCAACGATATTTTTGTGTATTTCACTGACGTTATTCTATTGCAAGGTGTGTTTGATATGGAGGAAAAATTAATCGAGGTCGTACGGAATTGTTTCACGAAAAATATATGGATTTCGGGTTTAAAAATCATATTTGGAATCCTCGTTTTATCTAAGCCTTGTGAGCTCATTTTCGCTTTTTTATTTGATTTTCTGTTTTTTTTTTTTCATCTAGAGCTATAATTGCCAATTCATCATTGGTAAAATAAGTAATTTTTCTACACTGAACTTCACTTTACTGAAAGCAACGGCTGGCATACTACGGATGTGTGTAATTGGTATCACTGATCGATACTGATTGGCGCTGATACCGGCACGGCACTGCACTCGATTCTCCAAAAACAAAAATATTTTATGATGATGAAATACTAACTTATCAGAAGTAATTGAGAATAAACTACCCCGCTTATCAAAGAAAGTTATCAAGTGATTGACGTGGACGGCCTTAAAAATCGCGTGAATGAGAATTAAAATGCACAAAAATCCAATTAAATTGGACTAAGGACACACATCAAAAATCTAAATTTTTGTAACGAAAATATTTTAAGTATTTTATCTGCTAATATGTACATTTGTTAACCGTAATTTTTCGTTTTGTGTTCATTTGCGTAATAGTGGGTTATTTTTGTAAAATTAGCAGAATTCCGGACATATTTGTATAAGTAATTTTGTCCACCTAAATTGTTGAAATATCGCACTGTGCTTTCGGTTGCACACACCATGATACAAATATAGTAAGGTAGAACCGCTGAGAGTCACTTTTAAGATTCTTGACGTTTCCAAACAATTTAATTTTTAAATTTACTCACAAACTCACACACAAATTTTCATTTTCAATCTCAAGCAACAACAATTTCGAACAATTTCAATTTTTTATTTTCACTTTTATATGATTTTAAAATGTTGGCAAACTTCAAAAAAAAATCATGGCCGACAAATTGAGAGAACGGTTCTACCTTGCTATGTTTTTATCATGGCACACACTACCTATAGAGAAATACGAGGGTCACTAACAAGTCCTTAGATCAATGCCAACGCTGTGCACAGGACGATAATGGAAGATCGTTGCGTGAAATTAGGGTGTCCGTTATTTCGAAATTCAAATTGTTTTGCTTTTTCTGCCGCCCCATGAAATTTTGGTTTTGTTTTGGTTTGCCTTTAAAAAATATTCAATCAATAAATTTCTTAATTTTCAAACTAAACCGTGCCAAAATCATTTTACATTTCTCATTTCAATAACATGAGCATTTTGGGCTTTTTGCATACACATTTGTTTTCAAAAACAAGTAAGGTTAAAAATGACCAATATATCGTTTTCTAAAAATTTGTGTGCTTCACAAAAAAGGTTTCTTATGAATTTTTGTTAAATGTACGCCTCCAAAAGTTATTCAAGTGTACATTGCAGCACCTACTTGGTATACACGGCGTATGTGTGATGGTGAAATACAAAGTGGCCATATGCTCACTATCGTGAAGTTATGGGATTTTTGTTGATTTTCATGTACACAAACATACAAACATACATACGTACTAGGATGTCCGTTATGTCCCAAAATGGAACGGCAGTAAAACTTGAAAAATTATGAGGGTCTTCTCACTTAAGAAGTTTTTTCTTTTTAGCATAAAATTTTTTTTTCTCTGAAACAAATATTTCAGCAGGGGAAATAGGGAAATAACGGACACTCTAATGTGGTATATAGTGATATTCAGTATTCAACACTAAAAACGGCTCACGTCGATTAGTGCATCCAAGCCCTGCAAAAATGCAAGCACGCCACGACCAGACAGTTTAATTCCATCGTAATAGGTGACGTAACTTCGATATACCCGCAAAAAAAAGGCCAATGAGCTATTTGGCTCTTTCGAATTATGGGAAAAACCAACAAAGTTTTTGAAACAAATTGTCGCTTCTTTCTACGCAATAACGGGTCTTGGGCTTAGAAGACGCTAGAATAGCTCATTCTTGGTGCCATGCAACAATTTCTTTCGCAACAGTTTTAGAGGACAATTTCATTACAAATCACACTGCTCATTCTTACCCAGCGGTATTCGCAAGAGAGAAGTATATCCAGCCTGAACAGTAACGTTTATGCCATACCATTTGCAATACCAACTGATTTCCTTCGGCTTAAGAAATGCTAAATCGATTTATAGCATTAGGTTTCAGGTATGATGTATGGCATGTAATTAACATGCACTCCACATTTCAGAACTTATAGTCAAATAACGATAATATAAATGTCAATCAAAAATTATTTCGGATGTAAACACTACGCTTGTCCGGGTTTAGTAAATGTTGTGGTTTTACAACACAACAAAGTCCGAAGATACAGCTTCATACAATTTCATTCCATGCGAGGCTTTATTTCAGGCCTAAATTGGTCATGCCAATACCAAAAAAAAAAAATCTTTGGGCAGTAAGACTCTTTGAAATTGCGGGTTTATATCGTGCAACAGGTCGTATGAGTAACATTAATTTGTATGCGTATATACAAGTCAGCCTACACTGACACTGACTTGCCATTTTCTTTATGAAATGCATGGAACTTTCCTTGATGTGGTTGCAGACTTCTTTATTTTGTGTTCCATTTACCGGAACCTTTTCTTTCGACTAATATTCGAGTCAGCTTCAAACTGTTTATCAACGCGGCAATCTGTTTTTGGGGTAACACCCACCTCTCTGGCAACTTTTCTAAAATACCAAGTACAGTTTGGTAGGGGCGTTGACCACCCTTCTTAACAAGATGGCGGCGATCCTACAACTGCCTGAGTCCCACAAATGGAATTCTACATTCCCTGCCACATGCCTTACGGTATTCAAATATGGTTGACTAATATGCAGAAAATCCTCAGTTTTTCGTAATTTGAGTGTACCAAGATGTTGTCTAGTAAAAATGCTTAAAAAGAAGGGTGTAGCCAGCAATAACCCCCCGTTTAATTTTCTCATGATGTATAAGCTAGGTGCAATAAATTTCTTAGATTTGAACCAAAAAGTATTAAAAAATAGTTTAAATGTTAAATGTTTTATTAGACAGGCTACTCTGGTTCTCATGGACTCATGTAATATATGGCCACGGTGACCATTCGTTGAATATTTTACCCCACTGTTTTTTTGTAATTTTTTACTAAATAAAGGACGCATTTATTTCTTGTAGACTACAAGTAGACAAGTGGTAGTGTCATTTAAATGAGCTCTGGATTTTAGCAAATACTACGATGAATTCGCAGAAAAACGTTTAAAAATCTTAAAGATAATAAAAAAATTGGTAAGTACATACATCTGCGCATCCAATTTTCTCACCAAGAATTCCATCTTGGAACTTTTCTTTTCGTTAGTGTTAGTATTTTATTTTTTCTTAAAAAAAAAAATAAGGAAAAAATATTGTGTCCCAGTATCTTGTTGACCGCTGGGTTTAAAACACTTTGAAAAACAACAATAAACCTCGGTCGAGATCTTTGCTTACACTGTACGACCATTTCGATGGTCCTCTGCAATAACGACAGAATTCCAAATTCAAAAAAAAAAAAAGTTTTACTACCGTTAAGTGGCTCTTGTCTCTAATCCTTTTCCAAATCTTACTAAAGTAAGCAGTAAGGATTTCTAAACTAAGTCCTAAAGATTAGACATGGTTTCGAGAAGGATTAGAGACAAGAGCCAATTTACAATAGTAAGGGTTTCTTTTTTCCATTTAATGTTGTTGGTTGCATACTAAGCAGAAATTGCCATTTATTTTTTACCTCAAACAGACGCTTTGGTGCGTTTTGATACAATAAACATGGAAGGAAAATGAAGGCAAATTGCAAACTATGTTTCTCAACAATGTTTCTAAACAATTTTAATTGTTTTAAATGCTGCTCTGCAACCACCAACTTCAAATGAAAATATAATATTTAAAATCGCCATTTCAAATCGGTCCAGCTCACTTACATAAATTTTAATATTTTTCTGAACTATTTTGGCACAAGCTTTAAAATATAATAAATAAATTGTATAAGTCCGGGAAGGCATGACCATGTTTTTATGCGCAGCGATGTACCCTAATGTGTATATACATATATTAAAAAGTATTACATACCTGACTTTAAAATATGTCATGTGCTAATAGCGCTCAATATATGTATATGAAGAAGACCGTGTTCAAACAGGCACCTAATTGGCAATTAAGAACCTCTTCACTAATTTATTAATTAATTTAACAATTAACAATTAATTTGTGTCAGATTCTCAATGTAACCCTGCTAGGTATGTTTAATTTTGACTTGGTGGTATGTTTATTGAACAAAGAGCAATTAACTGTTTGTTTCTGGTCCTCTTTCACAGCAGATATTCCATCAGAGATGAAGAATTGAATTATAAAAATTCTACATAATTTACGGAAAATTCTATTTGAAAGTAGATAGATGGACGTGAAAAGTATATGTGTATTTCTATATAAAGAAAAATAAGAGGATAACAATTTCCATTGATATCATATCAACTTCTGTACTCAAATTAAACAAAGTTTAGCTATGAAAATAATCTTTTCCAGCAGCGCGAGGCAAAACTATGTTGTAGAAAAGGAGAATCACTTTCCTCCCATTTCTTCAATTTGACGTTTTAAAAATAAATATTTTCCGTCTACCCTGGCGAAATCCACTACAATTGCGTTACTTCCTTATCGCCCTTCGGTATCATTTATATGCCCCTTCACAAAGGAGGGAAGCAGTTGCCCGCACCAGAAAATGCATTGAAATGTCAATAAAAATATAAACAGATTTCCAGAGAAGTTCTTTGGCTACATTCCAAATGTACCTAAAATTGTGTGTTTGCACCGAATGTACTTTCAAGCTAAATAAAGGTACTATTGTGCCAACTTTTCCATCACTGTGGGTAATCCAGCAGCAAGAATGATAGAGTACAAGATGGCGCCGTCCTGCCCGTTGACATTTGTGTACCACAAGTAAACAAAGAATAGAGCGAAAAGAAGAACGAGTTGAAACTGCCAAAACAGTTCACTTTACATCGAAAAACGTCTTGCATCTTGATGGCTGTCGCAATTTAACACACGGCTCTTCATTTTATTGGTTTTTACGCCGTCTTCAACTTAAAAATCACTCAAAATTGCAAATTAACACAACTTAAACTGATTTTTCACTTATAATTCAAATTTTTCTTTGCCGCTGATTTGTAAACAAAGGTTGTTTACTAGTTACCACAACTGTCAAAATCGGCAAAACCAAAGTAACGGTACCGATGACGGTGCCACTTTTGTTCGCTGCACCGTGATCCAGCAGCTGATTTCGTATCGCTAATTGCGCAGCTGACATGTGTGTGAACACCCAACTCAATGCCGCAATTTAAAGCTTAATTGCCTCAGCTAATTGGGCTGTTTGAACACAGTCTAAGAATAAATAATATATTAAAGCAAGTAAAGTCGATTCTTTTCTTTTCTGAACTTGAAGTTACTTTTGTCATTTAACAATTAACTAGAGTCACGGCATTGAAACGCCCAAGATAGAGTTTCAAAAACCTATAAACTATTCCAAATGTTAGTAAGGTATAAGCGAATCGAGGTTCATATTTCTTGTCAATCCGTGCAGCCGTTTCGCATAGTCGGTTTTTAATATTATCAAATTTTAAATCATCCTGTGCCGATAAGAAGTTTCTAATTTCAAAAAATAAAACTTTATCGCACATCCACAGAGCAAGGTTTTTATTTTTCAGGTTAATTTATTTTCGAGTAAACTTCTACAAAGTTCAATTTGAGTTCGAAGCGAATTTGGTTTAAATTCAAAGCCATTTCGATTGATATCCATCGTTTAAAAATGCATTTATCTTATAAAATAATTTGAATGCAGCTTATAGAATACGTGGCAACTCTCCTAAATATATTTCAGAAATAAAGCCTTTTCAAAATGATTTCGATGATATACATCTTTTAATAATTCATCCAACTTAAAAAAAAAAAAAATTTTAATGCCATTTTATAATTACGTGGCAACCTTCCTCAAACATTCCAAATGTTCAAACTCTAGTTCTTTTAACACCCTTTCGCTTCATATTTCAAACAACTTGCGCAAAAGTTAATCAAATTAGAATTTTTAAACAGGTGGCACCCCTCTTCAAAAGTAGTTGCGCGCTAAGGTATTCTTAAATATTCTTCTTCCATTGCGATACATATTTTAATTAGCTGATGAATTAAGTAAAATTTTATTTTTTAATTATGTGGCAACCCCGCTAAATGTAGTTCATATTGATACCCATATTTTAATAACTCATTTAACTTATTTAATAATTTGAAATAAATTTTTAAATATTTAACTTGTTTAGTAATTTGAAATACATTTTCAACCAGGTGGCAACCATCTTACAATGCCTAAAAAATATTCTTAATGTTTAAACCAAAGACTTCGTAAGGCTCTTTCGTTTGACATCCAATTTTGACATTTCATATAACTTTTGGATAAGTTAACTAAATTCGAAATTTCAAACAGATGGCAACCAACTTCAAAATATTTTCAAACTGCTCAAATTGGCACCCATAGGTTGAAAACATTTTTTTCTAATTAATTTCCCTAATTGAAATCTAATTTGATTTTTTAAACCGGTGGCAACACCCCTAAAGTTAGGTTATGAAAGAAATATTTTCAAAACCATTTCTATTGATACCCATTTTGAAGTATTTGTTTTTTTTTTTAGATAATTTGAAAATAATTTTTAAAAGGTGGCAACTTTTTTCAAAAAAGTAAAACGTTACCTCATTTAGGAAAATCGAACAAACGGTGCGGTTATTATGGCATTGCTTATTAAATAATTAGAATTCAATTGTAGTACAGGTGGCAACTCTTCTCGAAAAAATTAAACCAGTTTGCACATCTACAGGCAGATATTTTATGCTGCACAAAAAATGCCTCCGCGTATTATATATACATACATATATAGAAGATACTACCCCTTTAGCACTTAATACTGCAGTTAGATTCTATTGAATAAACTAATTACAATTTGAGTACTATTATGAGTAATAGCTAATCTATGAACTCGTAAAAATTTAATCAATAAATCTCTAAGAGGTTCTCACGCATAGCTTTTTGAACACAAGTCTTAAATTAGACATCGTTCACACTATGTTTGTATATATGTATGTACATAGATTTTCAAAGCCATGTAGAATGCGCTATAAGATGTAAAAGATTGATGCGCATAATATATTACGCACACCTCTAAACTATAGTGTTAATGATGATTGAAATCAGCAGAATTACGCATATTTTAGTAACAAAAAAAAAATATATATATAGAGAGCTAAAAATCGCATTTACTACGAATATGCAACATATATACATACATACAATATTACATTTGTAAATGCAAGTTATGTATGTATGTTTGTATGAACATTATTATGCATACATACATATGTAGGTAAAATGCATGCTCGCACAGACAAGGCCGCATCTCTGGCATCGTTAACGGTGTCTTTGCTTGCGTGGTAATGATGTACCAAAAAAGGTGTGAAGGACACGCAGGATAACAATCATAATGATAGCAATGGCCGTCAAATGCTATAACGGAATGCAACAAAAATATTTAACAACAAAAAAAGAATAAGAAAAAAAAAAACAAAAGCTGAAAATAGCGCTGCGATGCAGTCTTTTAAAGTTGGGGATGCAGATGATGGAATACTTGAAATGAATCAGTGCTAGGAGATGAATAAAATTTGTTTGAATAGAAAGACTGGTCGGATGATTGAGGGCGTGTAAAAAAAGCAACAAAATGTAAATATGTATCTATGTATGGTTGAAGCTATGCACAATATTCTGAGCAGATAAGCACAAACAGGCAAGCAAAGTAGGCAAGCACAAGCACAAGCACAAGCACAGGCGGGCAGGCAGGCAGCAATAAAGCACAGCACAGTATGACACAGCTCACATATGTATGTATATGTTTGTATGTATGCACATAAGAGATGGCGGTAAACAGCAAATGGCGTATGGTGAAAAAAGTGGTAAGAAAATGACAGTCGATTGAGAGTTAGCGAGTGGGCGTATGTACATATGTATGTAGGTAGGTGTCTATGTCAATGTATGCGTGGCATGGCAGGTGAACCTACCGTTATTAAAGAAGAAAACTAAAGTAAACAAACAAAAAAAAACAAACGGCAAAGTATGTCAGAAATTAATTAAGCAAAATTTAGTTCACAACGAATGGCGCTTCGAAAGGCTGAATATAAATATGTTTGATGGTATTTGTGTATGTAGATGAAATTAAAACTAAAAGCGAAAAAATTTGCGCTCATCAAAAAATTAAAAAAAAGGTGAAATGCCCGGCATTAGAACTACTTAGCTACTAAAATGAGTGATGCTCATGTGACAACGATGATGTTTCGAAATTTTGCATTTTGTAGAAGCAAAGTTTGGACGTCAAAAGTATGCTAGACGCTAAGTTACATGCAACGTACCCAAACACAACAAAATACATATATATGTAGTTTGTTTTTGTAGCCAACTTTTTGATTAAAACGCTTTAAGCTAATTAAAGGGCATGAAAAAATGACAACTCAACTTAGTTAAAAAAAAAAATCAAAAAAAAATAAAAATAAAATATCTAAATTTGTTTTGTTCATGAAAGTGCATGGTATCCGTTTAATTCACTAAATTTGTTTTTATTAGCAATTTAGTAACTAATATTATCGAATTTCACAAAAAAAAAGAAACTAAAAATATCACGTAAGTTTAGCTTGGAATTTTTGCTTTCTCTTTGGGATTTTCAGTATCTTTTTTTTTTTTTGTAGGTTTTTGTTTCTAAGTCACACGCACTCACCTCGCGATGACCTATTTGGGAGCGGCTGGATGTGGATACTGTGTATATGCCTCATCGGGTGATGCAGCTGTGCTAGCCTGTTCGGAATCTGTCATTGGCATTGTTGGAATAATTGTTGGTTGTGCATAATATGGATAAGTTGGACTAATATACTGTAATGATGGAGAGAAATTCTATAAAAAAATCAAATAAAGAAAGAAAAACAAATTTCATATTTAACGGTTAATATTCACTTATTAAATGGCCAAAACGATGATGATGCGTAGATATTTTTGTTTGATTTTGAAATTTTTTTTTGCACATATGTACAAAAATGTGTATGGAAATGGGTAGAGGAGTGAGTGAAAATAGTGAGCAAATATTTGAAAATAAAATTGTTTTTGCAATTTTCAAAAAAAAAAAAAAAAAATTAGAACCAAAAAACTCTTTACACCATTTATGAATGTGAGTACAAAAGAAGTTTGATAAAAAACAACTCTTAATAAGTGGAAAATGTGCACGAAATCTTGCAAAAAAAATGGTGCTTTATTCGAAAGAGTGTGTTGCTGGTCCACAAAATAGTAATAGTATTTGTATTTATATACATAGAATAGTAGGCAAACTTTATGACACAACAAAAACTGCATTGTATGTATTGAAAAAAAAAACAACAACAACAAATATTTGCTTGTAAAAATTTTCAGCAAATGAAAGCAATTGCTGTACCCATAGGTTACCCTCAATATGAAATGTCATCCTAATTTATGAGTATAAATGATGAGTCGAAAATGAGTGCATTGCATTTCCTATTAAGTGTTAGTTTTTTAAGCTACTCACTCAAATTTTGTTTTAACATTTTACATGTTTTTTAAACTTACGGAATTGCCAATTTGCAATGTGGCTAGTTGTGGCACCATTGGTCCATATGGCACAGACGGATCACCACTGACCATCATCGAGATACCACGTGGTTGCACCTGATTGACTGCGTCTGGTTTGTAGGATGCGACTCCCAATTGTGGGGCAGCAGCCATTTGCATATACTGTAAATGAAAAGTTGAAGTAAGAAATTAGTTTCGACATATTTAAGAGGGAGGTAAATATTTTGCTTTAATTTCATATTTAAGAAAACTTATGCTATATGTATGTGGTTTACAAAAAAAAAAAGATCTATGGATGCCACTATTCAATTTCTAAGTAGAACTGCTCGCTGATTGCGAAAATCGAGTTACTTTTTTCTGTATGGATAGGCTTTCGAGATATTTTCACTAAATCACGTATATCTTAGAAACCAATTGAACAATATACGAAATGTTGCAAATTTTTTAATGAAAAAATTAAAAAAATTAAAAATTTAACAGGAAAAAAATTACAGTTACCAAGCCTGATCTGTTATAAAAAAAAAAATAAAGCTAATTACTAATGAAGAAAATCGACTGATAGTAAAAGTGGAATTAGTGGTCAAATGAAAATGCGCAAAGATTTTTTGTATGAAAAATGAGCAGGAAAGAATGTCACTCATACGCGATGTACACATGAATAATAATCTTTCCTGGTCATATTTCATACAAAAAATCCTTATTCATTTTTGTAAAGGAACAGGCTTTTATACAAGTGCAAAAATTCGTATTTTTCCCCTTAAAAAAAACAAAAAAAAATTGAATAGATATATTAATTTCTCAGAAACTATCAGGCCTATCGAACAGTGGTGTAAATACGGTTTATGGAGAATTTCGTTAGATTTAATTAGCCACATTTCGTATTAAGATTGTTTAATTGGTTCGTAAAATATACGTGATTAAGTGAAACCACATTTTTTTTAACTGAATAACGGTAAATTGCAAATGTCTCGAAAACGTATCCATAGAAAAAAATTTATTTGTGGAACAAAAAAAAAACAAATTTGTGATCCAGTGTTATCGCTTTTTTGCGCAAACAGAAAATTATTTCTTCAGCAAAATTTCGCCCAAAAAAGTTTTTTTTAATGAAAAATGAGGCGAATGCAATCTTAAATATCCTTCCGTGCGCCTCTTGCTTTCACCAGCGGAGAGTTTCGGGCGGCGATCGGGAAGGTGAAAGCCTTTAAAGCCATTGCATCCGACGGAATACGCATGCTGATGCTGAGAAAATTACGTCCTGCGGAATAGACTATTCTCAATTCGTCCCTGGCCGCTATTATCATTCTATATATCTGGAAAACGAGGAGAGTGGTCCCACTGCTTAAACCGGGGAAAGCGGTCAACAAGGCAGAGCCTTATCGCTCGATAACCTTCCTTTCCCCGTTAGCGAAGACACTTGAGATCTTGCTACTCCCGCGCTACACGCAACAGCTGGCTTCAGCATGGTTTCTGGAACGTACCCTGCACAACAACAGCACTTAACGCCATAAACACTCAGACAACTCACTTGACTGAATCGATATCGCCCCTGTAAGAAAACAGTCCTAGTAGCGTTAGATTTGTTAAAGGCCACTCCACGCTAATAAATAGAAGACATTGAGGCTTCTTATCTCCAACAGCGATTCAAACGATGGTCGGCGAATTATTCGAGTTGTCGACATTCGTTAGTAATTTTCAGAGACAAAACCAGCAAACCGACAAAAATTTAACAGTGGGTCCCACAGAGTGGTATCCTGTCTCCACTGCTGTTTAATTATTACATCCCGAAGCTCCCTCAACCACCAGAGCGAGTCACAATTGTCTCTCAAGCTGATGACTGCTCGATAATGGCGTCCGGGAATGGAATTGATAACTTGTGGTCGAAAGTAAACGGGTTTACCTCTCCCAGATTCTTCACTGCACGGAGCCCAACCTTCCCCCTACGAAATCCTCGGCAACCCTTTTTACCACCTGGTCAGACTATAGTTGGGAATTCACGTCGATGGCGAACCAATTCCGACGGATAAAAACCCAAAAATTTTCTCACATTCGGCAGTCTGCTCTCCTTTTCGACGCATATAACCGCGATTCTCAATAGAGTACAGAGCCGCAATAAGCTCTACAAGTCGCTAGCCGGCAGCACCTGGTGCCAAGGCAAGGAAACGATGTTTTGGCAACATACAAGGCAATTGGCCGACCAGTTATAAACTATGTAACGCCCGTGTAATCACCGGAGACTAACAGCATGAAGTTGACGTAGCTACAAGTATGCCCGAACACGGACGGTGGCTGGATGCCTTCTGATGTCACCACCTTCACGACGAGGCTCGAATGCTCATGGTGAGGAAGCACAATACGATGCCCTGTAAGCAGTTCTTAGTAGGGTGTCACAGATGTGTGCATCCGAACAGACCATCGCCTAGGCACGTCAGAAGGCACCTATACGACCTACGGACGAAGTCAAGAGGTTTCTAAAGCAACCTCTGGACCCGAGAGCATACCGACAGTCCATAAAAAGAATTCACAGGAAGTCGATCTCGACTTACACTGACTCTCGACATGTGAATACCGCTTTGGGAACATAACCACCTGACGTGGACGAGACAGAGCTTCGTCTGCCTTGGGTATTTCCCAGTTTGGTTGAAGAATGCACAATCTCAAAATTTATTCAAAAACGACCTATCCCAGCTGCTGCTTCGAGAATGCCCCATCTCAATGTAAATTCAATATATCGGCAGATGAGATAGGGCATTCTTGAAACGTTTGCTGAGATGGGGCGTGTTCGAACGATGGGAGAATTCGAAAGAAATAATTCTAGCCAACGACAGTGGTTCAGTTTGCGACAGGTACCGAAGATGATGATAAGGTGAATTGTATGTCCTTTGCCGTACATGAACATAGTCAGACTATTTCGCGGGACTGATGATGACACAAATTTTTTCTGGAACAGCCCTTTTGCATTTGCTTGTAGCACTCTTTTATTTTTGGCATTTTAAGTAGTATATCTTTAAATATACATTGTAGTTTATTTGTAAATAAATTTGTCCATTCATTTCTGAACTAACTCACCTGATCCTCAACTTGAGGTATTGGTTGCGTCATCATATAGCCTGGTATCCATTGTGAGCCAGCTGTCATTGGGTAACTACTAACTGGCGGTGCACCAAAACGTGAATACGGCACACCGATTGGTGTACCAACATTAACACTAACACCATTTTGTTGCATTGTCGGATCGTAGGTGACCGGTATGCCTTCGGCGGGATCACGCCACGTTCGCGCATTCGGATCGGGATTCTTGTAGAGATTCTTCTTTTTTGGACCACCATCGGCAAATTTAACCAAAAGTGGATCTTTGGCACCCTGTATTGTATTACCATTGAATATTTGTATAATTTGTTCGCATTTCTCGCGACTCTCCATGCGTGCGAAGCCAACGCCTAAACAATAAAGGAAGATAAAATATTTACAAAAAGAAAATGTTTAAAATATTTTATAAATAAATAGTATGTATGTATGTAAGCTTGTTTGAGGGCATTTTGAAAAATTCACTCACCTTTTGAATTCATTTGCTGATCGCGTAATATGCGAGTAGACACAACTTGACCATATTTCGAGAGCATATTCTCCAAGTCCGTCTCCTTGAAATGTGGTGGCAAATTTGCGATGTACAAATTTGTGGGATCCTGTTCTTGTTGCTGTTGAGTGATTGTCCATTTTGGTGAAAAATCGTTTTGCGTGAGTAAGTGTGTGTGTGTGTGTTTTTTTTGTTGTTGTATGGATAGATATGTGGCCCGGCGTATACGTGGATGGTTGTTGTTGCAAAGCATTGCGATTTGAAGAGATGTGTTCCATACATTATATAGAGTTTCATTTGGTGTGTGTTTTACATTTACAGTGCCGCATAAAAGTACAACATAACAAGCAATTCGAGAGCAATTCGTAAATATTGTTACATTTTGTAGTCATAACAAAATTTATTTGAGCGTTTTTGTTGTTTCGGTTAGATGTGTGGTGTTGAGTGCAGGTTGATGGATGTTGTTTAATTTTTTTTTTTAGGACACCGCAGATTGGCACATTTTTTCGCGTACGTTGTAAAACATGAGAATTAGATGGAGAAATATTTGAAAAATAAAATAATTATGAGTTAGTTAAATTTCAATATCAGACAGACATCTTTGGAAAAGCGTGTTTATGTATGTATGTATGTATGTATGTATGTATGTATGTATGTATGTATGTACGTGTAGAGTAGCAAATGTTTGCATGTTTGCATGAGTAAATATAGTATTTAATTTTACATTTGTATACATGTATGTTTGAGTGCAAGTACTTATATATGTGTAGTATGTATGTGTGTATGTACCCATCTATAGAGCTTTTAATAAATAAGTACATATATATGTATGCACATACATACATACACACTGTTGTATGCCAATATGTCCTGTTCATTTTGTTATTGCACGAGAATGCGTGTTATTCTTGTGCGCAAATCGAATCACTTATTTTTCCTAAGTTAATACTTATTTATAACTTTATTACACTATTTATATTACAATAATACATATTATACCAAAAGTGTGTGCGCTGAAATCATTATAAATCGATTAGCAGTCATTGAACTATTTGGCTTTAATTCAATTAATTTGATAGCAATTTGTCATTCGATGCCATTAAAGGCGAAGACGCGCAGTAAATTGATTGTAATTTATCCATTTGCTACATTCATTAGTTCAGCCCCTATATCATTAAGGCACATGTATGTAGTTGTGTATATTTGCTGCACCCTTCGCAGAATGCATAATCGTTACGGTGGCCATACATACTTACATATTTTAGAAATAAAAATATAGTACAAGCCTTTATTACGTACAATGTACATGCAGCAGGATGGGTTAATTTCTTTTTGACTAACTATGCACATATAGCACAGAAAGATTCTATGTGCAATTCTAAGCAAATTTGCTGAAGCAACCATGAGTCCAAATTCAATTTGGCCTTTTCCAAATTGCGACAATAGTGTTCGAAAAAAATGTGGAAATTTTCACTGTTGCTCCCTCTCGTGGAAGTTTTGAGAAAAAGATATGTGCAGAAATCGATTCCTCACACCAAAAAATTCTTTGTAGCATTTTTTTCATAGACCCAGAATAATAATTATTTCATGGAGGAGGTCATCCAAATTTTCGTAAGAATTATAAAAGTCTTTTGATAATAATTATGTGTGAGAAAATTTGTTTAAGTCATCGATAACTATTATTTTAAAACTTATACAATATAAGTCTTCTCATAATAATTATCAGCGAGATAAATATTTTTAAGTCTTCAAAGACTTTTATTTTTTAGACTTATATTTTAAAAGTCTTGCCATAATAATTATCCCTGCGATAAATATTTTTAAGTTTTCAAAGACTTTTATATTGAGACTTATATTATAAAGGTCTTTTGACAATAATTATGAGTGCGAAAAATTTTGTATTTAGTCCCGAACGGGTCCCAAACCAAGCCCCAACTAGTCCCAAACTGTTCCCGACCTAGCCCCGAACTGGTTCCCAACTAAACCTAAAATGCTCCTGAAGAACTGACTGGGAATCTCCTGAAGACAAGAAAAGTTTTCCGATCGAAAACTGTTGATTTTCAAGAATTCTACACTATTTCTACGAAAAGTTGTTTTTCCCCCATATAAAATACATGGAAAACTTTGAGCGCTTTGAGCACTCCCTATTTTTGTTTTTTTTTTTTCAAAATAAAAAAATAGGGGTATATTTTTTTTCGATATAGAACAATCCTAGGGGGTGGCGGCATTAAAAATTTGACCTTATTTCTTTTACATACATTTTTGGACCACTTTACTGTATATATTCATGTTCTGCGAGCTTTAACGGAGCCGTAATATTAAAAAATTGCATACAGGCAAAAGATACGACTTGTAGTCTCGTATGTATGTATAGAGCATCAGCTGTCACAGCTGACATAAGACCATTATTTTCTTCGGAGTTACAGTATGGTGACGAACCCTGGCCAAAGCCACGTCCAAACGAAAAATGGAAAATGTGCTTATCTCGAAGATATTTCCCGCCAAGATCTGCAAAGCTCCTAAAGCTCTTTCGGTCGTTCTTGCGACAAATTACTGGCTAGCGTAAATTATGTCTAGCTAAACATCTTATCTGCCTGCTTTGATAACAAGTTTTCGACAAAAAACCTCGTTAAGAGCGAATAGTAAAGTGTAAGAAGCTAGACTCTAGTCCATTGAAATGGAGTAACATCTGTTCAGACCGAAAGGGGAAAAAGCTCTCACATCTCTCCCAGGGACTTCAGGCCAATCAACCTCGCTGCATTTTTGGTTAAAAGTCTGGAGAGGCTGGTTGATCTGTCAGAAGTTCGAAATGCATACGATTGCTAGGCCGATTGAGGAAGCCTTCATATATATAATGACCTCACTATGGGTGCTTGTCTCGATATCGAGGGCGCCGTTAACAATGTCCTACCAGGGACTACAGTCAGATCCCTGATTAAGCTTCAGATAAAAACTGATCTTGTTAGGCTCATACACCGCATAATCAGTGACAGAATTGTCGCAGCGGAGTGGGCTGGTGCCACCGTCCATCGCAAGGTAACAGCACACATCCCAGGGTGGTGTTGTCTCTACCCTTTTCTGGATTCTGGTCGTAAACAACCTACCAGAGGAGTTGATGAGCATGTCAGGCGATTCCCCTCTGATGATGTGGCACTTTAAGGTGAACCTGATGGCTAGATGGTCTGCGAACTGCGGAACTTGCTGTCAATCCCAGTAAAACGGAACTCGTTTTGTTCACTAGGAGATATAAGGTCCCCACGCCACTCCTCACGCGGTCGGGGGCTTTCGTCTGGCGTTTTCTGACGGGGTCAAATACTTGGGCTTGATTCTTGACTTGAAGCTGTCGTGAAAGCCAGGGTTATTTACTGTATCTTCGAAACCATAGTCATGCCCATTATGTTTTATGGAGTCCTCGCCTGGTGGAATGCACTGGAGGAGGCTAGGTCAGTCGGTAGGCTAGAGCGAGTGCAATGAGCAGCGCTCACTGGAATCAGTGGAACGCTTAGGACCACTCCCACTCTGGCCCTTAACGTGCCTGACACCAGCTAGCTCTTTATCAGCGCACATCCCATCTAGGGATGAGGGGATGGAGAGCAGTAGTTGGAGGGGTCACCGGTGAACTTTTACATAGATGGGTCGAAGCATGAGTTCTCCAGGTCACGGTAGTGTTTTTCAGGCGGAGGTTGTGGCTTTAGATATGGTAATTCCCCCTTATGCCATGTATTTAACATACGCCAAAACTTGGAAAAGATCCATGACAAAGGGATCGACACTGACCACACCTTTGTCGATTTTAAAGGCGCTTTTGATAGCAAGAAAAGACGTTGCCAGTATAGGAGCTTTTGGCGGAAGAGCCCTATACGAGTCAACGGCTCAAGTTCCCCAAGCCCTGATTAGGGCCAGCAGCAGAGTGCCTGGAACCTTAAGATGGTTGCCCCTTTACCAGGATACGGAGGTAAGGGTGACATTCTGGCCTTTCGACCAAAGTGATCTAAAATGCCTGCAAGTTTTCGCACTCTGATATGTTTGGCTTATAAACAAATTTGAAATGATGAGTTGCTAAGAAATGTTAGCTCTGAATACGAATACAGAAATGGAAGTGGATAGGTCAAATCTTGAACAAAGAAGACGGCAGTATTGCAAAGAAGGCCATGGAATGGAACTCTCTAATTGGCAGAGGCAGACCCCCCGGCAGACCGCGTGAAACGAAGAGCAGTCGACCGAGAGGTGAAGCAACTCGGGTTAAGCTGGAAGGAAAACAAAGCGATTGCCAGCGACAAGAGGTACGCCTCCTCTGCATTAAAAAGATGACGTGGATAATAGTAACTTCCAACTGGCAGAAAAGAGAAGCGACTGCCGTGCTTTGTTGAACTCCGCCAAAATCGTTAAACTGTTTACAGCGCCAATCAAGAGGAAGATTTTTTTTTTTATTAATCACAAGCACACACACGCCTTTGGCATAGACCTACCCAAATTTTCTTAAGATAACTTTTATGTATGTATGTTAGTGAATATGTGAAATTGCTCATGGTTTGTCTTTATACCTCACAGGTGGTCCCATATTAATTTGGTTTAAATCGGATAATTGGATCATGAAGAAATTAACGATAATCTGATTTTTTTTTTATGAGAATTGAAGTCGGTTTTGTTCTTTGCTTAAAAATTACTTGTGTGATATCTTATTGCCGCAAAATGGCAGTTTTTATGTTTGAAAAAATTTGGTTGGCAATTGTCAGTGTTAACCATTGTTGGTATGGCCAACAGCTATCAAACCTGATATATGCGCACTCTGTATTTATTTTTTGTGTTCCACAGTGTAATCATCGTTTTTACGTACATATTTAACTCGTAATCAGCGACACCCTGTTACCAAGTTTTATATAAACGCAGTGATTAAAAAAATCTAACGTCGTATTGGACCCACCATTTTCCATTTAAAAAGTCTAGCTTCAAATTCGTAATAACCGACCCCAAAGGTTGACTGCTTGCTATATTGGGCCCGAAAATGTAAAATTTTAAAATCTAAATTCATATTCGAAATCAAAGATCATAAGTTAAATCATTCAATATTTTTACAATTTTGTCTGTCACATAAATAAGTCCGCCAGAATTTTGAGGTTAGAAAAAAATCTTGACATGATGGGGCAAACAAACTTCATATTCGTGTTCTGCGACTCCAAAAAACATATGAAACACGTGGTCTGGTTTAAGATTTATCACTTTTTAAACTATGTTCTGACATCATAAACTCGTCATGGAAAATGCACACGAAAACTCATCACAAATGGATAATCAATAATAATGGATGAGGTTCTAACTGTTTTGCAGATTTTACGAAGAGCGAGCCTACGACGTATCGAATTATTAAACGGTTTAACGGTTTAAATTAAACCGATTACTTTTGTAAAGTTTTATCACAGAAAAACTACACTGCTTTTTTATCAAACTATAAAATGTGCATTAGGGTGGTCCAAATTTTTCCCTAGCGACCCCAGAACTGAAGAATATCGAAAATAAGGAAACCCGCATTTTATGTTTTGAAATCGGTAAAAGCCGCCGGGGCTTTGAAGTTTTCCATATATTTTCTATGTGAAAAATAAACTTTTTGTTAGAATCGCAATAAAATCATTAAAAATAAATAGTTTTTTGATCGGATATATTTGATTTCAGGAAAATAAATTTCCCCTTCAGAAATCTGCAAACAAGGAAATGATGATGCATATTTAACTTTAAAATTTTATGAACTACTTTTTTCACGACCAATAACCTCATCTTTATACACAAATTGGTTATTTTATATGATCGTAACCACATAACGCACGTTTCGCAAAAAATAGTTAGTGAGATTTTAGAGTTAAATTTTCATCATAATTCCATTGTTGAAAGATTTTTATTTATTATATTATAAAAAGTATATTTTTAACAATTTTGTAACAATTCTACGAAGAAATGTGTCTTCCTCAAATAAAATATATCGAAAACTTCAAATCCCCGGCGGTACGATAAAATATTAACCGACTGCAAAATAAAAAAAAAATACGGGTAACCTTCTTTTCCGTTTTCTACAATACTTGGGGGTGGCAGCAAGACAATTTCAAAAAGTTGAATTTCTTGTGTATTTTTAGACCATCCTAATGTACATGCATATTTTTTCAGTTCCATATTTAAAGATTTTGATATGAATCGTGTTGACGGTCAATCGAAACTATTGCTGAATCCATCGTAGGCTCCATTTACCTAAAATCACTGAATCTGGTGTTAATATACTTTGAAAAGTATTTTGTTAGCTTTCCGATTAGTCGTACTTTTTGGATCAAATCAGACATCTTACGAGCCAACTTCGTGTGTAAAATTTTATTCGAAATTCACAAATGTATATTTAATTTAATTTCTTCAACTTTAGTTTTGTAGTTTTCGTTATAAAGACAAGCCATGAGCATATATACATAATTGTAATTCAATAACTTATTTAATTTCTTAGCAAACATTAGTAATAAATGTAGTAATTTACATATAGTACATATCTATGTATGAATGAAATATAAGTAGGTATGCATATAAAATAGTTTCAAATAGTTTATTGGGTTTTTAGGCCGGCGCAGTAGTAGATTTCTTCTATTTCAAATGAACTTCAATTCTGTTGGCTATTCGGAAAATTTATTCTAATAACTAACAGGGGTTATTTACGCAATTACTAAAAGTTATATATGTACGTATATATTTTTTTTTATTAAAAGTTTTACTACTAGGAATGAGTGTACGCAAGTATTTAAAAATCACCTAAAATGACAATGATAAAAAAAATTAGATTTGTACAAATTAGTAGTAAAAACCAGTTATTGTTATTAACATCGTGAATTCTTCTAAAGTAAAAATAAGCTATTTAGTCGAAAAAGTTCACGTAGATTAATATTTTAATTTTTGATGATTGTTCGGCGGTTTTAGAACTATCTTTGTAAAAAATTGAATTTTTCAACATTACAAGAGATTAACCGCCCAATTCTGTGTTTTCTTGATAAATTTTTTGTAAAGAAATTTTATCAAGATTTTTATCAAGTAAAAGCTCCCTTCGCATTCTGTGTCAATATTTATAAAACAAAAAGCTCTACGATTTTCACATGAGTGGAACTGACTTCCACATGAGTAGGACTGATTTCATTGTCACATAGGAAAAATATGAATTTAAAAACAAAAAAGCTTTTGACTGCAGTAGCCGAGTAGGTAAAGATGACGACTATAATTCCGTTGCAGGTTCAAATGCTGGCACGTGGGTATTTCATTGTTAGAAACAAATTTATTAATATACAAAATTTATAAATTTCACATGAATATTTAATTTGTCAATAGCATTTTCAATCTTGATAATTTATCAGGAAAAGAGCTTTTGATATCTGTGCTAGAATACCAATTCTTGATAAATAATAAAAAATTGACAAATTATAAAGATTTTCAATTTTTCAAGTGCACAGAATCGGGCTGTAAAAATTACTTTAAAGTTCAAGTAAATATTTAGTAGCAAAGAGATAAAAGTTTGTGGAGGCGGGGAGCAAGGGTATTTTCCTCCGTACCCGGAGTTTTCAGGGGCTCGAATTTTTTCCGAAAATTAAATTGAAATATAGAAATATTTTGCTATATATGCATGTAGTACCGGGCCCGGTTGTTAGAATATCCGTTAGAAAAAAGAAGATTTAACGCTCTTAGTAAAGTTTAAAAAATTGGTTTAAAGTAAGTCATTTAGCTCGCCTCTCTCTCTTGCTTTCAGAGCGTACTTCTGAGCAAAGGGGAAACTCGTTAGCAATGGGCTCACATTTCTCGTCACTTGCGTACCTCTACCGAGGTGGGTATCAGTTCTCAGCGAGCGCGGAAAAGCAACTAGTACGACGCACAGTGGTGTAAACGCGAAATTTATTATTCAAAAAGGTCTACAGGTGTACTTGCCGGGCGAAAATAATAATAATAATAAATGCAATTTCTTAACCGCTTTAAACTAAATTTTAATAGGCTATAAAACTGTATACCTACATTTTTTTTAAAAATACAAAAAATTATAATTTTGTTGATTTTTTTTTTAATTTTAAAATTTTGCATGCACATTTTTTTCGTTTTGGGGGAACATTATAATTGTTTTAAATCAGTTTTTTATTAATATTCATTAGCAGGAGCAGGAAAATCGATTTTCTTCGAAATTGCTACTTCCTCTGCACTTTGTACTAAAAAATTTAATATGAAAAAATAAAAATTTAAAAAAGTGCTCCGTAGACCTGTTAAAAATTTTGTTTTATCTTTCAATAAAAAAAAAACATGAAAATCCGGCAAGAATTGTAGGCTGTAAACTTTTTTGAATAGTGAATTTCACAGCGCAACGTTATAAGGTCCTATCGAGTGAATTTTGTCAAAGGTTCTACGCCATCGTCGGCAAATTGATTGAACCTGCTCGCTTTTGAAATCGACCATTGATCAGATATTCATCATACGCCAAATCTTGGAAAAGCTCCGCCAGAGGAGGGTCAACTCTTGCTACCACTAAACGAAGCGAAATAGCCTTTATCTCTCTATGTCTGATAGAGGCATTTCTGTTAAAATAATTGTGAAGGACTTCACCGAGACAAGATGGACTACCCATCATTTCTACAATCTGATGTTGAAGGCAATAACAAGATCTTTTGAACTGAGCCACTCAGGTATTATTTTCTATAAGAGCATACAATTGCTGGAGCAATTCGTTCCGTTTCTTCTGTTTTCTGCGTGCTGGACTATGACAATGTGCGATGGGGTGGTTCTTGTAGTATTTTAGAGTAAAATTCTAAGCCATTGCGCATTGGCCCTACAACTACATCGATGTTGTCCTGCGCATTATCCCACGCCTCTTACTTCTACAGATTCTGTTGAAAAAGCTGTGTTAACACAGAGATGTCAGGTGGAGACCGCAAGTTACCACTGTTAAACCATATCTGTCTTGCCGAATTTTTTACCATCGCTGACTTAACATCAGTTGTCATTTCGTTGTTTGACAACTCAGTTTTCATTTTACCGCGCCAACTACATTGGGTGTAGTCGATCTCATTGGCTTGATGCCGTTTTGAAAGTGATATGTTAAGACAGCAAGCAGCAGCCCATCACATGAGAAAACGGGACAAACTTAAAACAGAAATTTGACAGATGTTAAGACACATTTAGTAGAAGGTGGGGTTAAGACATAGCGGCTACGCTTGCCAGGCCATGTCGTGCATTGCTGCAGGCCTGAAAGTATTCGAAACAGTTCGCGCGTGTGTACATACTCGAGGAAAGTACTCTCTACATTGGATAGGCCAGGTCGAAGAGGCATTCGGCTTCATTAAGTAACAAGAGTAGACCACTGGGGGTTAAAGCGTCATGAAAAAGAAGAAGAAGAAGTTCAGCTGACCTGGTTTGATCGCCTCCAAATTGAAAAGAAGAAAACTCAACCGATGTTTCACATCGCGCTTGCGCGTGAACCAGCCTATTTTTGCTGAACAGTAACTGCTTTGATTTGCTTCACCGAACTTTGAAAAACAGACGAACGTGCTCAAGTCGAAGAAGTTTACATACATACATATATATTGTAGTATAACCTGTATGAACTTTTTCAACTACATACATACATACAAAAGTATCTACAACGCGAATTATTCTAAAAGTCGCTTATTAGTTATAATGAAAATAATATTACAATTAAACGTTACTGAAACGTTGCAAATTATTGAAAGAATTCTTTTACTAATTAGCTATTTAAGTAATGTAATTTGAAATGTTTACAAAAATGTGTAACGATGTATGTATGTATGCTGGATGTGTGGAAGTTTCCAATGTATTGAATATTTCGTTTTGTATGACTTAACTTTAAAGAGATAGCGCCGATTTAATGAAAACTGTCTATATAAATATGTATATGCATTTTATATGCGTTAATTAATATTTGTATGTATATGTATTTTTGCAACTCTGCGCTCAAGAATTTGCATGAATTTTGAGTTAAATTAATTAATTGTATTGTGCTGATTTGTGAAGTATGAAATGTGATACCCCGCTTCAATATTTTGTTTCCTACATTTTGGTAATACATACGCGAATGTATGCATGAAAAATTTTATTTACTACGTGGTTTTGTTAAAAGTTAATTTTGCACCGTGCGACAGTTATTTCTAAAACAAAAAAAAAAAAAAAATCAATATATTCGCAGAACGAGAAGCCAAAAATAGTAAAGCTGACTATAGGTTTTTTAGAACTACTTTGAAACGACAAGGATATAAATTGGTTTAAAAAATTCAGTGCAATATAGAATCACGATATGAACATCAAATAATAGACAAAATTCTATAGAACTGAAAGAGATTAAACACTTTTGTGCACGCGGACGAATAGGCATTGAAAATGGCCTTTTTGAAATTGTATCCTTGAATATACTTGAAAACCACGACCACATTAGTCGAATTTCGTTCTTCTAACTTTACTAGCTTGAAAAAATAAAAAAACACAGTTTTACTATACATATTTGGTCCATGTTTTTGTGAGCATTAATGTGATTCATTTTGTGTGTTTTGGTTTTTTTTCTGTTTTTGTCGCACGGTTTTATATGTGTAATAATTTAATTTAAATTACTAATTAATATTAAATTAGTAATTACTATGAAATTTAGTTTTGTAGTTTTCGACGATTGGAGTAAAAACAACAATAAGCTTGTCTATATTATAGAGAAGTAATGAAATTCAAAATTTTCTTCCTAAAGGAAAGCATACACATTTTCAGGAAGTAGAATGAGCAAATTGTAGCATCATTTGAAGTGTTAAATATTTTCAATTTTTAATTTTTAATATAGTTCCTATCATAACCATACGACAACGCATTTTGGACAATTTTCGATTACGCAGGGCACAAAACAAAAAACAAATGTTAGATATATTTTTGATAGACTTTTTTGTGCTGATTCTCAAACATTGCAGACAGAAACTTTATACCCACTGACTCGTAATCAGCACAACAAAATCTATCCAAAATGGCTTTAACCTTTGCCTCACCAAAATTGGTGTTGCCCTGTGTTATTTATTTTTTTATTATTAGATTAAGGTGGGGTTTTTTAATAAAAATATAGTTAATTTAATAACAAAAAACCATATAAATCCAAGCTTCCACTTTTGTAGAAAAATTTTAAAAATCCGCAAATTTTTTTAAAAAATTCATACTCTTTATTCACAATTTTTAGAAAATGTTTGCGTACGCAGTTTTATAGCTAACGTCAACAAAAAAACAAAAAAAAAAATTATTGCTGGCAATTTATTATACTAGTTAAATGGGCTATACACCTGCATACCTTATATATTTCCTACAAATTCTAAATAAAAAGTGTGAAATTTTTACGAAACTTTGTTCATTTCTTAAATTCCTGTTCAAAGCTGGGATTTATTTGGCTTTTTGTTATACTTACAATGAACTATATTTGTATAAAAAATTTTGCCAGTGTATGCGTGTCGTATAGTTATGACAAGCACTATAGTTTTCGATTACCTACAAACGGAAACGAGCGGATATTCCTACAGCGGTATTGCCCTAACCTTCCTTGGAAGTACTTTAAGCTGTTATGTAGTGTATTATGTTTTATGAAAAGTAAAGACATTTTGTTCGGAAGTACGAAATATTATACTATATCAGCTACTTATATTTCACTACCTACGATTCTTAAAAAGAAAGTCTTTATTAAAAATATACATTTTAATTACATATAATATATATATATTTTTTTCAATTACTTTCTATTTTCTAAGCATTTAGTTTTAAAATAGGCATTATGTACAATCCATACATACAAAAATACTTTACCTACTTAATGGAGAGTCAATTGTAACTTACTATGTGTATATAATTTTGGTAAGGTATGGATTTTTTTTTTTGTTAAGTAAACATGGTACGCAGTTAGTTACCTACATTTCGTTGAACGAACTTCTAAATTAGATTTCTCATTTTACTGCTAAAGGAATTATTGGAGAGAGATATATTTTAGTTATATCAAAAACAAGTTTTCTTTTACTTTTACTAAATATTTGATACTGAAAGAAAATTCAACGACGTCGGAAGGTTTAATACGCAGTGAACGTAGTATTTCTTTAGATCAATTCGGTGATTATCGCAGCTTGGATTAGCCAAATTATTAAACAACTGCTTGACCAAACGGTACAGTCAGAAAACTTATTGTCAGTTGGGTTTCCCAATTGTAAAGACCGTCGCGAACTGCCTCTAATATTTAAAATGGTTTGGAATACAGATTTTGGCTTTCTTGCATTGACATTGATTGCCTTCAAAGCAATTTAAGAGGAAAAGTCGTTAGTCGCACATATGATCAGAGGATCTGCATCACATTGAGATATTTGGCTTCTGACTTGAATTCGTAAGACCTAAATTCATGTGCGCCATTACTCTCCATACTCTAGAACTCACCATAATGGAAATTTGTTCCTCCTGTAACCTCGTTTACTGCGTAACACAAGCTACAGCTACCATATTGGCATAGTGTAGTTGAGAAACGCTGTACTCCAGTTGCGACTTTGGTTATGTGCGGTGAAAAAGCGAGAAACTTATCGGAAGTAACCACCAGTGTTGCCGCGTATCGTTTTTAGTGGTAACCAAATTCCTTTAAAAAAAGGCTAAAACTAGCTACAGGCTACGAACAACTTGCAAGGGTAACACCACAACCCTCGACATAGTGGCGGTGGAATACAGTGGCCGCGACTATCAGATCACGGAAACTAAGTTTCGAAATTTCGATGTCCATTGTCCCGATAGAAGTTACTGGGAATTAAGTATTGCTCTCAGCGATGACGAAATACCAATTTTCGCGGACGGCTCCAAAATGGGTATCGGAACAGGATCTGGCGTCTTCTCTCAGGAGTTATCTTTGAGAGAGTCCTATAGAATCCCAGATCCTTGCGGTGTTATTAGGCTGAGATATATGCAATCGACATAGCGGCAAGGCTGGTGGGCATGGTCGACCTAGCTCTACAGCGTGGCGACGAATAACTGTTACCCAGATTTTTTGAGAAATAAAAGGGTCCTTTATAGATTTTGCCAAAAACTATTTTGTTGTTAATTTTCCACAGATTTTACTTTAGTTGTATTAATTAGTTTTCAAATTTTAATCCTTGTTTACATTTGCCAGCAGTGTAAACTTTGAGAGTAAAGTTCATTTGGCACGCAGGTTTTCGTCAGTTAATTTATTGCATATCTTCTGTAACCATAGGCAAATTTTGTCCATTTTGAGTCCCTTATAATCCCGCTTTTGTTCGACATAAGGGCTCATACTCAAAAATCGAATAGACTCGGAACTGGTGACTAGGACGGCCATTCGTTCGACCAACCTTATACAGGTTTTTTCTTTTTTGTATTTTTTTATACAAAGCCTAAGAAAAAATACACCTGAAAAAGACTTGCGTGCCAAATGAACTTTTCTCTCAAAGTTTAAACTGCTGGCAAATGTAAATAGGGATTAAAATTTAATAACTAATTAATACAACTAAAGTAAAATCTGTGGAAAATTTACAATAAAAACTTTTTTCGCAAAATCTATAAAGGACCCTTTTATTTCTCAAAAAAACTGGGGTAACAGTTATTCGTCGCCACGCTGTATATTAACTTGTCTTTGTTGTTGACAGTCAGGCGGCTACCGAGTGGAAGTTCGCACCTCTAACCACTCGGCTACGGCGGACCCCTAATGCCTTGATTATTCACTATGCTCTCTTTGTAAAAGAGTGCTCTTTAAGGGAATATGATCATGGAAGAATACAAAGAGCATGCAAAACCCTACCAGGAGCGCGAAAACGAACGAATCTGACATCTCGTTGTCTGGTATAGGACTATGCCGCCTTACTAATCGATTTTCAGAGTAGACTAGTATTTGGAGATGTAAGTAAGAGATTCTAAAGCCTTAAAAGCCAAATAGCTACCTGCGTGGATGGAAATATTGCTTATTTGCTTTTCGTATTTTTGGTAACTCCACCTCAAAGTCAGTACTACATATATATAGTCTGATAGACGAAATCATCATTTTACAGCTGTTTTAAAAAGACTCTACCGCTGGACCCATTCTCCAGTTTCCAGCCATTGACCATTAGAAATGTTCTAGGCCTTGGAATATTTTTTGTTCAATTAAATGAAGATGAATATATAAAGGCGGCACTAAAGACGGAGTTGTGGGGTCTTAATTCTCTCAAAAAATATCATTCGATTCAAATATTTATTTTACATCCACTTCTGCATAAAACCTTCCGAAGCGCTCTCAAACTACAGCTACATACATTTACATATACGATGATCTAAATATGTATAACTTTCATACCAAATGTGTAAGAAAATGGTAATTACATCCTAAATTAAAGTCGTATCCAAAAGGATAATAATGGTTTTTACAAATAATACAAAAAAAAACATACATACATGTATAATACATATACTCATACTAAGAATGTCTATTGAATTTTTTTTTGCTAATGAATGTACTACATTTGTTTCAAGTATGTTTTTGGTATCTACGCGTATTTTACTAATAGTAAAGGTATTTGGGACATTGGGGAAAACTACAAAAAACAAAAACTAAGAGAATAAACTAAAAAACGAACAAGAAATGTGTAAAGAAAATTGTAAAGCGGTAATTGGAAAATAAGTTAAATACCTATTTTAAGTACATAGGTACTAATTACTTACAAGAAAGTATTCAAGTCAAGTTACCTTGCGTTTGCGCGTCAACTTTCGAAAAGAATTTGTATTTCCTCATAAAAAATTAGCACAAAAAAGTTGTCAAGTAAAATAAATATGTGTACTTTACATAGAAATAATAAAAGTTGTTAAAACGACTTTCTGGTAACTTGTACAAGCGTTGCACTATCGCCAGTTATTATTAGATAGCTGGCCGTTAGCGCCGCGAATTATTGTTGTTTATAGAATTCCGGCTAATTAAATTACTTTTTCGTGGAACATAAGGAACATCGCTGCCGCCAGGCTCATTTTATATTGCAAAAGTTCCTTGGAATGTAATTATGTATGTATATGTAATTGAGACTAGCAACAGCAAGCAATGGCAATTGGCTAAGTTATTGTCGCGCATCGATGCGCGGCAACAATGTAAAATAATAATAATAATAATAGATGGGCGCTTACACATTAGTACATATGTATGTTAGTGTTTGGCCGAGCTTCTCCTCCGATTTGTAGCGTGTGCGCCTTGATTTTGTCACACAAAGCGGAGGGACCTACAGTTTTAAGCCGACTCCGAACGGCGATTGCATTTTTATGAGAAGCTGTTTTTCATTGCCTGCCCAGGGGCGACCGCTGTTAGTGAAAAACCTTTTTTTTTTATTTTTTGGTGTTGGGTTGAACCCAGGCGCTGCGAAGTGGAGGCGCGCACTGCTAACCACCACACCTTTGCGGCCGCCAATAACAATGTAAAAATCGTATAATAATCACTGTTTGCCAGCCATTTGTGTGTAGCTCCAGGCACGAATATGTACGAACATACATATGTACTATGTACATACATTTGTATGTATGTATACATATCAGTAAGTGGGTGTACGGTAAAGGCGCCATGCAGTGCGACTACGAATAATGTCATTTTCCTTTTATGATCCATCATTGTAGTGGCATAAAAAATGCTATGAAATCAAGAAGGATGAGAAACAGAGAGAAAGCGAGAGAGACAGATAGAGAGAGAGAGATTAAAGAGAGACGGAGCGTGAAGGCTCAAGGGATGGCTATCACAGCGAATGGCAACAATTAGCGAAGTTCTTTGAACTCGTAAGGACATACATACAGTGTAGTTAGGCACATACGTACATACCTAATTGTAACAAGTAAGGACAGTACTGTCTTCAGCTATGCCCAAGGCATCATACCTTTCACGAAAATCAGAAAATTTAACATCAACCTACTACTGCATATTTGATAAGTTCTTTGGGAGCTAGAGATTATAATAAAGTGGTTTTCAAAATTTTCACTTTAACTACATAAATACATAGATAGATGAGTAATGTTATATTTGAACCATCAATGGCATGGATGATACACCCTACAAAGTACAGATTTTTAATGATTTTCACTGTAAGCTCGATAGGTATGATCGATAAGTAAATGGGTCACAAAATTCCAAAGTTTTAACTGCCTACGTAAAGGAGACATATCCCGAAAACTTATATGTATGTACATATCTGAAAAATCAATGGTATGGGAGATTCCGCTTAGAGAGCAAAGACCTTGACAATTTTCTTAGTAGACTTTATGTTATTAATTAGTAAGAAGTAAATAAAAAAATTTGAAGACAAACTTTACTTAGTGGTTAATAGAAAAATCAAAAGCCGACCCCCGTACCATCTAACCGTTAAAGTTTTAGCGGAGTTATTTCTTTTCATTTAAAATATGAAATAAATCTGACAGATTTTCCAAATATATCGACTGCTGCGCCACCTAGCCGATTAATTCCTATTTCATATTGCAACGTCATCTGGTCAATCACAACAACAATCAGCTGCATGGAAGCTATGGGATAAAATAACCCGATCAATAATACCCGAACGGAGGCGATAAGCAAGGCACTCTCTGAGCATGGAATACAGCGCCTTATGGTGGCATGGATTGACTCCATGCTGTGAGCAGGAAAACCACCAGCGGTACGCCTGAAGGGGGTGTACTATCCTTTCTCCTCCGGCTACTGGTGGCGAACGAAATTCTGGAGATTTTTAAAACAAGGATAATAAGGGTTTCGCCTATGCCGACGACTTAGTGATACTACTTATCACTGCCAAATTCCTGTCAACGATAAGTGAACTAATGGATAGTCCATTAGGTGATATCTCTAAGTAGGCCCACCAGAATGGATTCGCGGTTAACCCCTCCCAGACAGAACAGGTAATGTTTACAATAAAAACTAAAGTATCTAAAATTGTGAAATCGGGAATTGTATGGAAATGTCGCCCCACGCGTCGACTGATGAGATGGCCAGATGCGGCTCAGAGATGTCAATTGAAGAAGCGGATAGCTCCGTTTTACCACTGTTTAGTGATCACATTAGGAAAATTGATGAATACATCGTGGCCGCGACTTAGTAGGAAAAAGGCGAGGGACATACTGCAACTTGATAGACCTGCAGTAAGAGCCCTTACCGGCGTCATCACAGGACACTGTGCTATAGCCGCAATGCTTCTATGGTGGCGAATAACAACAAGTACTCTCTGCAGAAGCTGCCGTGATGAGGATTAGGAAGAGTCAATTCTGGGCCGATGACAAGGTCTATAGACGAAGCGCCTCAAGCATTTGGGCTCACGCTTCTTTAACAGTCGAGAGCGAGATAGCGGATGTGGAACTGTTCAGTAAAATAATGGCTTGGAAGCTACTCTCTCACGATTATGGGTACGATTCTCCGCCTGACATGGAATATTCCACAAACGCCCTCCTAACCTAACCTAATCCGATCTTTGTAAATCGGCTCAGCTCGACAATCTTATCATTTTGGTATAGTTTTTGATGGATCTATCTCAACTTCTTCTGTTACTTACAAAGATACCATTTCATGTTAATGAAAGGTATAAAAATATACGTATATACATATGTACATGTGCACGATATTGCTCCAAAGAAAGTGATGGTAAACTTCAATGCACCCAAAAGGAATCAAACTGCAGCACCACACATTACATACATAGTATTATCTAAAGGCAATTATGTGGGTGCCATAACTACTTTATAGTCTAGTTATATAACGAGGCAGCACATGACAACTTTCCATTACTTTTATTTGGCCTGAACGGCGATAATTAGAACAATGAATGGTAAGTGTCATATGATTGTGAGTATGAATAGGCGCTGGGGTCTGTATCATGCCGATGAAGTTCTGGATTTTATTGAAAAAAATTCGTTTAATATAAAAAATCCACCGTGGCTTACGGCACTTCGACCGTAACCGGAACGACCCAGATATATATCAGAAAGTTCAGTACAAGCAATACAAAAAAGTTTGATTTTTAAAATTCGAATAGCAAAATGACAAACATTTGATTTTCTTGCAAAGTAATTATGTATTTATGTTATTATATCGATACCTAATTGGAAGATCGACCTATCTCGGCAGCCAGTTCGTAAAACGCCCTATCTCAGAAAACTGTTCAAGAACGCCCTACTTCAGAATTTGATTGAAGAACGCCCTATCTCAGGTACCGATTCAAAAACGCTATCAATGTATTTTCAGCTGAGATAGAGCGCTTTCGAACTGGCTGCCGAGATACTAGGTCGATCTTCCACTCAGGTGACGATATGTAACTACACAAAGAAATAATAGGATTTTTGTGCAGCAAAAGACATTTAAATATATTTTCGAAGGGTGGTGAGACTGGCTAGCCACTGTGTTTATAAGGTTTATAGCGTCACTAAAAAACCCATGATCCCTGGGATCAAGAGCTGTTTTGGAAAGGAAAGTAGATTTCTTGGCAAAATAAAACCAGTTTTTTATCGCACTTTTTTCTCGGTTGCTTCCAAATGCTGTAGAAAACCTACATCCAGTAGACAGCGCACCAGCCTACCGAGAGTTGGATGCTCCAAAAAGATGAACTCCACAGTCTTCTCATTCCTTTCGCATCTCATGCTCTCATGCACATCTTACCATGGGTTAGACCTAACTTAAAGGCATGTGACACGACACAACAATAATTGTCCTGCTAAGTACATAGTACACCAACTAGTAGCATAGCGCGTATCTTGATCAGAGATAAAATAAACGTTGGGAAGTTGCTGTGATAAGCTCCCCATATCGTTATTGAAAGTCTGCAGTTTTGCGTTTTAGTCTACATCTTTCTTGTCCACTGCTCAGCTCATATTTTAGTGTGACTGCTCGTTGCCACTGATGCTAAATAATATGTCGCAGTGCCTACGCGCTTGTCTATTTTATACCCACCTATTTACACATTCACCGAGTCGTCATCCTTCGACCTCAAGGTGCCTCCAATATTCTTTCAAAAGAAGAAATACCAGACAAGGTAATGTGACTAGGGGTTTCTTTCGAAGAATATTTGGAAAGTATTTTTGTACTCTACTTTCTTCTTGTGAACTAATGGAATCAGCTCTGGGTATTTTTTCTGGGTGGGGGAAAAAAGGGCTAGAAGTTAACAAAACGGAAATTGTCTTGCTCTAAAGCAGAAGAAAGATTCCTCAGTTCTGTTTGCCTGGCCGGACCAAGACAGATTTTATGTCGGTTTTGTAGGACTTCCGCTTAGGCATTCCTATACAATATCCAACTAGGGATGAATAAGACGCTGGCCTAGGGACGAGAAATGATAGCCTTACCATATATAGTAATAGCTCAGGTGAGAACACAAATTAGCGCGGGATTTTATAGAAAATTTGCTTTATAAAGGAAAATCAGTATATTCGTTGCCAGTCTAAAGTCAAAAATTGTTCGTAAATCTTGCGCATCGCCAGCATCACCAGATCACGTCATCGTCTCTCTCTGCGGGGCTCATGCCGATTTCGAAGGGAACGAAATAGCCACTGCAATGACTAGACACGATTCGGAAATGCATACTAGCGAGGCGGTCAATTCACTACAACCACCGTTGTGTTATCTATTTACTGAGGAAAGTAGACGAGTACACCTCAGCCGTAGCAAATGTCCTTTGGACCAACCGAGATAACTTTGATGTCTTAAGGTCTTCATTTGAAAAAATATCCGACTGTCCCAAGGGAGTGAGTTCCGTAAAACGGAAACCCGCTTTTGGCGTTGTGCCATCTTAAGTGTCACTTTCCATTTTTGACAAATTGTAGATACGCATGTATGTAATTAAAGTAAGTAGTCAGTAGTAAGGACTAGTTGGGTATTGGTCCTAACAAATATCTGGCTAGGGCAGTGTACGCGCTGATAATTGTCAAGTCATTATTATGCTGAGCTACTCATAAAAACAGTAGGTGAGACGAAGCACACAAACACACGCCCTCTAGAGGTCGTTATCCTTACTGTGTAGCAATGCAGTTTTTAATGTGATACATTTTATAGCTTAATTCAAGCGTGCCAGCAAAGATAGCAAACTTGCGGTTGTAAGTAGTTAATTTTTAAGCGTTGCATTTGAGTAGCAGCAACAATGTTAAGCCTAGCCTGTTTACGAGAAATTATAAAAAAAAACACCGAAAAAAAACAAAAAAAGACAAGACTTATTGCTGTTTTTCTCTTGTTAAAAACCAACCACAACAAATTTAAGAAAATCATAGAAATGAGACTGTACACAAAATTATCAAGAACAAAACCAACAAAAAAAAAAAAAAAATTAATTATATAAAAAAATGTAGATAAAATATATAGACCAACTATATAGAAGTGGGGGTGGGGGGTGAGTATTACTTGCATGCAAACAAACGTACAATGGCCGGCCTATGAAGCACCCAGATACCCACTTTGGCCATCTGAGCTTGAACGCCCTTTGCTTGTAGTCCCTTGACGGCGCCCTCGGCGTATGCTGGCAACTCGAAATCGACAAAGCCGTAGCCTGAAAAGAAAGAATATTTTGTTTTTGTTTTCGCCACGTGAGATTAGCGTGTATTTTATTCAAACAAATTATTTTTAACGAATAAAATAAAATTTAATTTCGAAATGGAAATAAATAATGTATTTTTTTTTTTTTAATTTTTAACATTGATGAATGCATCGAAAGGATTAAAATTAAATCGAAACAAAGTTTTAGAAATGGACCAGAGAAAAACAAAAACAAAATTTTCGAAGAGGTAAAAGAAAAAAAAAAACAAAAGAGATTAGCAATATTTTTTAAAAATTAATAAAATGCAATAATAAAATTGAGTGATCTGGTTGAAAATCTAAAAAACAAGTTAAGATACAAAATACAGAATCGGAACTTATTTGTTTGGTTAAGAGTCAAAAATTATTATTACTATTATTTATTGTTATTGTCGATAAAAGAGTGAGTGAAAATACATATCGTTGGTGATACTGTAAAACGTTTTACATATGTATGTCAATTATTACCCTTGGCGCTTAGATGGTCTGTTAACCGTATTGAAATACTTCTGGGAATCGATGTACTCCCGTAAACCAAAGAAAAAACTCTCTACCTTTGGTTGACAAAGAGGAACGATTAACAGCAGCATTCAGATACAACTGAAAAGATCATTTAAGCGCCGAAGGCAACAATTGACGTAGAACGTTTTGCACTATCGCCAAGGACATATGTATGTGTGTATATCTGAAATATAAAGTGCGAAATTTAAATTCTTTTTAATTTTCCGTTGCCTTTTAAATATAAAATTATGTACTTATTATGTACTTATATACACAGAGTTAAAGAAGCTGGGATTCATTACTTATTAGTATAATTTTTTTTAATTATGTATGTAAAAAATTGTATGAGAAAAAAAAAACGCTATTCAAATTGCTTAACATACGAGCTACAAGTTAAAAATTTTCTTTTTTAGACCAATTGAATATTCTTTAAACTTTATTTAAATTTAAGATTCAACCAATATATGCCATCTTGTTCGATTTGTATATTGTACTTGAACTTAACAAATTCAGATTCTTACAACAAAAACACACGTACTAAATAATAAAGATGAGAAATGGTGAAGAAAAAAAATACCTTTACATTTGTTTGTTGTTTTATCTAAAATAGCCTTGGTGGATATAATTGTTCCATATCTGAAAAGGAGAAGAAAAAGGATTTTTTTTTAAATTTGCAAACAAAAAACTTTAATTTCAATGGATTGTTCTATTCTTTATGCACTTCAAAGAACGATCAAAATAATTACTACGAATAGTTCTCTGTACAATGCTTTATTTTTTTTTTGTATTAAGGTCAAATATTTCTAATTATATAATTTACCAAAAAGGACGAGGTGAGAAAGCGAAGGTTCAACTACATATCTATCATAGGAAATACACAACAGCTTGTAATATGTTTTATCCCCCTTTCTCGTTTGTGCTCAAAATCCGAGAGAGGAGGATTTAGCTGCTTATTAGTCCTCCTGATCGCCTGTAAGGGGCTCAATATGCATACAGCATATGTGCATAGTTTGAGACAACGATGGTGAAGTCGACAGAGAAAGGTTCATACAAGAAGACTTCTCGGCATTAAGTGACCCTCCAACTTTTATACGTCTTCGATAGAAAGCTGGTGCGGGCCCAGCGGGCCGCATTTATTAAAATCAGCGGGCCACTTAGAATCACTCCCTAATGCGTAATATAGCGTCAGTCGCCACCATGGGTAAGGCTGCTGCGGTAAAGGCTGCGGTTAGACCTAGAGGTACTAGGGTTTTAAGTGGGCCAGGCCATTTTACCCCTGATAACACGGATCACTGCTTGGCTAGACTGGTATCAATGAGCTCTGTCACTCCTAGGGATGAGTGCAGGGGAACTTCTGCATCGATGTGCCGATGCTTAACGGAAGGGCCGGTGTACGAGCCTTTTGCAGGCATATCTCTATCAACCGCAGATATAATCTTCCAGATCACTGGAAAGAGTCGATTGTCAGCTCAATTAGGCGTCATGGGTAAAGGAGGTAAAAATGTACACTGCGCTTACAGATGATAGGTAATTACTGAACCTTTATTTTGATTACTTTCTACTTAGACTTTAATGACTAATCGACCATAGTGATATTGCTGAAAGCTGATTTTTGCACGAGTTAGCTAGGAGAGGCACTTTCGCATCAGTTTCAACGAGAAAGCAGTGAGCTGGTGTGCCTTTGACTTAACGCGTCTCGAGCCAGCTCAGCGAAAGGTGGGCGAAAAGCAGGACAAGTCCTGATCTTCTCGTATTCACACATCCACAACTATCAATTCTAGTGGTTTTATTGACGGGACAATGTGTGATGGGCCTATAAGTGGAGAGGCTTAATATCGCACCGCAACTTTATTGTCGCAGCTGCTTAGAGGACGATGATTCCATAATTTCACATATGATGCCCAAAGAGGCTACGATCCTTCAGAGAACCTTCAATGGCACATTTTAACTAGTTTTGAAGTAAGGTTTTTTTTATTATAGCCTAGAAGTTACCGTACGTAGTGCTTAAAGCCGAACACCCACCCAGACACGTCATAAGCCATGTGAAGGGGTCGAATATAAACATGCCTTTACAGGGTAAAACAAGGAGAGCAGAGGTACTTGTAAGCACTAATATTTGCACCGGACTTGCCCTTTCACCACCATTTTGTTATATCAGTTACCAGATTTACGGGTAAGTTTTGCGTATTGATGCTTTTCGAAATTAAAATTTTAACACAAATTCAAGATTTTAAAGAGGAATGTCCTCAACTTCAGATGAACAGTCACATCTTGCACATCGGCGGCTACAAATCCGATAAAGGCGTCGGTGCAGGGAATTAAGGTTTACGACCCAGAAATGTCCACTTTACCGACAGAGGGAAAGATAGCTCTGTATTTCAGGTTGATGCTTACGTCATAGAAATTCAATATACAGGCAGTGGAGTAACAAAAATATGCATACATATACAATGACTTAAACAAGCTTTCACATAGCGATTTTATTTTTAAATATTCACAATGTTTTTCTAGTGAAAATTTTTCTTTAAAAGTTTTTATAGAAATATTACTTATTAAATAAAAATTTCAAACTCAATACAAAATTTAGGAAACATCTGCGAATTTGCATCAAAACTTTGAACTTTTCAATCTGAATTTTAAGAAAATTTCTGGGTGTGTAAATTTGTAGAAATTTTAGCACATTATTTATAAAGGTTTGGTTATATTGACAAAAAAATTTGATTTAAAAAAACATTATAAATATTAAAAAAAATCACCATTAGAAGGCTTGTTTGAGTCACTGTATATATGTATATATACTTAAATATTAGGGCGGTGCTCATCGATCTTTGTAATAAAATTTATAATTTAATCATAAAAATTGGATTTGTATTTTTGCGATCAAATTTAACTCTAAATTTTCTGATCTTTACTTTTTCAATCAAGTTTTCCCTACGTTCCCTACAAAAAGGCCATACTTATGTACATATATTTACCAACATACAATATGCATGTAAAATAACATTTATTTTTTTATTTTTTTGGGGACTTCGCCACGGTCATAACTACTGACCAGAGTAGACTAGAAATCCTAATGGTAAATTTAATGAGCAAACGACATTTCAAATAACTCTTCTCTGTGTTTATTTTTACGATTTTATGTGCATAAAAAATAAAATTGCCTTTAAAAACATTGCGATTGATACTCACTGTGCACACATAGTTACTAAATCCTTATCGGTTGTGCCTTGTTGCAATCCTCTAATATACAAATTTGTTTTCGACAATTGTTCCCCTTGTTGCTGTGTACCGTTACTAGGACCCATTGTTGTATTTGTATTGGTATTACTCAGACTAGTACTTAAAGTTCCGCTCTGTGAGCCGGTATTGGATGAGCTGCTTGAATTTGTATTACTTGGCGATGCTGCAGTTGGTACACGCTGACCGTACTGAAATTAGAAAAGTAAGAAGAAAAATGAAAAGACAAAGAAAAAAAAACGCAAACATTAAAATGCAATATTTAAAATTAAGAAAGGTATGTATGTACAATTGCAAGCGACATAAAATGAACAATGAAAATTTTATAGTACAATTAATTTTGCAAATGCCCAGACAAATATTCGTTTTCTTGGCCCTGTGTCAACTAAATGTCAACATACGGCCTTAATGTTTTATTTGTTTTTATTGACGACTCGGGTGGTAGTGCAAGAGATTGTGTGCGTATTTGTGCCTACGGTTGTTGGCTTAATGTGATTTCAACAAATCAACACGAGTTAGCCGACCGACAAGTAGAATGGTCGAGGCGTGAACTGTGCGAATTACTTTTTGTGTGAGTTGCATTAGTCAGAGTCACATACTTTGATATAAGAATCTGTGGATGTATTTTTTGTATGTACATTAGAGTGGTCCAATTTTTGTATGAAAAAAAAACAATGCCATCCTAGAAGACGGGGCACCCCCATAGGTTTTTCCTTTTGATATTTGTAATATCTATACCAACTTTGAGTTTTCTACTGCAACCAATACAGGGTGCTGGTACCAGCACCTCTTTCGACAAGAGGAAAAATTTTGGAAGGTACCCCAAACCCTATCTGGGAATTTTTTTTTTTTTTACCACTCTAATGTACATATGTGCAACATATTTACATTCATATGTATGTACTCTTGTGTATTAATCTGGCAGTGCTTCCCTACGGCTAGCTACCGAAAACACCCGCTTGGCTTCTATGCGACACGGTTGGCAGGATGCAGGACATGAGATAGCCTTCGAAGTTAGACGCCGGGTGAGACACTCGTTTCCTGCGGCGGGAAAAAGTACTAAGCTCAGAGGAAACAGTCGAGGTTTTTGGTAGCTTGCCAGATCCGCAATTGGTCTTTATCTAAAAGTACCGGTCAACTTAAATGATTTCGTCATTAATTTTTTTTTTTTTTGGATGTACAGCAGTTTGCAGATTATTGCAGATGTGTAATGGCGTGTGAAAGCGAATGTTGCTTGAAGAAAAAACTAAGAATGTAAGATATGTTTGTATATGTATGTATGTATACTAGGGCTGTGCGATTAACTGATTATTCAAAATTTCAGTTAATCGAATAATCAAGACTTTGATTAAGCAAAAACAAAAATATTAGAGTAATTTGCTTTATGATTAATCAACATTCTGATATGATGTAATCAACATTTGAAAGTACTCTTTACATATATGTTAAGTAGTTGAAGTTCCTTAATACTTTGAAACCAATGTTTCTGTTTTCAAAAACTAAAATGAAATATTTTTTTCATATACAGATTAGGGGTATTCACGATCCGGTGCATACTGCCTTGCATGGTGCATAGATAACATAAATAGCACGATTGTTGTTGTTTCATGTGTTCAAATAACAACAAAATTAGCCATTCATGCTATTTATGCTATCTATGCACCATGCTAGACAGTATGCACCGGATCGTGAATACCCCTATTGTAAAAAAGAAGATAAGCATTTTCAAAGGCAAACTCTTTTAACGAGAAAAATTCATCCTTTTGGGTAATCATATTGTAAGTAACTCGATTAATCATAATTTTAAATAATCAAAATCTTGATTACTCGAGTAATTGATTAGCCGAACTGATTAATCAACTTGCTCGAGTAATCGAATAATCGCAAAGCCCTAATATATACAGTAGTCGAAAAATTATAGCCGCACCATATATTGACAAGTTTTAACATGCTATTTTTTGGTATTTAATTTTGGTTATTTTTTTTATAAAAATATAGTTCATTCTTTAACCGAAACCGTGTAAATCCAAGTTTAAAACTTTACGCAATACTAAAAAAAAAAATCAACATTAGATTAGATTTCTTAGAAAGATTTTGCGTATGTAGCTTTGTAGCCCATTGAATTGAAGTAGAATAAAGTGCAAGTTTCAGTTGGCTAAAAATTAGTGATAATTTAAATTTTTTGTTCCATTTGCTTCCCTCATACGCATAAACACAACTTATTTTTATATGGAAGACAACCATAACATCTTCGACAAAGAATATTCTAAAAAATCAGCAGTACTTTTTCTGCAACATTTTTCATTTAAAAACAACTTCAAGTTCAATAAAATTGTTGAATTGTTATTGTTATTATATTTGCACTTCCGAATAAACCGATAATGTACCGGAAAAATGATTTTTTTACATATTTTTTTTGATTTTTTAAAAAGACACCACTTGTGAACCACCTTTTTTAATGACCTAGTTTTAATGTATACCATTCGAATCCCTTAAAAGTAGTTAATTCGATATTTAAAATTAAAGCTATTTACAACTTCATGACTGGGAAAAATTGGACACTCTCGTTTTTGATTTTTGGCGTGCACTAAGAGAATGCTAACTCGGTTACTGAGATTCGAATATCAGTTTGGTCGAGATATTCCACATAAGGCAAATTTTTCAAAAGATCAACGGGAAGATGATCAACATCTACTTAGAGGTATGTAAATTTCAAAGCCACTTTCGATAGAACGAAAATAATTGCCTTTGTGCCGCGATGTCTAAATATGGTATCCCCGAAAAACTAATACGGCTGTGTAAAATGATGTTCAGCAATACCACTAGCTCCGTCAGAATTTTGAAAGACATATCTGTGCCGTTTGATACCATACGAGGTTTTCTTTGTCCTGTAAACCGCTCGAGGCCAATTTTTTACAAGAGTTATATTCTACATATCGATGGCTAAGTGGAAGATCGACCTATATCGGCAGCCAGTTCGAAAACGCCCTATTTCAGAAAATTTTTCAACAATGCCCTATTTCAGAATTTGGTTGAAGAACGCCGTATTTTAGAATTTTATTGAAAAACGTCTTATCACAGAATTCGGTTCAAAAACGCCCTATATCAGCACATTTTCAATGTATAATGGTTTGAGATAGGGCATTTTTGAACCGAATTCTGAGATAGGGCATTTTCCAATAAAATTCTGAAATAGAGCGTTCTTCACACAAATTCTCAAGTAGGGCCGTCTTGACAAGTTTTCTAAGAATTGGTGTTTTTGAACTGGCTGCCGAGATAGGCCGATCTCCCACTCATGCATTGACATTAATTCCAACATTTCTAAATTAAAAATTATGTTGAGCTGTATCGAATATTTTTTCAACCCAGAACTTCATTCATATCAGTAACGCTCCCTCATACGACAATGTATTGCCAGTGAATTTCAATACATACGTACACACCTATATGTATATATATGGGCCGTTCCATACCAAAACGGGTTCACACTTCATGTGTTTGATTTGTTTCAAATTTTTAGGGTTGATGGATTAACATAAATAGTAAAAAAATATGAAATTAATTTGGGCTTGATTGATACATTTTTAAAAACTTTACAGCACAAAAAAAATCGATTTAATAGTTTTCCAATTAACTCGAGAACGGGGGAGGAAGAGTTTTGAAAAAATCACACATGCACACATCAAAGTTCTATATGAAAAGAAGTATTTAAAAAATGTCTTCTTTAAAAATTTTTCACAAACAAATTTTTTGATAAAAAAAAAAATAGTTTTTAAATATATGCCATATCAAAAAAGTTGAAAACAATCACAATGGTAGCTATGAGCATTGCGCAATATTTAAGTGTAGTATTATGGGGTGCACTCCACAATAATTTGAGTTATGAATTTTTTTCATAATTTTTTTGAGTATGCATTAAATTTTAGTTTAATAAAGTGCAACTTTTAAGCGATTGCAAAAGTGCTGTTAGTTTTTTTTAAATTTAATTTTAATTTTAAATTGAAAACGGGTTCGCGCATTTTCTCCATAAGAAAAAAGTGCAAAAAGCCATCAGCATAAAAAATATTCAAAAACAAAGCAATTTTGCAGTAGCTTAAACTTTGTACTCAAAAAAATTCTACAAAAAATTATAAATTTGAACTTCTTCTTATACTTCTATTCTTTTCTTCATAAGAAAAAAATGCAAAAAGCCATCAGCATAAAAAATATTCAAAAACAATGCAATTTTGCAGTAGCTTAAACTGTGTACTCAAAAAAATTCTACAAAAAATTATAAATTTGTAATGTACTCATTTTACTCAACTTCGGTGCAAAAAAATTCATAACTTAAATTATTGTAGAGTGCACCCCATAATACTATACTTAAATATTGCGCAATACTCAGAGCTACCATTGTGATTTTTTTTTAAATTTTTTTAAAATGGCATATTTTCAAAAACTAGTTTTTTTTTATCAAAAAATTTGTATGTGAAAAAATTGACAAGAAACATTTTTTTTTTTAATATTTATTTTTATAGAGAATTTCGAAGTGTGTATGTGTGATTTTTTTTTAAATTTTTTCCTCACTGACCTCACGCACCATCAGCGAAAAAGATTATAAAAATCAACGCGATTATCTAGCGTGTGGAAATTTGCGCTTTAACCTACTCACAATTTAATGGGATATAAAACTGCATACCTAAAATTTTTCCAAAAATTTTTAATAAAAAGTTTAAAATTTTTGGGTGAAATTGTTAAAGTTTGTTGAATTTTTATAATTTTTGTAAGAAGTTTGAAAAGTAAATTTATGAGGTGCTGGTTATGTAATGTACTAGACGTTTATAAAAAAATTATAAACATTAAATAAACAAAAGAAAAATAACCTGAACCGGTCAAAATGTTATTTAACTTAATCAGCTGACCACAAGTGTACGTACGTACGTACATACATATGTATGTATGGTTGAATAAATATTTTTTTTGGCGTCACATAAAACTAAGTTAGCTGCCATCAGTGATAACTATAATTTCATTATCTGAGAAGTTCATTGGCATGAAGAATGCGTACAATATAATAGGTATGTATATAGAATGCTATCGAATTAGTGACCACACAGCAACAAGGACAGGAAATTGGCTTTATGTGTGTTAAAGACTTGCGCAGAAACGAATGTGTTGATATCGAATATGTGAACAAACATACATATGCAAGTACATATCGTACATATATTTTAAAATAAGATTTTTCGATTAGTGTTATGAGTTTTTTGATATCTCCCTTAGTTTCCGAGATATTGGGTGAAAAGTTCGTTAATTTAGTACTCCTTCATAGACTCAAAAATTATTAAAAATAAGCAATAAAAATAAAATAATTTAAGAATTTCGTGGAATTCCCTGTTTTTGGAGAAATTGCATTCCAAACTTCAATCGCGATATCTCAAAACCTGCCGAAAGTAACGCACCTCAATCTTTTGTCCTGGCGGCAATATGTAAATATGTACTTACAAATTTAGGTGTAAGTACCAACAGTTGTCCACAAAATATTAGGAGGGCGATGTTTTGACCAGTTTTGACTATTTGACTATTTTTCTTTTTTTATTTAATGTTAATTATTTTACTCTAGCTGGTGTACAACAAACGCAAGATAAATTTCGTCAACCAAAGGTAAAAGGTTTTTCATTTGTTTATGATGACAAAATAGTTTACAGATGCATTTAGTTACAAGTAATGGTGCAAGATATTTATTGATTTACTGAAATTTATTGATTTCTCGAATCGAAGCTTTTGGACTTGTCAAAACACATCGAGCTACCGAAATTTCAAGGTTGTATAAGTTTATCGCGTTATTACCGCTTATCAGATGTTATCGTGTTATCAGAGTGTACGGAGTTATCGATGTTTGTGGAAAGCTTTCGAAAAATATGGAGCTATCAAAATTAACCGAGTTATCGAAATTTATAGAGGTGTCCAAAGTTTAACGATTTTTATCGAAGTATATAAATTTTTTAGCAATCGAAATTTATCGAGCCCCCAAAAGGTATCTACAGTTATCAAAAATTATCGAAAGTAGCCGTGTTATCCAATTTTGTTGAGTTATCGGATTTTAGTGTTTTTGAAATTCATTGAAATATCGATATGTATCAAATTATCGAAATTTAAAAGTCCTTTAAAGAAATAAAAAAAATGTAGCCACGTATTAGCTCCTTATAAATAAGTTAAACGATGTGCTAAGTTCAATGGTCTAAAAAAAAAAACAACAAAAACGGTCGAATTTCGACAGTAACTGGCACTCCTAGCTTTCTTTAATCTCTATCAATTAATCTCCAGTTTTCAACATGGGCATGGAATGGATCCACACCGAATTCCAAACTATATCGCAAATACTTTCAAAAATATGCGTTATCAAGATTCAAGGTGTGTGAGATTCCTACTTGAGCATGGGCTGGGTGTCATATATGAGAAATTCTTTTCCATATCGGACACCAAAGTTGGTGTCACACTTTCGATTGGCTTCAAATTCTTTTATTGTTGTTGTCATAAAAAAATATTTTAAAAATAGTTCCTGAAAAACGCCAATTTTTTTGAACTATGTTTTTTTTTATAGAGAAATAAACTTGAATTACGATGGTGTAATTTTAAATCCCTAATTTACTGGTCTTCACTATGCAAATTAAGTTCAATTGCTAATAGCTAAGTTAGCTTTAGGATTATCATATGACCATCTTATATATAGAATTGTTAAGCCTGTTTCTTTAGCTTTAAACCCGACGTTAAGATGACGTCTCTACGATGAGAATCAGAGTCACGAAAAAATCCAGACTTTGACAGATCATGTCTCCGAAGAAAAAGAAAAGAAAAAAATATTCCTTAAAAACAAATTTTATGCGAATCGGAGACATGGTATTATTTCTTTTACGAAATCTGCCCGCTTTAAAAAAGATCCGGCTCATATATCTGCACCAAATTAAAGTGCTCCATTGCAAATACTTTCAGAGATATGCGGCATCAAAAATGTAGCATGTGTAAGAGGTTTCCCACACACTTTTACAATAATAATAATATCCCAACGGTTTTTACCCTCCATTCCCGCCCATCCGCACGAGGGGCGCAGTCCGCATGACGTACGGAACCAATATTTTAAATTTTTGTGCCGAGTCACGATGGGCAGGAGTTTGTTAAGTGTCGAGATCTAAAACTGTTCAGCTACAGAACTAAATTCATCAGCTGACTTTATGTATTTATGTCAATAATTCACTTATTGAGAGAGGAGAGTATCGCTTTCTTAATGCTGAAAAGCGGATCTGATATATCAAACGTGCTGGAATGAGAGTTAAAATCCTGGCATAAGCAACGGAGTGGGTCGTGCAATTCAAAATTGGTTTTACAAGCTTTCAGAAATATGGGACAAAAGTGTCTTGATACGCGTGACGGTACATTAAAGCTTACATCAGCCAGAAGAGACGGACTTGAAATTGAGCCTGTCAGTAATTTAACCATAAAAATTATACCAAGCATTTCCCTGCGACTGGCAAGTGTAGGAAGGTTAATAAGTTTTAAGCGACTCGTATAAGGTGGAAGACTATATTGAGAATCCCATCGGAAATTTCTTAAAGCAAAAAGTAGGAATTGTTTTTGAATTGATTCTATCTTGTCTGAGTAAATTTGATACCTTGGATTCCAAACCACCGAGCCGTATTCCAGAATCGGCCTAACTAATGTTGTAAACAGGGTTTTAGTGATATACGGGTCACTAAATTCTTTTGACCATCGTTTCACAAATGCAAGTACACCTTTAGCCTTGTTGACTGTCACATTAATGTGAAGATTAAAATTAAGCTTAGGATCCATTGTGATACCAAGGTCCACAAAATTGTATACCTGTTCCAGGTTATGGTTACCTATTATATAAGAAACTGGCAGAACAGCTCTTCGCGAGAAGCACATTACTTTACATTTCTTAAGATTTAGAGGCATAAGATTTACTTTACACCAGTAAGCCATGCTGTTTAAGTCTGATTGAAGCAAAGACCTTTCTTCAATTGAAACGTACGATTTATAAAGTTTTACATCATCTGCATACATTAAAATTTTGGAGAATTTTATATCTGAAGAAATATCGTTTATAAAAAGCAAGAACAGAATCGGGCCTAGGTGGCTACTCTGAGGGACTCCTGAAGTAACATCAATGACGTCAGAGATAGTATTTTTAAACAATACCCTTTGTGATCTATCATAGAGATATGAAGAGATCCAACGTAGAAAATTAGGTGGAAGACCAAGAAGATCAAGTTTATAGATGAGCAACGAGTGGCACACTTTGTCAAATGCTTTACTGAAATCAGTATATATAACATCAACAGTTTTGCTCTCACTAAATGCTTTTGAGATATAGGATGTCAATTCAAGTAAATTTGTAGAAGTTGATTTGCCCTTGCAAAATCCATGTTGACTGTATGAAATGCTTGAAGTGATAGAATGCGTCAACCGATTTGTTATAATTGCTTCAAATAATTTAGGAATTGCAGAAAGCTTAGCTATGCCCCGGTAGTTCTCCACTGAAGACCTGCTACCGCTTTTATGTAAGGGGGTTATGAACGATTCCTTCCATACAGTTGGAAAAACGCCCTCCTTAAGAGACAAATTAAATAAGGCTGTTAACGGCTCATAGAGATAATCAGCACAATTTCTAAGAAAACAAGTGGGGATCTGATCAGGACCTACAGTTTTCTACATGAGCATGGGACTGATTTCATATACATCCGTTCCGAATTTCGGAATATTTTCGCAGATATGCGGCGTGAAAAATTCAGTTAGTATAGGTGGTGCCACGCCCACTTTTCCAATAAGATATTTTCCTGTGGTGGTGAAATCGGACTAAAATTACGCTCACTGTCCCCTTGAAAAAAAAAACGCAAAAAACGTATACTAAAAATTTTAGACATTTTTCACAAAAAAATTCGAAGTTTCTGAGAAAAGCCCATATGCATATTTATAGTATGTGATCGTGTATGCACATGCGCTTAAGAATACATATGTGTATGTATTTATATATATGGACAAGTACATGCATACATTTAATTCAACGGTATGTTGAACGAGTGGGCACTTGTCGCATTATTGGCATGTAAAGCAAGTGTGGCATGAAGCTTTTGCAAGGACGCATGGTGTGAAAAGTGGTACCTATAATAGTACTTGCATACATATACATAGTTGCGTGAATATTTCTAAAGCCCCACAGCGAAGATAGCAAACCGCACACTCACTCGCCTACGGACCAGCGTAGAAATTCGTAACTTTATCACCAACACGCACTAAATAAATTTCATTTATGTTTCCTACTTCCATATGCACATATGTACATATCGCACACCGTCTTCAAAAGAGTCACAACTCAAAATTAGGCCTTTTTGAGATTATGCGCTAAAAGTGTGCACAGAGCTTTTATTTACCTTTCAGCAAAAGCTCGAGCAAATTTTTGTTGAAATTTGCGAAAAAAAACCGAAGGTAAAATCGCCCTTGCCCATATGCTACGAAAAAGTTTTTCGCATTTTCTGACAAACGTATTAATTTGAGTTGTGACTCTTTTGAAGACGGTGTGCGATATGTAGGTACATATGTATTTACATAAATAGGAAGCTGTGTAGCTGTTGTCAAAAGCCTTTTGGGGCGGCATCGTGTGCGCACCACGTCCGCGTTTGTGTGAGCGTTCGTTTGTTTCTCGCATTATTTATTATTATTTTCCAGCTTGCCCATTTTGTGCAACGCACTTGTCGCACGCTGTTAGTTCTATATAATGCTGGCACTTTTGCTTTTGTTGCGCTTGCAAAAACAGAATTGTATAGACACCGGGAGCCACCCACACAAAATATGCGTTATGTATATGGATGTGTGTATGTAAGTGCATGCATACAAACTTTGTATAGGCGCATGTTTTGAATTTTTGCCTAGCGGCCATTGTTGTCGCTGCTTTTGTTTACATATTTTATTATTACTCTGCAATATGCATGTATGTATGTATGTACATATGTATGTGTGTCTGTGCGAGTGTGTGAGTCTCATGTTGGTTGCCGTGAATACCGCTTGGCGTGGGGGCGTAAAGGCATAACTTTGCACGCCGTTGTGGCGTAGATAATGTAAATGAATAATAATCCATTTAAAAGCATCAATTTGACATATCGTTGTGCTTCTCTGGTGACTGTTCTTCCAGACATTGTGGCGAAAATGAGGCAAGTAATGAGCGCCACGCAAAGTGAATAAAATACGAACATTTATAACAAAATTGTATGGCGGTGCATACATACATACGTAAATATGTAAATATGTACATATTTGCATTTTCGTGTTTCGAGGTGCGGTTGAAGGTGGCGCTAAAGCAATTCCACCAAATAAAATAAGTAAAAGCTTTATTCTTTGACTTCTTTCGCAACTTTCTTTTGCGTTCACGTTGCTTTACTTCACTCTTTGTTCTCGAGCTCCATCCGTTATGCCAATTAACCGCTTGAAATTTACGATTGGTCTCTACGTTGAACAACCCTTGGTATTTCCTCTCTATATTCGGCTTCTCAGACTATTGAAAATCAGTGTTTCACAGGAAAACCCTTAAAAATAACAGCGACTATAGGTTAGCTTATAGTGGTTGCCCCACGGACGAACTTGCATAAATAAGAGATTGTTCTTTGTGATAACACGCGAAATGAACGGAGACCATTAATCTAGTCGGCGAAACGCCCCGAGTCGATTACGTACGCATTACGCCTGAGAGCTCCTCCGGGTTAGTAAGGAAGTGCGAACCAAAATGTTTCCAGCAGTCTAGTAGAAAGTATTGGGATGATTCCACCTCATTACTCTCTTGACATCTGACGGAAAAGAGATCAGTTAATCCGTCCACCACAGATCAGAAGGACTATAACCAACTACAACGAATTTATATTCCTCGGTACATTCTGGACGTCATTATTCGCAGATGTTTTACAACTAGAACTGTCTTGTGCGACATCGATTCGGGCTGAAAAAGGTTCGTGGTGCCATAGGGTTCCTTGCTAGGCCCTACTTATCTTATGGAGCGCTATATGCAGAGTTTGCAATTCTTATATCTTTTGGGAGTAAAATTATGACCACTCGGTGTTAGATATTCAAAGCAATGCCAAAATGGTGGTATTGTTCTCTCAACACAATATTTGGTAACTATTACCAAAAAACTATAAAAGAGACAAAAGCTAAGCGGTATTTGTTAAAGTAAAAATGGTATTAGTCTAGGCGACTAATCCGACTTTTTCTTTTATCGGATTCAGTATAATTAAAAAATGTCCACAGCAGCAGTTCTGAACTTTTATTCCATTTTCTTCACTATAAAATTCCCCATCGAAAATGTCTTTATGGGTTTTGTTTTGTAAATTGAGAGAATAATTTTACCATACACTATGGAAATTACCTTGTAATGTTTTTTATCATGGCGGTTACCACCCCCGAGATAATTGAAAAAAAATTTGTTCAAACAAATGATGTTCAGCAATTTTTGAAATTATATTTTCATTATTTCACGTTGATTGCTCATAAAATCAGATAAAATAAAATTTGGATGGCCGGACGTAGTTCCACCAGAAAGCTTCTGACGCCCGGGTTATATCCAAACTCCTAAAAAAACCAAAAAAAAAAAAGCATTAAAGAAACGCTCAGAAAATAAAAAGGGAATTTTCTCCTTTAAAAATGTACCGGCACGTCGATAAACTATTTCAAGTGTCAGAAATAATGAAATATATAACTAGAGATCTTTCTAGACAATTGGATACTATGCTTCATAATAAAAACCCACAGGTTGTTCAGAGTCGAAAAACACAAAATTTAGGTTAGGAATAAGGTGAGGTCACTCAAAGAGCGTTAAAAAACACATTCTTCTCCAGAATGCTCTACAATATTGAGGTTGCAGCAGCAATGGTGGCAGCCGTTGCCGTCGGGTAAAAGTTGCGTTCTAACAACCGATACTACACAGGTCCAATTACTGGCCTGACCAATATCCTAAACAACGTTTACTAATAGCGGTCGCCCTTCGACAGGCGATGACAAGCCTTCGAGCGTATTTCTGCCATGCCAAATATTCTCGTAAACAACAAATAGTTACGGCCAAGTTTCACTGATACACTGAGCATAGCGCTAGATACCATAAAGCAAGAACTAGAGGTCGAGACTTTTTTGACTGCTAGGTTCTTCGACCCCCAACAATCACAATTTCCACTGCCTAAATTTTGTCCCCTCTTAGTGCGGGGAGAACATCTCGAACCCATCGTGCCGTCATTAAACAGCATCAAAAGTCATTAAAAGCAGATTCGTTCTTTATAATGATTATATTTAATCTGCGAGCCTATCTGATACTCGGATCGAGCTTGCGCTCCGACAGTAGCCCACCTGTATAAAAAAAATAACTATTTAAATGCACATTTGTTCCAGGGGCTGACCTCCATCACTGATCCTTTGGAAAGAATGTGAGAGGAAATGAGCACGAAGGAATTATAAGAATAATGAGATCGATTCATTCAGAAACGGTAGCAAAGTCGCTAACGATATTTAGGTATCTACGGACTGACTTATATAAGAAGTCCGTGACGCTCAATTTGACAACGACGTGGACAGTGGTAATTTTGTACAAAAGATCTATGAGTATTTATTTCAATTAAATAAAAAAAACTTTAAGTGCTAGAGCGGGGGTGATGAATATTGCTAGATTCTGGCGAGAAAAACGTTCTCGCTGCTTAAATATCGTAGTCTTCTGAAGGGAGTTTTTATACGCCAGAACACCAAAAAACATTGATGCCTTAGCACTAATGTATATAGTTTTAGTTTAATGCTATCAAATAAGAAACTTATTTTGAACTCTTTTTTATGAAAACCATTCCAAATAGTAAAATACTTAAGGTACTTCGAATTGGTCACACAAAACACTAAATATTTTTTATTCGTACAAATTTATTGCATGCCCTTAAAGTAATTCCGGTATTTTCCGGAATCGACTTCAGTTCTCGCTGCGAAATCTCTTTAATTTATCCTATCGATTCAAATAGGATGCCTCGAAGTACATATCGATGGCTGAGTGGAAGACCGACCTATCTCGGCAGCCAGTTCGAAAACGCTCTATCTCAAAAAACTTTTCAAGAACGCCCTATTTCAGAATTCGTTTCAAAAACGCCCTATCTCAGCTGCCGATTCAAAAACGCCCTATATCAGCATATTTTCAATACATTTTGAAGTAAGATAGGGCGTTTTTGAACCGAATTATGAGATAAGGTGTTTTTCAATTAAATTCTGAAATAGGGCGTTCTTGAAAAGTTTTTTGAGATAGAGCGTTTTCGAACTGGCTGCCGAGATAGGTCGATCTTCCACTCAGCCATCGATATGTAGTCATTTGAGTTTTGGGAAGAACCACCACATGAAAAAGTCGCCGGAGCAATATGGTGCTAATACAGTGAAGGCCTGATGGTATTTCTGACCATTTCTGACCAGTTTTTGACCAGAAGTTCGTGCACAATGAGAATGAGATGGTGCATTACCACGGTGTACAATTCACTATATTTCCTTCCACAAAAATCTGTCGTTTTCGACGAATTTGCTCTTTCAAACGCTGCATAACGCTTTAGTTATATTTTTAATTTAGCGTCTAACCTTCGGCATGAATCCGAGCACAATACCTCGGTACTAAAAAAAAAAAAACAGTGAACAGTGAACAACTTTTTTTATCGGTTATGAAGCCTCCATAGCACTTAAATAGGTCTACGTGTTTTTGATAAAGTGCAGGCTTCTGTAATATTTTCAACGATTTGCCACACGAAATTCCATTTGCAATGCAAAATTTGATAAGAATTCTGCGTTCGATATTTTTAACCATTGCACAGATTGTAAAACACACGTGAGAGACTTGATAAAATCGATCAATCTAAAAAAAACGTAGATAACAAGTGTTTTAGTCTGGAAATTTTTATGACTTTTAGTCAATTTAAAAACAAAGAAATTGTATATTAGGGCGAAATTTAAACATGCCGAAATTCTGAACAATAAAAATACTACATAATACTAATACACCCCGTGTCAAAATTATAAGCGCACCACATATTGACGAGTTTTAGCAATTAATTTTTTGTTATTTAATTTTAGTGTTGTGCATTTTTTTCTATACAAAGGCGGTTGAGAATGAGCAACACCTTTAACAAAAAAAAAAATGCCAACAATTTACTGTAAGTCATAGCACCTTCAAACATGTTTGTAGTTTGTTAAACCAAAACTGCGTACTTAAAACCTTGCTAAGAAAAACAATCACAAATTTTTCAAAGTTTGTTAATTTTTTTTTTAATATTGCACAATGTCTACATTGACTACATTTTTATAAAAAAAAAACTAAAATTAGATAATGAAAAAAATAAATTTTTAAGACTTGTCCATATTTTGTGCGCTTATATAATAATTATGGCCCAAGGTGCATTGCCCTCTTTGTTACAAACAGAATACATTAGTATGTACATACTTATGTACATATATACACTTTTAATATTTACTTTGAATGTTGATAAGAAAATTATTCGATGTCTGAGAGTCTTCATGTTTCTTTTGAGACTTTTATCTCAGCTTATTTGTTGCGAAAATTGTACGAAAAGCACAGATTTTTTATCGTCAGTTTCTGCAGCACTTCAATGGGATTTAAAATACTAATAGTCTAATTAAATAACTCTCTTTCTCTTTGAGCGTTTAAGGTCATTAAGTATCATGGCCTAATTAGACATAAAGTAAAGATATCAAAAGGTAAACATTTTTATTAGTACATAGTAGTACTCTCGTTTTATTAATTTGCGCATAATTTTTTATGGTGCTTTTTAGTGGCTGTTTTTGTGTTTGATTAAAAATTTGGAGCAGTTTTGCAATTCCATAATTTAAGAAGTAATACTTTTAAATTTTTAAGTAAATTGAATGCTGATGAGAAGACAAGACGTTGCTTGAGCTCCTTGCAGTAATGAAGCATAAAAATTATTAAATCTCAAACTTGTTTTTAAAATTTTTTTGTTTTCTACCAAAATTGGTAATTTTTTGCTTTCTCCATAAAATTTTGTAATTTTGAAATTTATCCTTGAGTGTAATAACTTTTAAATGTTAATAAGCCACAATAACATTGAGTAATAACTTTTCTTACGATTCGGTGTTAACTAAACGTTTGTTAAGTAGAGTAGATCTTGCTCTCACATAGGTCAAGATCCGCTCTTGTTCGACATTAGGAAATAGCCCGCAAGAGACTTCATAGGGAAGGACTATTCATTTCTGTTTAAACTTAAGTGCAACGACGTGTGTCCGAAGAATCTGAATTTGCAATTTGTTTTTAGCAAAAACGACCGCTAGGGTGCGCTCTAATGTAAAAAAACAATGTTCCTTCATGTTAAAAATAAACTGCAGATTAAGATTTTGTTCGGAAATCCCCCACAAAGGTCTCTTGACGGTATAAATATTTGGACTTTAATAATTTTTAATTGTTTTAAATGCGGCTCTGTGACCCCTAACTTCAATTGAAAAAAATGCTTAAAAACGCCAACCTGGGAAGACTGACAAATTAATTTTCTATATACATAAAATCCAGTTTTTCTTAAAAACTTGGCTTTTCTGGTGTTGCCGCGTTCGGGGCTCATGCAAACATGCAAGTTACAGCTGAAAAGAGTGCTGTGAGCATGAAAAGTGCTAATTACCCGAAAAGCTTGGTGTGGGATTTAACTTTGTGATATCTGATCTTACGATATTTGTACATATGTATATATGTACATACGATATGTATGCACACTAGGGTGGTCCGGAGTAAAATTATACCCTTGTTTTTTTATTTTGAAAATAAAAAATATTTAGAGGTCACTCAAAGCGCGTGTATTTTATATGCGGAAAAAACAATTATTGAAAATCAATCTTTTTTGAACGGAAGACTTTGTTTCTCTTCAGGAGAATAACAATAATAATAACTATTTTTTTGTAGGACCCCTAAAAACCCCCAGGACTGCAATGGAGGGACCCATAAAAAAATTGCTAGTATTAAAAAATGGTAATATAAACTGAAGATAAACAGAGTTTCTGATTGAAAAATATTGATTCTATTTATTGAGGATTTAACTCAATTTCAATTGATTTTCACGAATTCTTTACCATTTCCACGAGAATTTTTTTTTATTATATAAATATATATATGAAAAACTCTGAGAGTTGGGGTATAATTTTTTCGATATAGAACAATCCTAGGGGGAGAGAACATTAAAATTCCGAGTTTACTTTTGCCCACACGCATTTTTGGACCACGTTAATGCACATATATAAATATTTCTGCACATAAAATAAGTTTGGTAGTTTTTTGTTGAATTTGTTAACTTTTTCTGTTGATTTTGATAACAAATAAAAAACATTGTTTCAACACTGATTCTAATAGATACACTGTCTGATTATAGAATATTATGTATGTATATACAGTATAGGTCATATCTATAGCACGCCATTTCAAAGTGATATTGTGTGCCACTTATGCTTATTTATTTATTTTTAAGAATTTTCAATTAAAATACAGTTCTTTCTCTAACAAACCCCATATTAACCCAAGTTTAACAATTTGTAGAAAACTTCAAAAAATGGCAACAAATTTCCACCTAAGTTTCAAACTTTTTTCTCGGAAGTGTTAGAATTTTTTTGAGTACACAGTTTTTTAGCCCCTGCAATTTTAGTCTGATAATGTGCAAATTTCAAGTAGCTACGAATTACCGTTCATTTTTTAGAATTTTTTTTGTCACATTGGCTTTCATATAATGAATAAACTCAATTTATTTGTATATGGATGAAAACCGCAACACATTTGGCGAAAAAAATTCTAAAAAATCAACGGTAACTTTCAGTCACTTGAAACTTACAAATTATCAGACTAAAACTGATTGGGCTATAAAATTGTGTATTCAGAAAAACTAAAAAAACACTTCCGAGAAAAAAGTTTGAAATTTAGGTGTAAATTTGTTGCACTTTTTTGAAGTTTTCTACAAATTGTTAAACTTGGTTTATATGGGGTTTGTTAGAGAAAGAACTGTATTTTAATTGAAAATTCTCAAAAATAAATAAATATGTAAACATAAGTTGCATACAATATCACTTTGAAATGGCGTGCTTTAGATATGACCGATACTGTATATATATATACATTAGACTGCATGACTCCTCATACAAAAAAAAACGGTACTGTGTTTCCATTGGAATTATAAAATCTATTGTATTTTAAGAATTTTACCAAAATATTTCGGAAAAACATTAAGATTTACGTGCTGGACCGGCTTGAAAATACCTCCAAAAATGGAGTTTTTTTTTTATGAATAAAACTAGTTTCTTAAAGATTCTTTTTTTTTGAAATCCCCCCAAATAACAAAAAAAAATTTGCATAAAAATATTTAAAAAAATGTAAAAAAAGCTTTCTATGAAATCGTAATAAAGAATGAGATTTTTGACCCCTTTTTTAATTTTTTCAAAGATTGGTATAAGAAAAAATTGAACAACTGAACTTTAACTATTCCGATTTAGACTTGTGAGGTATCATTAGAAAGGTATTTTCTGATTATTTTTATTTATTTTTCTAACAAACTCATTCAAAGGATGAAAGAGAAACGTAAGATGAACGAACGTCATTCGAAGTTGAATTAAGATGTGTTGGTATTTGAAAAAAAAAAAAATGGCACGCGATTGAGTATTTTTTGCAAAATAGTAAAAGGAGTGGGAAACACCTTTCTTCTGATACATCTTAAGTCGGAACTGTTTTGGCCCAGTTATTCAAGTTTTCCGTAAACTGCATAAAAACTCATTATTCCGATTCTGTAGAAAAGATTATTAAATATTTGTATGCAGATTTTTTAAGCTTAATCTGTTTTGCCATAAGAAACTATTTTTATTAATAAAAAACTCCAATTTTGGAGGTACTTTCAAATCGGTCTAGCTCACGTAAATCTTAATATTTTTCCGAAATATTTTGGTGGACATCTGCAAACATAATGCATTTTTTAATCCCGGCAGAAAACCCGCAACTTTATTTGGTGAAGCAGTCTAATATACATACATATATTCAAAAAATTTTCCTAAAAATATGTAAGTAAATCCTAAAATTTTATAGCGTCAAGCATAGAAAAAAATTAGAAAAAAATGCCAGCAAAATATGATTGTCAGAGTACACAATTCTATGCGGGCACGCACAGAAAAAGGGAAAACAGCACCAATTGCGTGCATTATTATTGGCATTAGCTTGCTATGCACCGTTTATTGGCAATCAAGTTTAATTTTCGCATAAAAACGTGCCAATTCGATTGTTTACAGTTATTCCATAAAAGCCATAAACAAGCGAAAAGAAATGACTATGTGGAACGGAAATAGAAGACAAAAATGAATGGTAAAATATGGGCACTCAGCTGTAAAATAAAGAATTTGTGGGGAAGGCACAAAAAGTGATAAAACTAATATGGAAGGAGAAAGGTGTATGTATGTATGTACATATGTCTGTTTTTAATGGCGCTGAGTTTGCAATTACCTGCGAGTTTATTGCCTAACAACCAATTTAGGCATAAACATAAAAAAAAATGGGTGCAGCATTTCACTCAAATTATACATACATATGCACATATGTATGTACTTTATTAAATGCAAAATTCTATTGCGGTTTGAGTAATATAATGTTAATTAATCCAATTTAACACTTTTTCGAGTAGAAAGGACTCTTGGATGATTGTTTGTAAAATAATAGCTGAATAAGGGAAAAAGTATTTGCTATTAAATAAAAGTGCAAGAAAACAAACAAAGAAATTTTGTAAATAAAAACGGCTTATAAATATATAAATTCAATAATAAATTCAATAAGAAAGTTCACAATGATAATTTTTGTCAGTTAAGTGCTTAAACAACTGAATGCATATTTGAGCAACATTCTTTATCAGCCGAAGCCGCTCCTTGCCACATAGTAGTAGCTAATCCCCTCGGAGGATTATTGGGCAAAACTGATTTCAGAAAACTGGCGATAAGTACTTTTACGGTGTTTAAACTAGAAAGTGAGTCCCTTTCTCAATTTTAGGCATAATAAGTTGGAAAAGTATTTGCATTGCCACGTTTAAAAAGTAAAAACCCGAGTAAAGATATTAATTTTGAAATATTTACATTGCGAAATAACTTTCACTCGTAGACCGCTGAGCCCATTATGATGCCCAGGCGAGTATTTCCAAATACCTGCCCCTAGATGTCTTTAAACTATCCTGATTTCGGAAGAATCCTAGTGGACTCTGCTCGCGGCACGCGGCATGAAAGCAAAAGCACCCGTGACAGGAGCGAAAAAAGTAATAACTAGTGTTTCTTTTTCTTTTGAAATATTCATATTTTCATTAAACAAATTTTTTATAAAAATTAAAAATTTTGTTGAAAATAACGATTATTTGAAAAATTAAAAAAAATCAGGATAAAGTGTGTCCTAATTAACTATTATCACGAAAAAAAAATCAGCTATAATAAATAATTACTGAATTCATAAACAAAGTTAATATGAATAGCTCTTGTTAAATTACGAATTTTGCCAAATTGGTCAAATCATGTATTTTTTTATGGTTTTTATGTTAGAAAACCTAAATTGTTGGTCAATAAATTTAAGGCTAAATTTTAAGTATCACTTTTGTTTGAAAAATTGGTAAACAAATTACACAAAAAAGAATTAAATTATGTAACACTATTATTCCTTAACTCACACGCATCGCACTTAAATTCAAATATCAAATAAACAAATTCCATACGCCTTTTGAATTGAAGTTTTTAAAATAACTGCTAGAATAGGTTTTATTTCATTAAGTCGAATTTACAGTGCGTTAGGTTAGGAAAAACGTTTACGCCCAAGTAGCAACTAAGTGCCATTGTGATACCATATACCTCGACTGAATATGTTAAAACCGAGTCGTTGAAGGTCTTGCAATGTCAGATCTGAGTTTAATTAATAAGTTGTGCATTCTCTTAAGACTGTTAACGGCGCATATGGGCATTCCCATGGTGGCGCACGTGACAGTCGTACGATTTCAATGTGATACACAAAAGGAATACCATTTGTTTTCTTTAACTTTTTTTGGCCATTGTATAGCAAATAATTAGCTCTATATTTAACCGAAAAATGAAATCAATCGAACTGCTTGGTCCTAAAATATACGCATTTAAAGACGTAACGAACAAAAAATGGAAGTTGATTTTTTCTTTTCTTACAAAATCGCAAAACTCTGCGAATTGTGGATGGCTATTTTCATGAAACTTATTTTAATATGATTTGGAGCAATTCTAGTTGTTTTTAGAGTTTTTTGAATTAATGCAAATTGTTTCAATTCTTTATTTATTATGTTCCAACCACATACGCCAAAATCGAACCAAATCGGACCATAAATACGGTTTTTCGAAATATCTCGACCTTGGCACCACCTAGGAAGACCATTTTATGCAAACATGATTCTACTTACATAGCCAGTATATATTTAAAAAAAACAGACAAATCGGCCCGTAAATACGTTAGATATAAAACTTTTATTTTTTTGTCGTGGTGGACCTTCCGCTGGAAACACCCATATGAGTTTGGATATACGACAGCCTGACAAAATAATGTTAACTTAGGAAGCGTATCGAGACATTAGACATGATCAGAATTTTGTGGAGAAATTTTCGAGCCGAGAGGGTGTCTATTTTTAAAACTATTCTCTACCCTTTGATAAATAAATTTCAAAATAAATTCTCAAACGCGAAGTCTTCAATACATATTTTCTGGCAAATCTGATTTTTAGTATCTCAAGGTCATAAGTATGTATGCACATGCATACGCATATATATGTATGTACAATAAAATCACCTTTATTTACGTGCTAACATATAATTAATGTTCAATATCGTAGTAATAAATGACATATTATTTATTTTAACCTTCTAACAACACGCATTTAGAGTTTATTTAGTGAAGCACGCACGCTCAAGTAGGGCAAAGCGTGGTTAGCGCCCTCACGCCTAATGCCAACCAAGAACCGAGGCAATATTTCGTCGTATGTTAAAGGAAACCATTTCAAGGACATTTTTGGTATGTACAAGAATATAAAGAAAGCATGTGAATATGTGAAGTTTTCATGTGAATAAAAGCGCTATTTAGTATGTATTTATAGCATAAAAGTAAAAGCATGAAAGAGAGAGAAAAAAGGACTTAAGCAGCAAACGTGTGGCTTTCAATGAAATGCTAAGATATGTAAGTACATACATACATATGTACATATGTACAAACAGATGTGTGTACATATGTATAGGTATCAGTATGGCATTTGCTTATTTTTATATGACCCTGAAAACCTTCACCATTAAGAGAGCTACTTATAAATGCAAGTTCTAGGGGTGTCCTTAATACAGTGAAATATTTAATTATTGAATATGAAAATTTTAGGGCTGATGTTCAAATATCTTGGTGAGCACTGTTCATTTACTTGAATGGCAACTTTACATTCGCACACAATGCCATCTATTTATCCATTAAAAAAAAAAAAAGAAAACAGAAAAAAGCCTTATCAATTTTAAATAACATAGTTTTACATGTTCAAATTTGTATTTCTGTAATATAAAGTGTTCAATGTAAGGGCAACTTTACATTTTTTCGAAGTCAAATAAAGTCGATTAAAAACTACTAAAACTCCACACAGACTAATGCGTAAATCGATTTAGTATCTTTTAAACTTCAGACGCAGATAAGGCAATGGGAACATCAAAAAACGTTGAGAAAAAATGTTTGCAGAGTGATATTTGCACTGGAACTTTCTAGGGATGCAAAAAATCACAAAACGCAAGCAAATACTTTTAATCGTCTGATTTTTTCAACTTCGCTGACCACTAGAAAAATCTTAAGATTAAACTTTCTGTAGAACATTTAAAGGCTCTAACTGTTGTTTTTAATCAGCTTTCATGAACATGCTTAAAACTGAAGGCCAAAAAACGACCCATTGTGGTTGGAGTAAAGAGGCTAAGATGTTCTACTAAAAATGTATCTTTAAATTTAACAATGGGTCTATCAAGACAAAAATTTAGTTTGTAGTCCATTTATAGAAATAATTTGTGGAGATTCCTGGGCTATAAATAGCACTCTGAGAAAACTGAACTTATGCTTTTCACCGAACCAAGGTTTCGAGGAACGGAATTGGACTTGTCCAACAAAATGAAATAACTTGGAGCAATTCTGGACCCCAAAATTTAACTGGAAGCTAAACATTGAAGAGAATGTTAGCCAATGGATGGGGATTGAAACCAAGAATTTTACACTGGATGTACATAGCGATAGACCGACCTTATTAAGGATTACATAGTTAAGAAGCTAAGTGGAATTCAAAGATAGGCAGCCTCTGGCGTAACGGGTGCATAAGATCCTGTCCGAAGCATGTTACGAACCTTCTGCTTGGCTTATTATCGATTGTATTATAACAGCGCCATGGCGCTCTGGAAGGAAAGACGATCCTGGCATAGTTTCATCATAAGCGCATTACCATCTGAAATTAAAGCGCTGCATACTGGCTATATCCTGCCGAAGACCTGGGTTCACCACAAACCCTGCACGAAATTCCCAAGTCGCAGTAGGGTCCAACCGTTTTCCAGGCTGAAACGTCTGCAATTAAGGAGGCAGTAAGGTACATCAAAGAGAATACACCCGTGAAAATACAGGTGAAAATCTTCTCAGATAGCTAAGCAGCTATGCAGGCGCTTTCTTCTATCGCTGTTAGATCTCAAACTGTGGGAGAGAGCTGGTCTATATCTCTGATCAATACGAAATTACCCTAATATGAGTTTCGGGACATAGAGACATTTACGTAAAAGAGACCGCGGTGGACTTGGGTGCCTCGCTCAGGAAGATCAAGGGCAGAATTGCTGAAATTTATTACTAGAAAGCTAGGCAGAGGTGGGAACTTATAGGATTACTCGGCAGTTATGGGTGTCCCGTGAATCACTTAAAACCTAATTTGGGAATGAGCTAAGATAGTACCTAAACATTTACGGAAGTCACAGGGCGCTGACCTATTTATTGGGGTAATTACACTTGGGGATTGGATTACACTTGAATAAGTTGTGTCGCAGCTGCAAGGCCCCGCGCTCAAAGGTCGAAGTCTTTCTGACCGAGTGCCCAGTCCTCGCAAGTATGAGGCTAAAGAGACTCGGTTGGACCATTCCTGCAAAATATTTTAGAGTGCAGTTGCTTATCTCTGTATGACGTACTGAAATTCATTAAAGCCGCCAAATTGATGCACAAGTTGTGGAATCAAAATGGCAAAACTTGCTAATTGGTTGTCACCAGCGTGACAATCCACTTAAACCAACCAACCAACCAACCAATTTTGTACAAACAATTATACATGCAATATAAGTAATTGAATTTTTGACAAAAAAACAGTATTCCTGTCCTTCGATACAATGTATTCGGAATTGTTCATGCGAATACTTTTATATATATGTCCGTCTGTTTATGAATGTCCGCTACAATTTCCTTGTGGCAACTGTCATATTATAGGGAAAACAAATGGTCTTGGAATAAAAAATCGGCATTGTCAAGTCTTTAGGTTATTAGTTAAAAATTGATTTCAAGATTTGTCCCTAACAAACATACTTACATTCATACATACAGAACAAGTTACATAAAAGCTTGTATTTTTTTTTGGTCTTTTCCAATTTATGTGATATATAGTCCAGTTGAGAATTAATGTCTACGAAAGAATTATGAAATGAATCTTAAAACGAATCTTTTGCTTTGCGAGTTTATACATGACATATTTAGAACATTTCTAAACTTCATTCTAGTCCTACTTAATATTGCGGGCATACCTAATACTATCAAAATCTCCAAAAGTTAGTACATTTTTTAGCGTAATAAAAAATGGTAACAAAAAATGCAAATGCTACAAAAACTTTCAAATGCTTTGAATGGACAGTTGGATTTGCATGTCGATCAAGTGAATTCTTTTCGCACATTTTTATGTAGTTTGCCAATTCAACCGGATTATTGCACGTAATCGCACAAACGCATAAACTTAATATGCATATATATGTACATATAAAGAAGTACATACATACATATGTATATACAGTGATTCAAACAAGTGACACGTGGTGATTTTTTTTTTTTTAAATATTCACAAAGTTTTTCAATTAATTTTCTTTGTAAACATTTTCCAAAATTTAGGCAAATTTAAACAATTTTAATTAAATTTCATTTCATTTGGGTGCGCAGTTTTATAGCCAATACAATTTCAATGCGTTAAAAAATAGCGTCGATTTTTAATTTTTGTATTTTTTTTGGTGACGCAAGAGCCGTTTTTTGTTTTTGTTTATAAAAAGTGAAATTTATCGCACTGGCGTTGATTTTTTGAAATTTTGTTGCGAACGATCTTCCAGATTTTATATCATAAGAAAAAGTGCAAAAATCCGTCAACAAAAAAAATTAAAAAAGCCGGTTGAAACTTATATTTTTTAGTCTAAAATGTTATGCGCTATAAAACTAAATCCTAAAATTATTCTAAAGATTCAGTTTAAAAATTTGAAATTTTGATGAAAATTTTTCGAAATTGCCTAAATTTTTTTATAAGGTTTGACACTTTTATTTATATGGTTTTGGTTCAAGCTAGGAAAATAATTTTTATAGAAAAATAACAGAAAAAAAAATTTTACTTGAAAAACATTGTGAGTATTAAAAAATCAACACGTGAATACTTGTTTGACTCACTGTATATACGTATAATGATTTTTTGCACAAGTGCCAATTCATCTGTAGAACTTGCTCCAAAATTTTGGCAAACGTCTGCTAAGTTCGAGTCGAATAATGATTTTTGGATTTATGTGCATGTGCAGTAGTAAAAGATAAAGTTTCGGGCTCAAAAGCAACAAAATTTAAAATTTTACGATACAGGTGGATGCAAGAATTTCCATATGCTCACTCAAATTCACTTCAAATTAGCAGATTAGGCAAAAGAAATAGCAATAATAAAATACAAATCTAGAGTGTGTATACAAAATGTCTAAATACTAAAAAATCGTTTTAATGCTTTGAATTTGTACGTCGCATGAGCATATGAAGTCATTTAAATTGGGATTCCTTTCTAAATTTTTAACTTTGTCCAACTTGGTCGATCATTGATTGAAACAGTAAATGTAATCGAAATCATTTTTAAAATCACTAAGGGGACCGCTGTGGTGTAGTGGTTAGCAGTGTGCACAACCATTCCGCAGACCTGGATTCGAACCAATATCAAAAAATAAAACAAACAATTTTTTTTTAATAGTTTTAGCATTGCAAAAACATTAAAAGAGAATTTTTTTCTTTGACTATCTACATAAATATCTTGTATATCTGTATGTATCTCCTAACATACTATTTACTATGTACTTATGACAAGTATCAAAAACCAAATTTACGACCTAATTTACAATATGCCGAATATTATTTGCAGCAATTGGAATCAACGAACTGACGCAAATTCGTACATCAGCTAGGCTGAATAAAGTAAACATTCTTCGCTGTGGCAATGTTTAATAAACCAAATGCTCTGATGATCCAACCTCTTCACTCTTCTGGAAGTATTTTGCTTCGGAAATATTTAACGTGGTTCACATGCTGGAATATTCGAATTCATATTTTAATTATTTATTTACTACTATTGAAAATGAAAGGCATGCCTGTTGCTAAATTCGGGGCGCGAACTATTTAATTATTAAATGCCAATTATTGTTTTATGTGTTTGAATAAAATGGTCTACTAAATAGTAAATGAAATTATCACTTTCGGCAAAAAGTAATTGTTTTGTAAATAAAATTTTGCAGGAAAAAAAATATATGACGCTTACAAATTTGCCAGTGCTTGGCCGAGTTTTCCTCGGACTTTTTGGTGTGCGCCTTTATGTGGTCACACAACCGGCGACGCCGCTTCCGAACATCAATTGGTTATTAATGAAAAGTTTTTTTATGGAAGAAAAAAATTTTTTTTTTTTGGATGTTGCTCGCATCAAGGATTGAACCCTGGACATGGAGTGCGTACCACTAGCCACTCGACCACGGCACAGTAGTTGAATCAATTATTATGCGGTGTCATTGGCGCGGGAATAGGGCTGTAAGAAGATTCACAGCTTTTCAATTTCAGGTAATTCTATGCCGTTCTTTGAGGATATAGAAGACAATGAAGTCTGAGATTAAGGGCAAGGTCATTCAGCTGAAGTACTTTTTAAGCGTGCACTTTTTGTTGGAATAACTTAAACCAAAAGCTTACTAAAATTTCTCTTTCCTACTAACCTACTCGTACCAAGAGAAAATAATTACGAATATAAGTAGAAAGGGAAGAAAGCAGCTATACTTGACACAGGTACATATCCAAAAAAGAATGGCAACGCTACATCAAGTGAAGAAATAACAAAAATTTCTCCAACATTGACTAATACGACAACTCTGGCTAAGATAGTTGAAACCCGTTTGTAAGACAATTTAAAGACAGTAGGCAAGATAGTCGGAGAGGTTTTCTTTATTTTGGCAACGAAACTCTTACAAATAAAGATCTTATGCCAACTTTAATGGTGAAGAGCTCGTTTGACAGAAAGCACTTGAGCTCCAAATAGAGATGTATGTAAGTCATAGTGATGTGCTGAGTCAATACTTTTAAGTATTGATCGATATTCGGTACCGATTTAAAAAGTATCCAATACTTTCGATACTCGGTACTGAAATATTTAGGTTTCTAATAAAAGCGCACAGGCCAAAAATATGGCAAAAAACGTTCAGGAGAGAGTCGCCTATCAAAAGCCGAATGCAGGGGCCAGTGGAGGTTTTAATACTGATTGAAATAGAATCGATATCGGGTACAGAAAAGAGAGTACTGGGTACCGAAATCTTTTTGAAGTATTGGGTACCGATAATTCAGCACATTACAAGTAAGTCAATGTACTAACGCTGCTCAAAATAGTCGCAATGCCTGAGTGATCAAAGCACTGGCTTGCCGAGATCGAGTCCCCGGGCGGTGGAATTTTTCAAAATTTCTTTTTTTCTTTTTTTAAATTTAAGATATAATTGTTTTAATGAGAAAAACACATAAATATCCTTTAATTTAATTCAATGGTTTTACATTTCTTATTCGTTTTCAATTTAATTTTCATTTAATTTGTAAATTTTATTAATGTAAAAAAATATTTTTTTTAATTTGTAGAAATTATTGTATTAAAAACTTGTTCTTTTTTGTTTTGTTATTTATGACCTTTACAACAATCATATTCAACAATTTTAGTGAGCTTGAGTCCACTCATAATGGAAAATTAATTGGAAAAACAACAATAAAAATATAAAGAGTATTTTTAGTTTTATTTAGAAACTTAGTTTATCTATTTTATTATTTAATTTTTTTCTTTTTTAAATAATTTTTTTTTTAATTTTTAAATTTTGTTTTAAAAAGAAATTTAGGAACCTATTTCATTTTTGTCTTTTTAAACGTAATTTTTATATTCTTTTCAATTGAATTTTCCTTTAATTCTTAGATTTTATTATTTTAAAAAGAAACACATTTTTAAAAATTCAATTAGCGTTTTTAAGCTTTTTTAATTTAATGTTCTAATAATTTTAAGTTTTTATTGTTTTATATGCTATATATTAATTTATTTAATTTAATTTTCACAAAAATTTTTGCTAAAAGACAAACAGAAAATGTTAACGCCTCCTCTTTAGCAGATCTTTCAATTAGTTTTTCGAAAGACAGAAATACGCTTTCAGGATAATCGTCAGAATTGACAATTGTCATTGAAAGACAGTTGCCACGGTTGTCCTGTTAGTATAGGATTGTTCCGGAGGGTGTTAGAAAGGTAAACGCCAATAAAGGAAATTTGTGTTATTTCTCAAGTGAAAGTGAAATAACTAATAAACCTTAAAAACCCAAATGAATAGAAGTCGAGACTTGTGAAAAATGTTGATTTGCTTTTACTAAACTGCAAAAAGTGGCAAAAACCCGCACTACTGCTTTATAAAATTTAGTAAGGCTTAGAAATATGTATTTTTTTGAGTCGTGAGTTGTATATACCAAATTTGAAAAAATTTCTTATATCAAATGGCTTAGTTACTTGGGTAAATACCGAAGACAATATTGTGATATCTTCTTTTACCGTTTATACCTTTTTTAAAATGAGGCCAACCTGAAGAAGGCTCTTAGATCGTGAAACACTATTGCATCGCAGAATTTTGCCAGGAAAACGTCTGAAACTCTACTCATTAAGACAATAATTGAATTTGCAAGTGTAATTGAAACGAAAAAGGTGTCACTAATTGAAGAGAGCGATTGGGTTTACTTTGGTTGTACTAAATAACAGAAAAAATAAAATTTCTCTATAACACTTTACCTTATTTTACTTTGTCAACAAATATAAAATTGCGTTGCTTAGGGTTTTTTTTTATTTGGTAAACATTTCGTGTTGCATAGACGCACCAGTTAAGCAAGAGAAGTAACTTACCTGAAACGATAACATTAAAAAAATAATAATTTTGTAAAATTTGTATTTAGTAGTTTTTTTTTATGATTATGAATTAAATTCGTTTACGTAGTAATTAAAGCATTAGATACTGTTTGTCCCTCCGGATACTTATAAAATAACACTTTTATCATCAGTGACAAAAAAAATCTATTAAGTACTTACATATGTATCTATAATCTTTTAAGCATTTATTGGATTACATTAGGTCGGTCAAAAATGACAAAGTGTAAATTTTTAACTTTTCTAAATGGAAAAAAGAATAACGGTATTTTTTGTTAAAAAAAGTTTCGGAATTGTCTCAAAGTCCACCGATATCTAAAGTGTGCTAACTCAAAATTCAGAGAGGGAAATTTATCTGCTTGTACAGATTCAACACAATTAATACAAAAATAATTCTAACGGTAGCTTTTTAGTTAATGTATATAATGATGAAGACTAAATATCTCCATTAATTGGAGGTAAATCCTATGAATTGATTTATTCAAAAAATTCGCCAAAATTTTATTTATTTATTTTTAGTCTTGAAATTATTACATCTCTTACAGACTAGTTACAGGTTAAGATAGACTACCAACTAATTTAACAGGTCATTTAGTAGCATTTTAAATCTTTTTTCACAGAAGGAGAAGTCCAAAATTGAAGAATTTGGGAGCAAGTTAAACTCTTTAAGAGCTCTAACAATAGGAGCATTAGCCGCATAATTGGTCCTCGCTAGCCCAACGTAAAATGTGGCATGATTCCTTAAACAAATATTAGGAATAAGAAAAAATATGCGTTCAAGTAAAAAGGGGCAGTCAACCACCCCGGATATTAAATTAAAAATGAAAGTGAGAGATAGGAAGGTTCTCCTACAATTTAATGTCTTGAGATCAATAAGCATACATCTAGATTCATAAGCCGGAACAGGAAGTTCAAAATGAAGGGGGCGCAGAGCGTACTTAATAAAGACTTTTTGCACTCTCTCCAATCGACTTATATGACAGGAATAATACGGACGCCAAATGATAACAGCATATTCAAGCCGCGAGCGCACCAGTGAGGTGAAAAGTGTTTTTAAAGTATACGGATCCGAGAAATCTGAGCTGAAACGTCTGACAAAGGCCAGCATAGAGTAAGACTTAGATAAAGTATAATTAAGATGGCTTTGAAATGAGAACTTCGAGTCAAAGACCACCCCAAGATCAGTGATTTTGGAAACAATGCTTAGTTGTGAGCCTGCAATATAATATGAAGTAGGGATAGGAGAACGGGATTTGGAATAGGAGACATGGGAGCATTTTTTAATATTTAAGGGAAGCATATTTTTCTGGCACCAAGCTACAACATTGTCTAGATCACTCTGAAGCTTCAACGAGTCAGCGGAACACGTAATACTACTAAAAATCTTCATGTCATCAGCATACAAAAGAAATTTTGAAAATTTAAAGCAACTAGTAATATCATTGATGAAAATCACAAAAAGAATAGGCCCTAAAATGCTTCCCTGAGGAACGCCTGAAGAAGCAATGAAAGAGTACGACGACACCCCGTCAACTACAACTGAACAAGATCGATTTGAGAGATACGATTTGATCCAGCTTAAAAAATTTGAGTTATTCGCACTTTAGGTCTATGTTTGCGATATATTTGATATGGAAAAAAGAAACTTTTTCGTAGAAATATTTTTCGATCGGAAAACAAGTGTTTCTCTTCAGGAGACTTCCACTAATAGTACCCAATTGTTTATTTTACCACTGTTTAATACTAACGATTTTTTATGGGTCCCCCATATCATTTTTTTGGCGGACCTATAAAAATACTTTATATTAAAAAAATTGTTAAAAATTGGCTATAGAAGAAACACAGTTCCCCGATCAAAAATTATTGATCTTGAAGAAATTTATACCATTTCTACGAAAAAGTGTTTGCCTCCAAGCAGTTCTAAGTCTGTTTTTAACAAAAAAACACCGTTATTCTTTTCTCTATTTAGAAAAATTCTAGGGGTGATCGCTAGAAATTTTAAACTTTATTTCTATTTACTATTTTCCTCAATTACATATGGATTTAGACCATATCGGTTACTAGTCTTCTAGTCCCACTTTTTGGGGGGGTTGGTTGCATGTTTTTTATTTGCCTCTGTTCAAACTTTGTTCTTTGTCATTGTCGCATTGTCAACTCTTACCTTTTGCTAAATATTTTCTGCTAATATTTTTATTCGTGTACATACCGATAAGATTTGAAACTTGAAACAAAGATAATGAAATAGATAAATTGTGGTAATGAAATTTAGACAAACTTTTCGGTTTTTAACCGACTTCCAAAAAAGGAGGAGGTTATCAGTTCGTCGGAATCTTTTTTTTTTTTTTTTTTTTTTATGTATGTTACCGCATAACTTTGGACCACGTCAAGGTAGTGTCTCAGAGGTGGTCCCATACTAATCTGGTTAAGATCCGATCAGTGGATCATGAGATATATATTTATAAATTTTTTTTTTTATATGAGAGTTGAAGTCGGGTTTTTTTTGCTAAAAATTACTTGTTCAAATATTACGTTTTCACTACATGCTGATAATAATATTTTTACACATATACACATGCACATACGTATGCGGCGCCGTTTAAATTGTTTGTGCTAATAATATGATTGTTGCTAGGTGCAAGTGTAATTGGCAAAATTCAATATCAAAGAGCTGAATATCTCATTTGAATTAAATATTCACAATTACTGGTTTTACTGGTCCTTAAACCGAACTTAAAATCGAACAGAAACAAATTTTTTATAGCATATCCCAAAGAATATATATTACATAATTTTCTAGTAAAAATTGGACTTATATTTTTCGCGCATACTATTCCAGTTTTAATTTGCTAGATCGTAAAAGATTCAAAGCGCTCAAAAAAAACGCAGTCTTCGTTATAACGGTTAAAAATGACTGAAAAAATAAAATTTAAAAATAAAAATCCTAATACAAGAAAACATCAAAATAATGATTATTTTCGGTCGCAGATTTATTCTACTAGTTATGTATATCAACTGAGTTTGCTGAAAGTGATGTGATCTTTTATAAATATTGTGTTGGCTAATGGTGTGTGAATTTTGTATGCATATATAGATAATGCACAATTAGATGTTTTGTTTTCCATTCTACCAAAATAAAAACAAAACAAAAACATTCGCCGTAATGAGGTAAAAGTAACTACAATTCAGTGTAACGTGAAATTTCCCACAAACCAGAAAATTCCCATAAATCATTGTCTATTCCCCATAACAAGCATACAAATAAACTGAACTATACAAAGGGTATGCTCTGAGTCTTGCAAAGCCCTTGCATGGCGCACGGTTTGCAAAGCTGTGCCGTACGAAAACCGGTTTTTAACGTGCAAACTGTGCACCGTGCGAGGGCTTTGCAAGACTCAAAGAATACCCCTACAGTAGTGCTAGATTTACACTAGGCATTAAATAGCAATTAAATGTAACGACAAGGACAAAAGAGTACTTGAATAAGGAAGAAGACACAGCTTAATGGATATTTTGAGATATATGAGTACTGTTAACGACGATTTTATAAAAATTGACTGGGTTCAAAGATACGACACTATTGAAGTTTATGAACTATATATATGGCTTATCATCACTTTACGCCACTTTTACATATCTTGGCAAAATTTGGCCATTTATCTTAATTAGGGTTGCCAGATTTTTTATGCGCGAAATCCGTTCGTGGGACTTTTACTCGCTAAAAAAATTAGTACTTTTCAGTACATTTTTGTTCAAAGCTTGTTTTTAACAATATTTTGGTATATAAATAAAATATAGTTCATAAAAAAATAAAAGTGTTATTCATTTTAACATAAGTGTACACATCATTGTACACAGAAGCCAACAAATTACTTTATATTTATGACATTTTGGAATAGCAATAATGAGATCATTTCCATCTTCCGTGTTTAAATAGTTAAAGAACTCTATACATTTCATTTTAGAATTAATTTCAATTTGAAGTTCGCTTTCAAAAAATTTAATTAGAAGTAGGGTTCTCTCTTTGCGCCAGCAAGCAAACTTTATACTCAAGATCCTCTCAGTTGCTTCGTTTGAGAGTGGTATTGAAAAAAAACAAAATTACATATTTGTTAAAACTGTGAAAAAGTACCACTATTTAAGGACTTCATCTATATTTCCTCATGGCTTAAATTAATTTTTTCAACTACCCAAAATGTTTGCAAGACTAGATATCAATTCGCTAAAAAGATTATCTAACTCTATGTTTGTATGCAAAACTATTTTACAATTGTGAAAAAAGAATTGTAAGTTATAGGCAAAAGCGATTCGAATACATATTCAACTTTTGAACTTTTTGTTATATTAATTTCTTGTGCATATGAAACATTATCTGAAACATGTCAGCAATAATTAAATTATTTTCTTCTTACTTTTTAACTTTTTACAGTACAGTTTAAGGAAGTTCCATAGTTATGTAAAAACCTTAAGAAAATCCAAAAGCATTAAGAATTCAGTACAAATCAGTACAAATTTTGAAAAATCAGGACATTAGCGTACTGATTGAAGAAATTAATAAAATCAGAACAAGAGTTGAAAAATCAGTACCGTACTGATAAAATCAGTATGTCTGGCAACCTTAATCTTAATATTTTTTAATTTTAATAATATTTTTATAAGAAAATTGTATATTTTTTAACAAAAACCATATTAATCCAGGTTTGAAATTTTCTGAAACTTAAAAAAAATATTAACAAACTTTCGTAAAAATTTCGAGCTCTTCATTTCGACTTTTTTTCAATTTTAGTTCGTATAAAAAAGTGCAAGCAAGGACCGTATTATATTCAACAGTTCAACTTGGCCAGATATTTTTAAGTCCAAAATAAAAGTATTTTCCTAATAATAAACAAACTGCTTATCCACAATAAACAAAACTGCTATCAAATGAAAGAGGGCTTAATTAATCTATAAATATTCTTTTTTTTATAATTTAACACAAAAAAAAATTAATATACCTGACCCAAGGTTTGTTCTACGGTATTTAAATAACGTTTTTTATTATATCTTTTTCAATAGCTGGCTTTCCTCGTTTAAACATTTCAGTTTTAAAGCTATTTTTGTCCACTTTCATTTGATACCAAACTTGTTTAATATGGACAAACGGTTTGTTTGTTATTAGGTAAAGACTTTTATTTTGGACTTAAAAATATCTGGCCAAGTTGAACTGGTGAAAAAAATAACTGTTGTTTACGGTCCCTGAGTGTAAGTTTAAAGATTATACTTATTATAATTTTATAAATAAATATGTAAGTGTCGTAAAGTTATGATAAGCATAGTATCGGATGTTTTTTTAGAGATATAGAATTTGCCTGAGCGATAACTGTGAACCCCGCTGCCAATACAAACACATGCGTTTGACGAAATTCATGTTCAGTGTACTTTGGCAAACTATCATACAACGATTTACTCTTACAAATCGTAGACATTTACTTCCAAAATTCGCGTTCTCTACGGAAAACTTTAACTTATTTACGAAATGGGAATGGAAAGATATATATTTATCAGCCGAAAACTTAGGCTCCCGAATCATACATGGAGCTGAACATATGCTACGATAGCCAGGAGTAAATCAAGGAATGCAAGATGGCTAAGTTCTACTAGCCGAGAGACCCTCGAAGAGAGTAGACCGGCGGCGATGGTATACGTTCAACAAATCACTGCCTTCGTTTCTGGTGTGAGTCTTATTAACTGATCATTGTCGTGAGCTTAAGGTTTAAGCATCTTGGGAATCGCTTCTTTCTTCCAATCAGCTTTCGGGTGTAGAAAATTTCTTAAAAATTTTCCCTAGAAATTCTTATTAAAATATTTGCAATTTAGATGAAACTGTGCAGAATATTTATAATTTGTTCACAAAGTTTAAAACTTGGACTTATATGCTTAAAAAATAAACATAAATGAACAAAAGAAAAATAGCCAATACTTGATAAAATGTCGTGTCCCTATTTATTTTTCCACCACTATACTAGGGATAGGTAGGGGAGGGGTTGAAATTCGATATTTTGCTACACACAGTTATGCCAAATTTAGTTTAGCTATTTTTGAAAATAAACGCGAATTCGAATTCGATTTTGTCCGTCCGAATTTTAGCACCCCAAAGTTCGATTTCGAAAATTCGTCATTTTGGAACTAAAATTCGATTAAATTCGAATCTCGAAGCTTCGAATATCGATTTTACCCATCCCTACACTATATATTTGGGTATTTGAATTTGATCTCAGTAACAAAGTCTTTAATATTCATATTATGGATTTGTCATATTTTTGCAATATTTGTACCCTTTAGCTTAAATTGAACCATTTGAACCGAACCGAACCATTGTTCAGAGATACTCGTGAACCGGTTCTGGAACCGGTACAAGCTTTTTATAAGTGGTTCGAACCACTGAACCGAACCACACCGATTTTTGGAGTGGTTTGCAGCCCTGGTAGAAATTAGTCGTTTGATCAACTTTATTGCAAACATGCACGTGTTTTTACCTCAATCCCATTGGCGTCACAATTTAATCCTTTTTCATTCCTTTTTTCTCCTCTCCTATTTGACAACGTTTATCAGTATAGTAAAAGTATTTAATAAATATGTATATAGTATTTCGTATAAAAAATGGTTAAAACTAAGATACAGTACATGAGCATTTTTCATTTTAAATCTCATAAATTGCCTTTGGCTAAACTCCTAAAATCATAGCTTATTAAGACAAATTCTATGGGTCTGGGGAAAATTACTTTTCAGTGCATTTATAGAAAAGTTGTATATTAAAGAGTTTGTTCATTTAGATTTTTTTTTAAGAATAGTTGTACGTACTACATGCTTACTTAAATTTTGTTATGGTATTTATAAATCAAATTTAATAGCACTAAAAATTATCTTAAACTTTGAACCGTCTATTTTAATCGAAATCTAATAATTTGCTCTAATTGCACTCGAAAGAAAAGCCCGTTTTATTTTAATCATAACTATTTAATAACAAAAATTTTCAGCTATCTAATCTGTATTATAAAACACATATCGATTGTTAATCATTTTTGAAGTATGATACTCGAGAACTATAATAAATGATAAATAATTGGAAATTCGCGTTATGCCGCAAATATGAAATTTAAACAAGCGTAACCAAATAAGGCAAAAAGGTGACTCAGAGCCGCACCAATCTATGAATGTAAATAAATTACTTATATGTATATGTACATATGTATTTACCTGTATGTATTGAATTATTCATTCACTCGTACGGTAAGGTAAGAAAATGTTCAGTATAGCTGTAACTGTTTTTTCGCTAATTTTGTTTAGTGTGCCTTTTTTCGAGATTGTGCCACTTTTTGTGAATTTGAGGTGCCTTTGCTTAAAAAAAAAATAAAAAAAAAACAAAACTAGAAAATCACAGCCAAAAGAAGAAAGCAAAACACCAAAAGAAAAATTTTAAAATAAAATAAACAGTAAATAAAATATGACAGCGAAAGATATCGTGCGTATTTTACGCCAGACGACACGTTGACGCGACTGATACGCAATCAATGATGAATAAGTTGAAGCAGGTTTTGATGCCGGCACTAAAAAAAACACACATATACATGGATGTACTTACATACGTAAAATGACCGCAATGACAACAAAACCCCTGGTCAGTTGCGGCTAGTTTTGCGTAATTTGAGAAATTAAATTTATAAATTCAAATACATAGACCAGTGATTCCCAAAGTGGTCCAGGTGGACGCCTAGTGGTCCACGGGAGGCTCGACGAGGGTCTACGTTGACATAAAAAAGAGCGGGGGGCGTGATCGGGTTTAGGGGGGGGGGGGTTCACAAGTTGTAAGTGGGGGTCCACGAAAATGTATCAGGTTTCGATAGCAAAAAAATCCAAATTTTTCGGTGTAATTTGGCAGGCTGTATTTCGGTGAAAAATGGTCGTATTGAGACTTAAAAAAAACACTTTTAAGCTTTGAGATTCCAGTTTTCAGATTTATTGGCTTCACATTTTTTGGGAGCTACGGTTCTCATGTAATCCCAACAAATAGAGCGAAAAAATAATTTTGGAAATTTTTCGCTCTTTTTTGGTTCACGAGCTTGAACAAAATTTTTTCAGTTCGGCTTGCATATAGATCATATAACCTGTTTATTTTTTTGGTAACGTATTTTTAGCTAGAGTTCGCAAAAATTCCTCACTGACTAATAAAATTTCCATATTCCTCCTCACTGCAACTCAATTCAAGAGCAATCAATATTAATTTCCTCTTTTGTGATTTACTAACTTCAACTAAGTTTATTTTTTATACAACTCAGAGCGTTCTGTCTCTAAATAGAACACAAGAAAATATACAATATTTCTTTTTGTTTTTACCACCCAGATTTTAGAATTGGAACTCAGTCCCGACGCAAATTTCCATCGTTAGATCTTAGATTTTTCATCTTTTTTGACGAGTTTTGGGAATATGGTAGAATTGTAGCAAGAGGGGGTCCAGCGAAACCAGTAAAATTTGGAAAGTGGTCTACGAGAACAAAAAGTTTGGGAGCCTCTGACATAGATGAACGATGCAAAACCAGTGATGGGCACACTTAAATACTGCTGTATTTAAAGTAACCGTTGCGTTAATAAATATCCAGAATAGAATGTTGCCAGTTTAGTTTTTCCGGCTAGATTTGGCTTTTTTGTTTGGGTTAGTGGGAAAAATACTGTTTCAGCTTTTTTCTTAGCTTTTCCTTAAAATTATTAAGCATTTTTTAAGCATTTTATTTTTGCTCAAAATATTAATTGAAATTGTAAACAGTGTTAGAATATTTAATGCGATTTTAAGTGTTGAGTATGGAATGAAAAACAAAGAAGTGCTGTAAAATATATTTTACTTCGGCGAGTTCTCATTTAAAAAATATACACTCCTATTATATGTACAAATATTCAAATTCATCTGTATCTAAACTAGGGATGTTAATTTTTCAGCATTTTCCGATCCCGGGATTTTCGGGATGTCGTTATCAAAATCCCGGGATACCAGGATTAGTCCCGGAATTTAGATATTCACTACTTTTCAACAGCTTGAATCGAAAAATTTGCTTCTATATTGTTTGAGAAGCTCTCCTGCCATGAAATAAATAAAAAACAAGTAAGAAAGTCTAAGTTCGGACATTAAATACCTGGCGCACGTATTAAATATATGTTTTTCACCTTACCGAAAGCTACCGCTACATGGTAAGCCGGGGTATCAATTTTGAGCACCCTAATGTGCTTAGATTTCGAAATTTTGAAGTTTCAAGCAGTTTTGAAATTTACCGTTATATGAAAAGCGGCTTCAATTTTAGTCCGATTTCAATAATTATCAACGTTTTTCTTTTACGCGGCAAGCACAATAAAACTACCGAGTTTGGTACAAATTGGTATAACGGTTACCGAGATACATACAGTGACGAGCAAAACTGTAACATGGTTTAACACTTTTTGTTTCAGCCACCGCTATATTTCCAAGTTCTAACGACTTTCATCCTTTTGTTGAATATTCTTGTTGGTACATCCCTACTCCCTCTCTCATAATGATTTGAAGTCAATACAACAACAATAAAAAAACCAGCAGACAAAAATGTAAATTAAGGCAGATGTTACAGTTTTGCACTCATATATTTTTAAGAGCTTTTTAACAATTTTCACGAAAAAAAGAACTACTAACACAATGTTCAGTACTCTTTTGCCTGTTTCAGTTCCTGGATGTGATTTGGCATACCTTATTTGTATCTTTGTAAAAATTCTGGAGGTATATCCTTAGTTTGCTTTCACAGCTCATGTACTCGATTTTACGGGCACATGTAACCATAAGTGGGCGTGGCTACGCCCATTTTCCGAAAATTTATAATATTCTTATTTTTTCGTCGAAAACTTATTGTAAATATCAATTTTGAGTGAATAATCTCCAGTAGTTACTAAAATATCGCAGTTTTTGTATTTCTGAAAATTACCGTTATGTGGGAAGTCGGCGTGGTTACAGTCCGATTTCGCCCATTTTCAATACCAACCTACGTTGGATAAATCGAAAGCTACATACCAAATTTGAGATACCTCAATTTTTGCTCGAGTTATCGTGTACACGGACGGACAGACAGAAATGGCTTAATCGATTTCTCTTTTCATTTTGATCATTTATGTATACATTTGTCTATATCTATCTCGATTCGTTTTGGCAGTTACAAACAACCGTTATGTGGAAAAAATTAATATACCCTTGTGTACAAGTGCGCCCGAGTATAATAAATGGGTTTGAAACCTATTTTTTTATTTAAAGTGTCGTTTTTATTTTTTCGTTCGCCACTCACATCCCCTTTAGGAACGAGCAAGCGGAAAGCAGTAGGTGCAAGACAACACCGGTGAGTTTCTACACGGATGGGTCGAAGCTTCGCTGGCATTAAGGAAGCAGTAGAATGTCTGATAAACTCCTCGACTTTGGCAATGAAATTTTCCGCCTTACCGACAAGTTGGCCAGGAAAGGTACCTCCGAGTTTATTTCATGGGTTAAAGAGCGGGAGAAGTTTCTCTTTACTACTAGCAGGATTTTAAGATATCGGTTTTCGGTTTTCTCGCAATAATATAATTTTACCTTAAACATTGCAACTGTTATGAAGTTATAATAACAACAAAAAATATTTGATTTGCTTTAGCTTTTTTTAGCCATATCTCAAATTGTAATTTAGCTTTTTTTAGCTTTATTTTTTTCACCCCATTTAGCCTTTTCTCTGGCAACACTGGTTCCAAACTCAAAGAGTGAAGGCTGATGCAAATTTTCAGCTGATTTACGCAAATGCACAACAGCTTGAGGATGAACTTGACGACCACTAGAAAAAACCTAGAACATGTAGGCGTCAAAGCCAACCCGAAAATTGTAGCGTAGTAACTTGTGAAGATTATTACAGAGTCTCTTGGTACATTCTTTAGTTAGATACTATCAGTGAAGATCTGTACCCCACTTTTCTACAGAAGTTTCGAAGTTTCCAATTCAGTTCGTTGCTTCCAAATATTGTATGTTCTCTGAAACTGGACAAAATAAAAAATCTCATGGAATGTTTGATAGAAAGATTTGAATGCGCACTGCTTGTGGATCAAAAGTGGCTATTACCAACCTACGCGCATATTTTGGCATGAAAAACAGAAAAATTCAATCGCCGTTCATAGGCCGCGCGTAAAACTTTAGGTGCCTCCAATTTGTGTGACAATAGTAAGGCGCATGCTACAAATCGGAGGAGAAGCTTGGCCAAACACTATCATATTGTTGTGTAGGCGCCAATCTATTATTATAATAATGCCGTTAGGAAATCAACCTCAGAATTGGAAGCACTGAAACATTGTGATGTCGACAAATACCCGAAAATCCTTAAGCATATATTTGGTACTTGATTATTTCCTACAACATAAATACCTAAATACTTTACCATAAGTACTTACTAAGTATATAGTAAATACAGGTTTGCCCATCACTGCACAAAATTACAGCAAATAAAGAAGAAGCGGAGACTTAGCCAGCAAAATGAAGTTGAATAATTATGTGTGACATTTGTCAATAACTTACGAACAGTTAAAGATGCTAGCAAAATATTTTTTTGTACATACATACATACACTCAGAAAAATGAAAGCAAGAAATCAGTTCCCTTATTTTAGAGTTACCGTTTTTTCCTTAATATTACGAAAAATTTACTCAATTTGAGCAGTTTTTCCTTAATTCAGGTTCATGCTGAAAATAGTGCGCCATTAATTTGAGGAAGTAAATTTACTCAATATAAGTAGGTAATAATTTTGTCAGTGCTGTTAAGACGAAGTTAACTGCTTTCCTGGCAAATGTCGGCTGTAGCGTGAAGACTACTGCTTCTGGTTCTGAGACCGCAGGTTCGAGTCCTGTTGTAGGGTAGTTAGAGTAAGGTAAGTCAAAAACCTAAACACTCAAATACCATAAAAAATAAATGAGATTTTTTTCTTTTTAAAATACAATTTAATCTCAATAAAAAAGTACTAAATAAAAAAAATAAATAAGTAAAAAATATTAAAAAAAATCTCTCTGCTCTAGGACCGAACCTTGCATCTCTCGACTGGCACTCCAGAGCTTTGCTCTATTGGCCATTGCGACTGTTTGATGGCCTTGATTGTTTGATTTCCTTAAGCTGAGTCCAAATCATTTACTAATATTACGGCAGCCATGTCTTTGGAGCCTTTTTAAGGCAATATTTCCTAAGAATATTAGACTTTTTTCCTAGCATCAAGAATTTTTTTCTGAGTGTATGTATGTAGGCAATTACGTATTATATTTCACACCTCTAAAAGTTAGAGTTCTGCGTGTATTGGCATTGATCAAAGACACAATATTAACAAAGTGTGTTAAAAATTTTTTGAGATTCAATTGTTTTGCAATGAATTGACGGATATTTTTTCTCTTAATTTTCGAGCTAGACCTTCAGAAAACTCATTTTTCATAGTCTTTGCTGACTAATAAGCGCGTCAAGCGTACATCAGTAATTTACATAAATTTGCAATTTTTCCAAATAAGTCAATTTGCATGACACCGAAGGTGGAAACAAGTGGAAATAGAGAAAGAAGCGAAACAAAAAAAAAAAACGCAACCAATTCGATGATAAGTAGTTCGTCAAAAGTCAGACACGTTGACCGCAATGCTTGTTTGTGGCCATGTCCGATTAGCTTGTCTCAAAAATGCTTGCATTCGAACGATTTCGCCGCCAACCAATGAATATAACTTTTTGCATGCAAATTGCCAAGTTTATGCAAAACTAAATAAAAGCTTTTAAATACATTCTCATTTTCTTTCAGCATTTATGTACTGCTTTAATGCCAATCGCATTTGAACGCATACATATGTACATACATAGTAAGCGCTTAAGGCAAATCTAAAGTTTGCTTGCAACCGGACTTAAAATCTAATTAAATCTGCAAACAGTAACTGTGTGATTGGGCAATAAGCTAACAATTGGTCGCACACACGTTCAGCGTCATAAAGTGCGCTGGCGCTGTTGGACATTTGTAGCGCTTTCACCTGATACCGACTATTTGCAACTCTGGCGGTAAGAAGAGAGGTGAACGACTTTTAGAACAAAAATGAATAAAAAAAAATAGTACCAATGTACAGCAGATAGCTTTTGCTGGATCTGCTTTGCTCCCACTTTCTTTCTACCTACTTTCTTTTGAAGATAAAGCTCCTGTGTATTCGGTGAAATACATTCACAGGTATAAACATATGTATGAATGCATGTACATTAGGGTGGTCCAAGATAAGTAATTTAATTTTTATGCTCTCACCCCCTAGGATTGTTCTATATCGAAAAAAGTATACCTGGTATTGGATTGGGTTGGTGAGGGCATTCAAATTCGAACTTTACTTTTTCACTTGCAGTTTTGGGAGGGGCGTTAGCCTGGTAGATTCAGTGTACGAAAATAAACTATATTGTACGTTACTATTTCGTTTCGTTTATTACTTTAACAGTTCGGTACAATACGAAACAAAACGGCTGAGTTCACTTTGGCGATAGTACACTACAGTAGTTTAGTAGTTACAGACGAAACAACAAACGAAATGAATCGTGCAGGGAAAATATATTTATGTATGCACATATATGCAATAAACAAATACAAAACGAATGGCTGCAATGAATAAAAAAAATAAAAATGTTTTTTAATTGAATTGGATATGAAAATTTACAGAAAAAATTATTTTTCACGTAATTGAAACGTATGCATACATATAAAACGTACCCTATGGTACAATTGTCACAAACGAAAAGCAAACGTTTCTCGTTGGGGAAAATGACAGTGAATCTTACAATTTGTTTCTGACTATTTACAAAACTGTACAAATGGGAATTGTTTTGTACAGTTTATTTTCGTACCCTGGGTAGATTACTGTGCTTTGAACCGATTTTGAGTGCCCGAAAGGGCAGAAAATTAGAGAGTTAGGATGAATTTTGAAATTTGTTTTAATGGAAATTACATAGAGACAATATTCTTCAATCCGCCAAATGAAATACCACGACAGTCCGAAAATTTCGCAAAAGAGCGGAGAATTTTATTTTCTTCAGAAAGTTTGCATGGTTTGCTAACTAAAATTACTAAATATGAGTTTATACCATAATTATTTACTATTAAAGTAGGGAAGCATAGAGACAGGGTAATCAAAATAAATTTTTGTCTATGCCATCTCATTCGTGATATTACATTTGGCAGATACGTGGTATTGCGGTAAGCGACGATAAGTCACTCATCATGCTCGTTCTAGAATGTGGCGCAGAAGCATGGACAAAGCCAACATGCAATGAGGCGGTCCTTGGAGTGTTCGAGAGAAAGACGCTGCGGAATATTTACAGGTCTTTACGCGCTGTCGACGGCGAGTACCGTAGACGATGGAACGATGAGCTGTATGAGCTTTACAACCGGCTGTTAGTGTTTATTATGTGGAGTGGAGAGCAATACCTTACCAGCAACTTACACTTCACCCAGCGGTCCTTACCGTACTTCACAGACGAATCTCCCTTACTTTAATAAAGACCTGGCCGCCTTATGTAAGTTGAAATTTAGAATGTACATTTGGTATCAGACATGCTTCTGAGCCGCTTTACAAATTAAGTTACGTGTAATGCAGAGCAGTCGCTCGGAGTAGCTCGGCGCTTGGAAATAACTTCGGCTGCACGTTATTTTGCAACTGACAACGTAATGTGTCGTCGGAGGTGTTCATTTTGTGCTTTACTAGTAGATGACATTGGTCATGATGATAATGTTGGTACTAAAAAGTGAAAGAAAACATGCCTTACCTCGTGACGTGATTACCTATTTTCCCAGTGGGGAAGTATACATACATACATATCGTTACCTTAATATAGAAAGGCCCTATCTCATATCGTCGCTGATATACAAGAAGCCGTAACTAAGTAAAAATCCCAAATTTCCTTTTTCATTTATTATGCTTCATCGAATTATAAGTCCGCCCATCAATTTAAGCAATCACAAAATTTTATTTAGTTACGGTTTTGTGCATTTCAACGACTATTTATATGAGTTAGGGTCTTTCTATATTAAGGTAACGATATGTTCTGTAGTACCTCAACTTTACTATTTAACGAGAAGTAATTTTCAATAATGCAATATGTACTTTGATCGAACCTAAAATGATATTAATAGAATTCTATTTAACTTTCCTGTTGAAGAGTTTCCGGAGTCGACGAAAAAGTACATTACTTAGTTACTAGGTATGTATGTAAGTATATTAATATGTAGACATTTATATACATTTCTAAATATGTATATGTAGATATATATACACAAATCAGATAGTAGCTTCCGTTGACGCCTTTCACTCGGTTGCGCGCTGTAAAAGTGTTCTTACACGATATGTATTTGCATTTGTAAATGTGACTTTTTCGATACATATGCATTTGCATCTGTCTGTCAAATTCACAGTCTTTATTTAACTATCCAATAAAATTATTGTTTAAAAAGACTAAAAACACGCCTTTGTTACAGCAAGACCTAAAAAGTATAAAATAATTTATAGATATAGCGATTAAGAAGAATAGGAGCTTCCCTAACTTGATTTAATTTAATTTTGTAAACTATGATTAAAGTGATTGGCCCGTAGTCATAGTCAAAATAAAGTCGACTGAAAGGTTAGTTGCAGCTTTTTTGACAAATATTTCATTGAAAATTACGGCATTATTCCGTGTCAAATATCCATGGAAGCAGCAGTTAATTTTTGACGTAGAATACGTCTTACGTTTCGATATGGAGGCTATGCTGAAATGTTGTAGTTGTAATTTTTAGAGCTTCACGAAAACGCTTATTGCACGAGAACGAATGAAGTGATTTCAAAGAAAAGTATGGCGTTTCGAAGATAAAGTGCCAAGCCTCAAGATAATTCCAAGTTTCAAAGATAAAATTCCAAGATACATTTCTGTAAGTAACCGATTCGGTGTCTGTCCTAGAAACAAGAGTAAATATTGCCCTATTTTGGGGTTAATTTTGAGCCTTTAAAGAGCTCCAGCAGCTTATGATTTGCAGATATAACTTTAATTTTCGGGATATAGATTCTTTGGAGCAATAAAAATATTATCGTGTACAGATTTTATATAAATTCAACAAATATTGAGCATTATAAGACAAAAATTTTTTGAAAAAATTTGCAAATTTTTTTATTACTAAAATGCTCGAAAACCGCTCGAATGATTTTGTTTTTGCTTTGTTTAATCAAAAATTCAAGAGTTTTCCATTCGTTTATTATATGGGAAGTATTGGTTAATACCTTCTAAGTATGTTTATTTGATTCAAATATATGGGCATAAATTATTTTCCATACAAAATCACTTCGTCAACGTTTTGCAAACACGTGCATGCGTTGGAAGTCAGGGAAGGACACAAAAAGTATGTATATGTGCGTAAGTACATATTTCAGCTTTTGATAAACAGATGGCGCAATATTTATAACCTAATCACAGCGCAATATTTATAACCTAATCTGGGAACTATTTCGGGATTTTAGAGATTTTCGGGATTCTCGGGACTTATCTATATAATAATCGAAATTTTGGCGGTTTTGTGATCGATATTTTTATGGATTTTGTTATCGAAATTTGTATCGCTATTGTTAGTGGTTTCGATATCGACATTTTCGGAACTTATCGATATAATGATCGATATTTTTATCGATTTTGTTATCAATATTTTTTATTGATTTTGTTATCGATTTTGTTATTGATTTTGCTATCGACTTTGTTATCGATACTTTTAGCAGTTTTATTATCGATATTTTTATTGTTTGTGTTAAGGATTTTGCTATCGATATTATTATAGCTTTTAGTATTGATATTTTTATAGATTTTGCTATCGATATTGTTCCTGAATTTGCTATCAATATTTTCGGAACTTATCGATATAATGATCGATATTTTTATCGATTTTGCTATCGATATTTTTTATCGGTTGTTTTATCGTCTTTGTTATCGATTTTGTAATCGATTTTATGATAGATTTTGTAATCAATTTTGTTATCGATACTTTTATCGATTTTGTTATAGATTTTGCTATAAATTTTGCTTTCGATATTATTATCGATATTTTCATAGATTTTTTCTATCGATTTTTCTATCGATATTTATTCTTAGTGTGTGCTTTCGTTTTTGACTTGGATATGCTATTAACGATGCCGCGTATTCTACGCTTAAATTTAGCGGCTGTATCTCCGATACAGCCTGCAGACCAAGACGAAGGCGCTGGCGTTCGTTTTTTAATACAGTTTTTGGCCACTAGAAGCAACAGCATTGACTTTATCGACACATATAGAAATTTTTAAAAGAGTTGAAGAAAAATCAAACGCTGTAAATTTTTGGACAGTGGGCAATAAGCTAAAATCAGTTTTTAGCAAAAAACAGGGCTTTGTTGTATTAATACATATTATGGGTCTAATTGAATCCGGTAATTCAATTCATCCGATTGAAAATTATTCAGTGACTGAAATTTCTGCCTTTAAGTTCGTGCCTTTTCTATGTTTGAGAATGTATTCCGTGATAACAGGCAATTATTTCTTTCTATAGAGCAAGAGCAACTGTTAGCAAAAACCAAAACCTTGGTTGAAATATCTAATATATCTCACTCATGAACCAAAACCAAACCAAAATTTAAAGTTGGGTACAAATTTTTAAATGTTGCATCGGGTGAGCAACAATTTATCGAGAATCCGAGAAATTAATGGGCTGATGAGAAAACGAAAACGCATATATAGAGATGATAAAGTGACCAGTAATCTATTTCCATAAAATATATAACTTGTAGTTAGCTAAAACTAGTTGAAAAGTAATGCAGTTGTAATCGGGAGATGTAATAAAACAAAGTAAAACAATAAAAAAATTTGTTTTGTTTTTTTATTGATATTTATGTTCAAAAGTAGTTAGTTACAAGTTAGTTGACATAAAATGCAGAGGTAACCACCCTTGACTATTTAGCGGCCATCGTCATTGAAATATAGTTAGCTTTCCTTAAAGAAAATATACGATAACAGTGACCTTTAGCTCTTTCCTAATCAACTTCAAGTTAACTTATAGTGAGATACATTTCCCGCAGGGTATGTATGCACACTTATACATACATATGCATTTTTTTGTTTATTTGGCTTTGCTTGCTTTCATTTCATTTATGGGCGTTGCGTCAAATGCCTTTTTCCATTTCTTTCCGGCGTGCACAATAAGTAAGTACATTGATCTTTTATTATTCTCTATTTTTCATCTATATGTATGTATGTATATTATGTAAATATCTATGCATGTTCCTGATTTTATTTCTTAATGTGCGTTGTTTGACGACAAATATGCGCAAATTTTCTTTATTATATATATATGTATATGTACGTATATATATGTATATAAAAAATAAATGTTTGCATGAATAAATATGTACGCATAAGCAAACGAAAGCGTTTGTAGTCGATAACAATGGCAAGATAGCTTCGTACTACATGGGTTTGCTTCGTATCTTTAGATACATATGTACATATGTACATATGAATGCAATGAAAATTGTCCAATCTGTATAAATTTTTACATAAATATTGTTGTACACGATTCCATTATTTCAAATAAGATCTATTTCAACACGATCCTGGACTCGTTTATCGAAATTCAATTCTTAAGGTCCTCCCTTAGAAATTGGTGAAATTTAATTTGTAGACTAGTATACCTGCTTGTAGACTTCCTTAAGAACTTAGACAAAACATAAAGTGATTTGAGAAATATTCTCCCCTACAAAATTAACGGCCATCCTATTCGCTCCCTGGATGAAGGAGACCAAGCTGCTGTTAGAAGTAAATAAGATGCAGCATACGAAACTACAGACCTGTCAAGACACAGCAATCCCGACCGAAAACCTCTGAAATAGTGAGGCCTCAATGTACACACACAACTTTATGCTAATCGAGCACTTCCGGCCTCGCGGCTACTGCAGTAACACCCGAACGGACACCTGCTGGAAGCAGAGCCGCCTCGTTGGCACTTCAAGACACACACCAACCAAAAAATGATATACCACTTCTGTGGAACTCCACAATAAACAATATGCTTACGATCTTACAGAGTATGGGCGTACCGGCTGTGAAATCATATGTTATCTTCACCTCGCCAAATGTAGGTTACCACGTCAAATTTGGCCGAGACTCAACAGCGATATGCCCAGCGCCCTCATTCTTCTCGAACGCCCTCAACTCAGTAGGGTTGTTGATATCATCAATGGTCACTTGGTGATGCAAAAAAAACACACAGAATAGATTTCCACCAAACGATTTATTTTGACAGATTTTCAAATTTAAGCAAACAAAACTAATTGGTTCCATTTCACAACGGGCCTAAAAGTATCTCTATCAGGATATGGATGAAGACAGCTGAGTGAGTATGTTTGTTACTCTTTAACGCTTTAACTGACAATGCATACCTCAATAAAATTTGGCACTCGATAGGTTACAACATGGACTAACATATGGGACATTTTTTGAAGAGAGTTGCCACCTTTTTCAAATGTAAAATCTATTAAATAATGAGCTAAATAAAATATTACAACAAAATCGGTGCCAAACGAAAGGAGTTCAGAAATGATTTGTTTCGAAAATACTTCTGAAGGCAGTCGCCACATGTTGAAAAAGTTCATTCAATTTATTTAACAAGTTAAATCCAATATTTTAATATGGGTATAAAACTAGAAAAGTTTAGGAAAGCTGCCTTTAAAAAATATTTATGACGAGGGTTGCCACTTGCACAAAAAGTTAAAATCACTTTTATAATTAAGTTAGTTGAAGCCATTTACTTAACTTATCGTCTATTTACTTCAGTAGTGTCGTGATCCAAAAACTACAAATATCGAGTTATGTACGCGGAAATTACCGCTACTTCTTATTTTATGTTGTGTAAAAATTTCAGAGATATATCGACTGCCAGTTGCCCACCAGAAGGTTTAAGGTTTTTAGTTAAAGGTTGCATTAATTTTTACTATGGGAGTATATGTAAATTCAAGAATTTAGTCGTGTTTGTCGAGTTTGGTTTTTTTTTGAGTTATGACACTACTGACGCAAATGAGAGATGTGTATGGAAAAAGGTTTAAGAAAGTTGTATTTTTATTTTTAAGGAGGATTGCCACATGTCTAGAAATTTAAAATCAATTCAATTAAAACGAAAAATTAAGTTTTTCGATAATGGTGTAAGACGATACGGATTTACAAAGTTTTATTTGGAAAATATTTTTGAAGAGGATTGCCACCTGTTTAGTAACAGGAAATTAATTTAATTGAGAAATAAAAGTAAAATTTTTATATGGCTGTGGAATTTTTTTTTAGTAAATCGTAAATCGATTGTAAAACCTTTTATAGTAAATCCAGTTAGGTTTTCCGTGTAAAGTTATTGGTACCAACACATATATGTATGTGAATCTCTGAAGTAATTCATATTTTAAACTAAAGAGAAATTAAATATTTCAATGAAAAACAAAAAATTGCTTGGATTTGAGGCCATACGGGGGTATACAAAGTATGTATGTAAGTACAAAGAATATACCTACATTACGGCGGGTCAATTTGTATGGGAGATGTCTTTTTTGCCGATAAGCGTATAGCACAGGAGTCTACGTGTGATCCTAAACAAACTTTCCGAAGAAATCATGGGTCTAAAATCAATTTGGAGTTTGCCAAATTGCGAGAATAGGGTTCTAAGCATTTTGCTGTAGTGTTTTGTATAAATATATGCTATAAGGGGTTGTCTGGAATGAGTAATCCATTCCTGTACTTATAGTTTTCTTAAAACTTTCACCGGAAGGCGCAACAGTTAGCATTTTCACATTTTCTTCGAAACTTATTTTAGCAATTTGGCAAACTCCAAATTGATTTTAGAGCCATGATTTTTTCGGTAAATTTGCTTAGAATTAAACGCAAAACCCTTCTATGCTATAGCGCGCAGTCAAAGAAACAAAAAAAAAAAAAATGACCCGCCCTAACCTACATATGCACATTCGCATAAATGTACACATACTATGAAAATCTATAAAAATATATATAAATACATATGCACTTAACTCATCAAGTGAATATTTATCTGTGTGCGCAAAACACAACACAGCTGTTCACCGATTAGCTTAATTATTTTCCAATAAAAAGTTATTTACATATATTTATTTATATTTGTGGTGTCTGAGTTTGTTGAATTGAGTTGGCTAACAGTATTGATAATCATTGTGTGCTTATTTTGTCTATTATTTAGTTGGTAAAAGATGGAAACTTTATTATATTTAAGATAAACGGTTTATGTATATTTGTATTCTATTCACCTTGAAAATTATATAATTTAAAATACTTAAATACTGAAGTCTAGAAAAATAAGTCTGGTGAGGAGATGTGGTGATCTCCGAAATAGCTGCTATAACTTCTACCGCTTAGATTTTGTTGCTTTTTCAATTTTTCCTAATAAACAATCGTGGTGTGGTACAAAGCTCAATAAAAATAACAAAAATAAAATACTTAACGTTGGAAATTATTTCCAACAATGGCTAATGGCTATGAAAAGCGAGAAAATATTGTACTTACTATATGTAGGTATGTAAAATTGGGCAATGCGGTTTGATCAAAGGTGAACTGAAAGAAAATACATAAGAAGATTTAAGTAGGTACGGTACGAATTGTGTATATGAGCCCACAGCAGAGCGACTTGAAATATTAGGGGTATTCTCGAAATCTTGCCAAGCCCTTGCATGGATTGCATTGATTGGATAATTTGGAAGTACATAACAACAAAATATATGGGAAACTACATTTCCCATTGCTACAAAATATGCAGCTTATGAAGCCATGCATATATTTTTCAAAAGAAAGCATAACAAAATAAAAATGCGAACCGGTGTTAGCTCTTTTGTTGTTGGAATATTGATTTTTGTAAAGCCATTATAATACTGGCGTTCAATAAAGAGTACCTACGTTTTAAGGTCACTCAAGATGCAGATCAGTGTAACCTGATGATCACGAAAACCGAAACTAAATTGATTTTGAGGAAAGGATCAGAAAAACTTATATCCTAAGAAAATGAAGTTAAATAGAAGTCAGAATATTCATAACATAAAAAAACGAACTCGATAAATGAGCGAATTTTTTCAATACTTTTTTAAATGCTTCTCAGCAAAACCCAAAACAAAAGTTATCAGATTTATTATGGCTACATTACTTCAAAGTATGCAACAAGTAATTTTAAATTTAAGAGTATCGTCAATTTCTTCATGATCCAATAATCCGAATCTAAACCAAATTAGTATGGGACCACCTCTGAGATACCACCATTCCTAAACAAAGAAGATATCGATTAACGTGGTCCAAAGTTATGCGGTAACATACATAAAAAATATACATATATATATATTCCGACGAATTGATAACCTTTTTCTGTTTTTCAACTCGGTTAAAAAGGACTTCGGTTTAGGATAAGTAAATTTTGTAAATATAGATACGGAAAATAGTTTCGTGGCAAGGCAAATTTCTTCGTACTAAATTTGTTTTTTGAAACATTAAAAAGGCGAAAAAATAATATGTATTGTAATTTTCCCAAAATTGTTCATTGGAATTTTTGAAGGGTGAACAATAGTTTTTGAAATGGTAATGATTTTTATTATGACTACTACTTGATTTTATAAGTTCTGGTCCAAATTTTAATAGAAATATTTGAAGTGAAGAAAGGCAAGAAAAAGCCACCAAGCTAGACCTAAAGTTTTGGGAATATGGCATAAAATTAAATGCTAAATCTAACCTCAAAAAGGTTACCCTGGCCACACTGCTGAAAGCATACATACCAGCCGCCGATTTTTTCGTGCTTTAAGCCGAACTGTTTCTACTTTAAAATACCAAACCCGACCCGAAAACCACTCCAAAATATGGTTCGATTTGGTTCAAAATGAAAATCCACTGAAGCATTTTTCAAGCTTTCCGTTTAAACAATTTTCTGAGCGCTGAGAATTTATGAGTCTAAAATGAGTGTTTCTTTCGTCATAAATCTGACTCATTTCGGACTATTTTGGTGTCATAAATTCTGATTTGAACAAAAGTATCATAATTCACGTAGAAGTAAAAGTTTATAAATAATCAGAATTACACAGAATATTTGTTTTTAAGACTCCAGAAAGGGTAATTTTTTTACAATTCCGAATTCTGAGACTATTTTGACTCTAAATGAGTCCGAAAGTTTATACATAACTGAGCATTAACACTCAACACTCCAAAAGCACACAGAAAAAGGTGAATTTTTTGAAACTTAGAAAAAACAATCCCAACAAGCTCAAAATTAAGACTCCTTTCGGATCCTTATTTCGGAACGCTCTCTGTTTTGCCTAGCCGGGGTAGCCCTAATGTTAAAATTATTTAAATATATTTGTTTTTAATGGGAACTGCGTGGGTTGGCCAACAAAGTTAAGAACCTATCGGAAATGTCACTTTCAACCCTGAAGCCAGATTTTGAGCGCCAGTTAAAAATTTTAAGTATGCAGTTTTGGTTTAGTCGACTAAACTTACGACTCGTTGAAACCTTAAAAAGTTTATTCAGACAATAATTTATATAATTTAATACAAGCCACCTAAATAATACTGCTTTCTGACTTCGCTTCCTCAAATATTCATTAAAAAGACATAGACAATTTTGAAAAATCCCAGACCCACAAACTCAACCATTTATTTCTTATGAAATTTTTTGCACTGATCAAGAAGTACACCAGCATGCAAGGCTTTTGTGATATTCAACCCTAAAGGTGGGAAAATGGCATTTTTTTAATTAAAAAAAAACTTATGTATATAATCGGGAACAAATTTTTTCGAATACTGACACCAATTTGACCTTAAAGTGCACTGTTTCGCTTATAAAAATCTTTTAATTTTTTTTTTTTAAATTTTGGCTATTGTTTTGTGATATTTTTTGTTTATATAAAAAATTTGTGCCCGTCTTTACGACACTGCAGAAAAATGCTAAGAAGCCTATTTTTGCAATTTGGCAAACTCTAAATTGATTTTAGACTCATTGTTTCTTAGGCAACTGCACTTAGAATTACACGTAGAATCCTTCTGTGATTTATGCGCATAGTCGAAAAAATCTCCCACACAAATTGACCCGCCCTAATGTATAGATACATATAAAAATTTGGATGCATAATGTATTATGTAACTAGTATAAAGGTATATACATGCTTGTTGATAAAAAAAAATCATTTTATTGCGATTTTTTTTTATTCACTGCGGTTTACAATTTTTGAAGCCCGAACCCTGATACATAGAATGTAATATGTTTAAAGTATTATCTATTGGGGCGATGATATAATCAATTTCCTTATAATATAAAAATTTCCATTGAATGATGTGGAAAATAGACGTTTTCTTTAACATTTTTTAATATTTTTTTTTGTAATCCCTTTTGTCATCCCTTTTACTTGCATTAAAAAAATATATTAAAGTAGTTGAATTTCCATAGCTGTTAAGATGTATGTAACAGTTTTTTTCATAAAATTGTTTTTTTTT
>NW_023458564.1:12966836-12975408 GCF_013731165.1 Rhagoletis pomonella | reverse complement strand
AAAAAAAATTATTGCCGAATTTAACTGTCACCGAAAAATGTTAAAAACCGACCCCTATTTAGGCTCGCCAAAATTTTTTTTTCTAAACCGTCTTGTAAAAATACTTTAAACTCAGCGGTGTAAGGCGAGCGTTTTGCTGGTTAGAGACTATTGGCTTTGTACGCTGGGGTCGCTGTGTCGGATCCCAGTGAAAGAAGTCTGAATAGGAGATGTGGTGATCTCCGAAATAGCAGCTATAACTGCAACAATTTACAAACTATCTGTTGTTGTTTTTCTACAATACAATTGTTTACAAATAAAACGGATTTAAGCTCAATAAAAATAGTTTAATATGATTTATTAGGCCAAAAAAAAAAATAACAAAAAACGTATTTTTTTGTTTGCTTGTAAGGTGGTACGTTCTAATGTACATACATACATGCATATGTACATAAGTGTAGGTTGTTGAACGAATAAATGTAAAATGCGTGAGCTAAAAATACTATAATTTTCTTAAGTACTTAGTAGTATGTACATGCATATGTACATATATGTATATGTACAAGTAATTGCATTGTTGGCATTCAGCCTAATTCTTTTATTTTCATATCTTCTGCATACATATGTACATGTATTTTGATTTAAAATTAATTTAACAAAGCAGCAAGGAAATATCGAAAATATAATAAAAATACACGCACACACATTTAGTATTTTTAACAACAAAAGATTCAACTAAACAACAGTACATGAAAACACTGAAAATCCAGTATATGTATGTACATATGTATGTATATTGATTGTCGAAATCTGGAATTTACGTAAAGCTATTTTTCTGGGAGTTAAACCTACATCGGCCGCCGTGGTGTAGTGGTAAGCAGTGCGCGCTTCCACTCCGCAGCACCTGGTTCACAGGCCCGGTGGCGCCACTCCATCGAGAAAGGTGGCCGTTATTGCAGCAGAAAGGCTTGAAGAAGACGGATCGAAAGAAACTCCGAATCTTGGGATATCCTAGGTACGTTGGCGAGCATCTCGATACGCTTCAGTAACGTCTATGGTATGTCTTCAATAACTTTCCAAATTAAATTCAAAGTTCTGATAGCAACACAGCAGACTTGGTATGGAATGGCAGACCTCACTATATGCCTGATGACAAAACCTTGTATACACATGACTCTAAATTTGAACTGAGGCTATAGATACAAGAATGTATATATTTTCCAGCTCCCTCAAACCCAGTATGCCCAAGACACCTTCCGCCTACCTAGGTAGGCGAATGAAATTGCAGTTAAGGAATGGATTAATCTTTGCCTGCTCAAGGCCGGACAGTGGTAGAGAATATGTTCTGAAGTCTCATCGCCTCCAAAAAAAGAGTCGGCATTCAGTCCATGCAAAATTGCTGCTGTTTATAGTATACAATTATGGAGAAGAGTGCATCCCTGAAACGACTCTGGAGCCGATGTTGAATAAAGTCTTATTGAGTGACATGCAGATTTTTGTAGTTCTGTGGTGTCTTCTGCTACCATGCTATGGATGCATAAGATAATATCGGATGTGGCAGTTTTCTTAAGATAGGAGTTCCAGTAAATCTCTTATCTAGTACCTGTAGCACTGTCCTTTCAATAGTGATCGAACAAACAAGGTTTAGTTTATGTCTTCGTGTAAACGGTAAAATACTAATTTTTTGAAGATTTATGAGGAAGCATTGGCACTCAGGACTGATACCACCCGAAGAGTTGCATTTGTTACGCCCGAGACAATATTGCCGAATTTTCTCGTAACCATAATTGCAAAGTTATATGCTAAGCAAACAGTATCGTTAAATAAGTGATAGTAAAATTTCAATCAAAATAATTCAAAAAGAAAATGAACTGCCCTCTTTATAAGGCCTCTTCCAGGTCACGGCCTGATTGGCTTTCACGTCATGAAACTTGGGACCATTTTCTTATTTGACAGATTTGAAATATTATGAGTTATACTTCAGTCCTATCAGCCTCTAGACGCCAGAGAAACTGATTGACCTGCACATAAGAAACGGGATTCCCCGTGACTGCCTTTCAAGAGCGCAACATATCGCCCTATACATATTAAGAAGCAGATAGCGGAAGCATTCACTCATAAAGATTATGCAGCGGGTGCCTTCCTAGGCATCGAGGAGCCTACAATAATGTCAATAGTCAAGTCTTTTCATACGCTTGGTGTTCAAACCAACCTAATAAGGGGTGACAGGTAAAAAGACCAACGGAAATAAGGTCAATTCACTTTATTTCCCACCCTGGTGCGAAACAAAGTCAATTGACATTATTACCTTTTTAAAAACGAAATAAAATCCATTGACATTATTTCCCTTTCAAACATTAAATTTGTTTAGGTTCGTGGCGGCCGCGTACCCCGCGCGACCGGCGCGCACGCCACGTCACGCTACGCCGCGGCCCTCCCCCCCGGCCCCCCCTTCCCCGTCTCCCGCCGTGCTGTAATGCAGGTAGATTTATTTTTTGTATACGTTGAAATAAAATTTTTATATATTTTATACATCGAGGGCTTATATTCAATAAAATACCCTCTATCTGCACACTTTTCACAATGAGATGAGATTCTGATATAAAAATCTACCTTAGCTTTAACTGTCATCAGTGATATTAATGCTACGTTATATAACGACAGGTAATAAGTCCCAGATGGTTTCTAAAATCACAAATTAGTTTTTGTGCAAATTGCAGATAGAGGGTATTAATGAATTCAAGCCTTCGATATTTCACATTTTTATATTTGTAAGTTATTGGAAGCAGGGATGCCAACTAGGCTCAAACCGTGCCATTTGTTCCTATTTTACTTCAAATGGCACTTAGTTTTTCAATTTGGCACAAAATGCCAAAATGGCACTTTTGTAAAAAAAATTACATTTCAATACATTTTTGTGAAATCCTTTGCGTGCACTTCTTTTTCTCAACTAAAATTTTCTAATTTATAAGGCTATTCAACTGGTTTATCTTATTTTATCATTTATTATTTTGTTTGGGAAATGTAGCTTTATTTTATTGCTTAATGTGAATGATTAAAAGGAATGACACCTTTTTTGGCACTTTTATTTTTCTATTTGGCACATTTTGGCACTTTTTTATCCTCAATATGGCACCTCATAACTAAGGATAGTTGCCAGCCCTAATTGGAAGATTTCTGCTGTGTTTTGGAGCAACAACTTGTCTGCAGTAAAAAAGCATATAATTTGTGTTTCAAAAGTGTGTGAAAACCAATCAATTAACTTATATGATCTCGGTTCCGATACTAAATAATCAATAATTGTTTATACCCGCATTTTTGCACATTGGCTCGTTGAACGTGCCATCTAATAAATAGTGTCGTCATTCACCTTAGCATGAATACAGTGTAAGAAAATTCTTTTTCCATAATTGTTTCCTTATAGAAAAGTTGGTTTCTTTTCCACCTTAGACATTCCGAATTCGTTCAAAATATACTAATTTAAAACACAGAATTCTTTCAGTGTTCCTGCGGGGTTTTGGACATGGACTGTTTCTGCAATTTAATAGTGTTCGCTTTATTTTTGTGGAAACGAAACATAATTTGCAAGTTATGGATCATTACTACACTCTTTCTTCAAATATTTCTCGTATTCCAGCTGTGCGCAGGCGTTTAGTTTTTCGCATCGTGTTTTTACATATTCGTAATTTAATTTTCTTTAATAAAATCAAATGGTGGTAGTTCATGACTGTGTGTGGATTAATATCACAACACTGAGGATTTGGCAATAACCTTCTTCTTCTATTAAAAAACAACACTTACGGGGCAATGTTTATTGTAAGAACAACATTTTTTCTATGAATGGACATACTGGACTTTTTACATTGTTGACGCTATTTCCATTTGAATGAGGAAATAGCGTCAATGACTCTATTTCCAAATTTTTGTTGACTTTATTTCGCGTTTGAAAAGGTAATAATGTCAGTTGACTTTATTTCGCACCAGGGTGGGAAATAAAGTCAATTGACCTTATTTCCATTGACCTTATTACCTGTCACCCTAATAAGGCTCATTGACAGGCTACTTCGCGACACAACTATTGCTATCAAGGAAGCGTTAGACTCACTGCTGAAGAGTGTGACGTCAGTTAGGTATGTTGGCGGCACTCAGGGACCTGGACGCTGAGATGTTGCGCTCGAAATGGGTAAAGGAATGGCTGACCTCGATTTTAGCTGCGTCGGAGTACTTCTTAATCTGGCGCATTTGGGTGCCGGGCTACAATGACACTGCGGGAAACTACGTAGCTGATAACATGGCAGGGAAAGGCACCCTTGAAACGGTATCAACGGGTATGAAGCGGCTGGGGATGCCTCTGTCCTACTCTCTCTGTCGCTCTTGGACGATTGGGCCTCATGTAAGCTCAACGGGCGCTGGGTTAAAACTGCGCAATTGCAAGATGCTTCTGGCCAGAGCTGGACCGGTGGCGGTGAAAGGCGCTTCTTCTGCTTGCAAAGCCTTACCTCTCGCTAGTGATGGGGATTCGGACAGGCCATTATGCGATCGGTACTCACGCGAATTGTATGCAAAATTGCCTGTAACAAATATTTCAAGCTTCTTGCACGAGGTCATATGCATTCGAGTCTCTGATAAATATACCATTTTATACGCACTTACAAATAAGAATGTACAGTGGCGGTGAAAAGTGGATGAATAGTGTTTCGTTTTTATTATTTACAATGATTTTAAAGATACAATTTTTTGATATTTTTTATAAAAATACTGTCATGCCTAACAAAAACCATCTAAATCACACTTTGAAATGTTATACAAAATTTGTAAAAAATCCACATTTTTGCATCGTAACTTCGGCTTTTTAACCAGAATTATTATACATTTTATGGGTATGTAGTTGATAGTCTTATAAATTTGAGTAGAATGGGTGCAAGTTTTTAGTGGCTGAAAAATCGCATTGATTTTTAATATATAAATTTTTCTTTTGTTGACGGCGTTTTGCTCATTTTTCCATATAAATAAAAATTTCTTGTGAAACAATATGCTTAAGAATGTTTGCGAAAAAAATATAAAAAGGCAACGCCAGTTTTCCTAAATTTCGCTATTTATATGAAAAAACCACAAAAGCTGTCTAAAAAAAACAATAATTAAAAATTAATCCGATTTTTTAGCCGCTCAAAACTTGCACTTATTTTACTTAAATTTTATAAGCCTTTTAACTGCATACCCAAAAAATATTTAAAAATTCTAATTAAAAAGCTCGAAATTTAAATACAAATTTGTGGAATTTTCCTAAATTATGAATAAGATTCGAAAGTGTGATTTATATGGTTTTTGCTAAAGCATGAACCATTTTTTATAAAAAAATATCAAGAAAATTTTAGCTTGAAAAACATTGTAAATATTAAAAAGGAAACACCATTCAGCCAGTTTTGACTGCCACTGTAGGTATAAATGTACATACATATGTATGTACTCTTTTGTGCGCCCGCACTACTGGTGTGTGATGGGCCTTAATGCGAACTTTTAAATTCAATTTGCAAAACTACAGGCCGGCGAACGTGTAAAAGAGTGCCAGAGATGGCAGGGCAGGTGGGTGAGTGCACGTGCGCGTCAGACAGCCAGACAAAATCCACTTTACGGCCAACTTGTCAGCATTAAATTAAACAGCACTCTATATGCTTACATATGTACATACTTACACAGCTAACTATGTGTGTGTGTGTGTGTGTGTGTGTGTGCCATACGCAGAGGTACTACTATGTACTCGAGGAAGTAACGGAGGAAGGAAGTAGCCATACTCAGATGCACGTATGTATGTATGTACGAGTATGTATATGCATACGTACATACTACATATATATGTATATATGTAGGTATCATTAGTGATATGAAAAACGCATTTGGATATAAAATGTACTAAACGACTCGAAAGACCGACAAATCGACCTAGCTATTGGTTAGTGCGCTTAAATGGCCAACACTTACATATTTACATACATACAAATGCTTTCAAATGCATGCTAGCTGTAACTAGCTGCATTTAGTACATATGTACATACATTTGTAGCTGTTGAAGTCGTTTGCCCGTTGGACAACAACATGAGCAACAGCAAAAAGTGTGGCAAACATAGCAATAATCGACAAACAGCGAATGGAATTGGAATGTGGTATGGCATGATTTCGAACGGAATGCTAGCTGCCATTGATGGTTGTGCCACCATCACTTGCATGAAAATTGGTACGAGTGTACAATACATACATACATAAAATGTGAGTTTGAATGGACAAGTACATACATATGTATGTATGTATTAAACTACTTTTACATACACTTAGTTAGCTGCTTATGTGGCGTACCGGTAAGTAAGCAAAACGATTAAAAAAATAAAAATGGAAGGCACACATTGTAAACTATTGGAAAAATAGCAAAGGCAGAAAATAAACAACAATAAATTTATATATGTACTATATACAGCCCGATTCACTTGAATAGGTACACATATATTCCTCGAGATCCAGGCTTATTTTTAGACTTGTGGGCATCAAAAAAGCTTCCCTTTGATCTCGTTTTGAAGTGTGATTAATTTCGAAGAAAAGTTATAAAAATGAAGAAATCACCTTGATTACTTTGGATTTTATTTCGCGTTTTTTTTAAAACTTCACGAAAATTATGCTTATTATTTTGATTCAATAGAATAGGTACAAGGATGCGCAGCCTTCTTAAGTGTATGAATGGTATGCTTTTGTTGGTTAAATTTATTCCTTTCCTTGTGTTAAAGCCACTTTACCTATTCAAGTGAATCAAAATATAAAACACAAATTCCGTGCAGTTTGATAAAAAGTGGAATAAAATTCAAAGTAATCGAGGTGTTTTCTTTATTTTCACCACTTTTCTTCAAAATTGATCATTCTTCGAAACCAGATCAAAAACAAACTTCTCTGAGGCCCACACGTCCAGATCTAACCTTGGTTCTCAGGAAGATACATGTACCTATTCAAGTGAATCGGGCTGTATAAATGGGCTCCACGATACCAACATAGCATAGAACAAAAAAAAAAAAAAAAATTAAAGGTTTTTGTTGTTGCAAAAAGTTAGGGAACACGGAATACAGGTAAGAGTTTAAGTTGGCAGCTGAACAGGTTGACGGATTCATTTCAATAACAAAAGTCTTTATACCATCGATATGTATAGTGGAAGTTATTTTCTTCAACCTTATTTATTAAGTCTTGACTTCGATATGAGAAGTGCAAGAAAAAATTGTCTCCTTCTTCTTAATTGGCGCTACAACGGCTTGAGCAATTTTGGTCGAGTTCAACAAACCATGCCAGTCGTTTCTCTTCTGTACCACCGGATGCCAATGGGAAATGCCAAGTGAAGCCAAGTCCCTCCCCACTTGGTCTTTCCAACGCAGAGATGGCCTTCCTCTTCCTCTGTTACCATCATCGCGACCCGCGTTGAATACTTTCAGAGCTGGAGCGTCGGTGTCCATTCGAACGACATGGCCAATTCAGCGGGGCTGCTGTATTTTAATTCGCTGAATTTCCATATTGTTGTAAGCTCATACGCTCGTCGTTAAATCGTCCGCGGTACTCGCCATCGTCAACGCGTAAAGGCCCCTAAAACATCCGCAAAATCTTTCTCTCGAATACTTCAAAAGCCCGCCTCATCGGATGTTGTTATTGTCCATGCTTCCACGTTATACACCACCACAGGCTGACTTATGTATAGAGTGTGATCTTTGTACGACGAGAGAGGACTTTACTTCTCAATTGCCTACTCAGTTCAAAGTAGCACTTGTTGGCACGAATGAGACTGGATTTCGATGCTGCCACTATTATCGGTATTAATGCTGGTTCCCAAGTAAACGAAATTCTTTACTTTTTCGAAATTATAACTTCGTATTGTCCTCGTTAACCACCAGACCCATTCAGTTTGTTTCCTTATCCAACTTGGAAAAGGTTTTTGTTACCGACGATGTCATCGGCATACGCCAGAAATTGAATGCCGTATCAGTTTGGCGGCGATGCCAAATGGTGGAACATCGACCCAGCCATCATTGACTAGGGGCTAGTGTTCGTTTGTCCACAAATATCAGTGCTGCTACCATTAGGTAGGGAGGAAAAGTGTTCCCCACATAATTTAAGTACATTTTGGACATCGGTCACTAGGTCGCCATTGTTGTTCTTACAGAAGTTCGCTCTGGTCTTGAAACCTTCCGTAAGTAGGCCAGCATTTTAAGCTCTTTGTACTCACGTATTTCGGCCTCTCTCTTTTTATTGCGGCAAATACGTTGCGCTTCCTTCTTCAGCAGCGTGGCCCAGTAGGCGGCATCTTTTTTCCCTGCAACTTCTTGACACTCCTCTTCGTACCAGCCGTTTTTTCGGGCTCGCTAGTCCCCACCCCGATAGAGGATAATATTTTAAAAAGTTTCATATCATCGGCATACATTAAAATTTGTGATCACATCGGAGACTTCAAAGAATAATACCTAATTATTTACTTAACGATTTTTTAATACAAACTATTTTTTATAGGTCCCCAAAATCCCCAAAATAATTAAATGGGGAAACATTAAAAAAATCATTAGTATTAAAAAAA
>NW_023458564.1:12966567-12966826 GCF_013731165.1 Rhagoletis pomonella | reverse complement strand
AAAAAAAAAAAAAAATATATATATAAATAGCTATGCATTATATATACCGATTTCGATGATTTTCAGAAAAAGTTAATGTAATATCAAAAGACAATCACGAGCAAAATTTTAGCAAAATAACATTAAAACTGAGGAATTGCTAACAAAAAACCTAAAATTTAAGCAAATTTTCAAGTACCATTATCTCAAAAACTGGAGCTAGCCTGGTAAAACAGGGGACGCCATTGAATTTAAAAGGTACCAGTTAAGTAAGATCAGT
>NW_023458564.1:12966235-12966467 GCF_013731165.1 Rhagoletis pomonella | reverse complement strand
GATCCAACAAGACAATGCGCGGGTTTAGTGAACCTAGAAAAAATCCATCAATTGGGCCATCCACCATATTCGCAAGATTTAGCGCTCTGCGACTAATTCCTTTTTATAAAGCCAAAGAAATGCCTAGCCGGTAAGACATTCGGGTTGATTAAAGAGGTCAGCATTGAAATAAACGCTTTCGAGGACCTTGAAAAACCTGTTGTTTGGAAGGAATTAAAAAATTGAAAAAAAA
>NW_023458564.1:12890418-12966225 GCF_013731165.1 Rhagoletis pomonella | reverse complement strand
TTTTTTTTTTTCATTAGTAACCATGTTGTCAACACGTAATCTTATTCCTTTCTGCTCTTTTTCCAATGCTCAACTTTAACTGCTTTTACTTCTGCTGGCAATTCGCTTGGCTAATAACTGTCTGTGGTTGTGTGGTAATTTTATTTCGAATTCTTAGCTAGCTTTTTGACTTTCGCCCATAATGAAAGCTTTAGTTTGATAAATTGAAATGCCAGGCGCTTTTTAGTAGAAATTACATTGACGCCTAGAAGAATTGAAGTGATAAGATGGATTATGGTTAATTTGAACTAGAAGTTTAACTGAAATTCTATACTCAAAGGTCAAGTTAGGCTATGTTGGGCTGTTTGTGTATATAGATCTGATATACATATGGGACTTTGTGTACAAAACGGCTAAGGCTATTCTCAAATGGACAACATGCTCACAGCACACAATTTTCCTAGTGATGAGCCACATATGCAGTTAATACTTTCCTTTTATCGTCGTTTAAGCCCCTTCCCAGGCGTCAACATACACGCCTCTGCTTGACACACTGAGAAAATTCTCTAACACATCAAATGCGACTGGTAGGAGTAAAATCTCAAGAAATCAAGTACTCCAACGGCGAACCAGTTTTGTTTTCGTAAACCTAGGCCAACAATAGATATAATATGGCCGATATAGTCACTATTGATTTTCACTCTTATGAGATGAGTATTATAACTGATTTCTTTTCGCAAATCACCGATCCCAGAGTTAGTTGCACATCACACGGACCAGACGTGTAATCAATTTTGCCCTGAAGATGGTTACCGCGGTGTACCGAAATATACTGGAAAAAATTAAATTGGAAATTGAAATCGGAAGGTGATCAGTACTGAAATTTTTGAGGCGTTTAAAAAGGGTTGCCGTCTGTTGGAAATTAATTATAACAATATGGGTATCTATCGAAATGGTTTTGAAAAGGCTTTATTTCCAAACTACATTTAGGACGGTTGTGACCTGTTTGAAAAATCAAATTCAATTAAATCATAAAAAAAATTTCAAACGCAAGAGTGTTTAGAAACTTTTAGTTAGAACATGTAGATTTTGGGGGGTGATTGAAAAAGGTTGCCACCTGTTTTAAAATTAAATTCAATTTAAAACATTCAATAAGTTAAATGATCTATTACAATTTGGGTATTAATCAAAGTGGTTTCGAAAAGGCATCATTTTTAAACTACATTAGTCAGGGTCTTCACTTTTTTAAAAACTCAAATTAGGCCTGAATTAAGGGAATAAGGTAGTTGAAAGTGTATCATAAGAACTAGGAAGAAGAAGGATTTAGTTTGAAAACATATTGAAGAGGTTTAAAAAAATAATAGAAGATCTGCTATGTTTTTGGCTGAATTTTAAGCTTTGAATTTTGCTAAAACAAATTACATTTAATTTAACACGCAGACATTTTATACCCTCAGCGAAGCGAGTGAAGGCAATCTAGTACACATGTACATACATATTTAAAAAAAAATTTATTTTTAAAGGGCATATTGCGCGTTAGCAGCTCTTTCAATTAATCTTTCGAAAGACGATAAAGACCTTTCGTGATATTTGCCAGAATTGACAATTGTCTTATGAAAGACCTTTGTCTTCTGCCTTCTGTAACTATCTACTCTGATAGTTAAGCAGCTATCGGGAACTGGAGTGCTTCGAAATCTCAGCGATAGGGCCGAAAGGATGCGGAAAGGTCTTTAAAAAGTTAGCTCTAAAATTCAACTACCTAGTGTGGGTGCTAAATCATAGAGATAACTATATGTCTAAAGTAATTGCAGGACAGACAAACTTGCGAGTAACAAAAGCTCTCTGTCCTATGTTAACTTCTCTCTCCACACGAGCATACGGATATATTCCTGGAAATCACTGCTTAAATCACACTTCTTCGAGCAGGTAAATAAAACGTCGTTGTCGGAATCAACGGTTAGTACGAATGGACAAATATGGCCCAGCTTTGATAAAAAAGATACGCCTCACTCAATCGCCTATAACGGCAATCAAAGGAATTATAACCACCATGTCCCACTCCTGGTGCCCAATACCTTGAATATTTTTTTATTAGCTCATAAATTCTCGTAGAAGTAATTCCTTACCAATCCAAAGAAGGAAGAGATTTCAGCGTTCAATTGAGAATCTATACTATTGCGTACATAGCAAAACGTTTAGCTATTTATAAACATATTTTCCTCAAAGACTTACCTGCAAAGAGACAAAAAAGATATACAAAAATTTTAATTGAATTGAATTGGTATTTAATTTGTATACGCTTGCGTGTACTAAAATTTACTGTTATTGTCAAGATAATTCACAAATAATTATATTTACGATCTTATGTACATAAATATTTAATTTTATTATTCGCCAAAAGCCTAAACAAAAATGTACATATGTAATATACGAAATCATGAACATACTTCCATACATACATATGTATGTATTTATCCATTTATTGTTTGCCTAGTTATTTCATTTGCGACAATTTATGGAGCTTAATATGTTGTAATGGTTATAAAGTGCAAAAATGATAGCAATTAATCAAAGTAAATTTTGAAATAAGCTTTAAAATGAGTTCAAGGATTTTCACATTTAAGGCAATGAAAATTGCAATGCACGAATACTAAGTACTTGCATACTTAAATACATACTAAATATACACATGAATTCCGTAGTGAGCAAATGCATGCGGACAAATATGCGTTTACATGTGAATATATGTACATTAGGGTGGGCCAAAAATACACAGGAATTATAGAAAATGGAAAATACTTACTTATTTTTAATAATTTCAATTAAAATACTGTTAATTCTCTAACAAACCCCATATAAATACAGGTTCAAAACTTTGTAGAAAATTAAAAAAATGCAACAAATTTGCATCTAAATTTGAAACATTTTTCTCAAAACTGTTTTTTTAAGTATACAGTTTGATAGCTCATGGAATTTTGTTGTAATGCGAAAGCTTCAAGTGCCTAAATATTACCGTTGATTTTTTAGAAATTTTTTTCTGGAAAGGTTTTGGGGTTTTCTTCCATATAAAAAGAAATTGTGTTTATTGGTTATGATATTACCGCTGCTGTATATTTAATATGGGGAAAACATATTTTATTGGTGGCGTTGCAATAAAATCATTAAAAAGAAATATGCTTTGATAGAATAAAAATATTTCCTTTCAGAAGTCTTCCTACAATAGAAATATGAAACAAATTTTACCCTAAAATATTACAAAACACATATCTTTTCAAAATGTTATTATCGATGACGTTTACCTTCAGAAAACTTCCAACAATAAAATTATGAAATAAATTTAACCCTAAAATTATACTAAATATTTTTTAAAATAATAATTAATTTTTATGTATAACTAAGAGATGATATTATAGGTTATGAAAAAATAGCTGGTAAATTTATAAAGGTAAATAATTTTAAAAAATTTCTTAGGGACTTTTATTTTTTATTTTATTTTTATTCGATCATAAAATATTTATTTCTAACGATTTTATAACATTTCTATGAAAAAAATTTATTTTCCCAAAATAAAATAAATTGAAAATTTTAAAACCCGGCGACAGGGTTAAATATTAACAGATTTAAAAACAAATACAATACGGGTCTCCTTATTATCGATAATCCTTTGTTTTGGGGATTGGTTGGAAAATTTTTATTTTTTTTTGATCACCCTAATGTTCATACACATATACATATGTAAAAGAAACAGGACATAAAGTAACGTTTGCAATTATGCATATGCAAACAATCGGACTGATGCAGATGCATGCTTAGATACATGTGTACATTTTGCAATTTCATACATCTCGCACAGTTTCTTCAAATCTGTAGCAAGTCAAAATTTAATGCTTGTCACAAAGTGTAAAATCCTATTCCTGAGCTTAGGTTAACCATATGTATAAGGAAGGCAAGCTTTACTGTAGTTTGCAAGAAATTAAAGCAATATAGATTTGGCTATTTCTGAAAAGCGTATATAGTAAATTCAAAAACTAAAAATTTTGAGTTAAAGCACTTTTGAAGAACTTATGCGAAATGTACCTCAATAGTTAGCGTAGGCGTTTGGTTTGTTTGCAATGTTCATCGTTTGAATGAATGACAGTTTTATTGGTTTCATCAGTCTTTTGTTCGTGTGGTCGATCGGTGGTGTTGTTGCTTTTAACCGCCGCACGGAGTGATACTTATATACTTATCTACATACATGTGTATCAGATTGTTGCTAGTGAAATGCTAATATACGCAATTTTACTGCGTGCTATATATGTACAACAATGCCTAGGTAAAGATGGATATTAGATCAGGTCGTGTGGTTTATAGCAAAAATAAAATAAAAACTAGTAATTACAGCCCTGACTTCGGCTATGCCAAAGCTTCATACATTCCATGGATATTTAAAAATTTCAACCTATTACTGCGTTTTTCATTAGTTCTTTGGAAGCTACAAATTACACTTAACTCATTTCTAAAGTTAACTTTTTATATATGACAAGTAAATAGGGGAAACATTTTAACTTAGAGCTATACAACGAAAACTCATACCTTAACAATCAGTGATCAGTGAGAATCGATCTTGACTATTTCCTCGGTAGAATTTGTCTGACTTATAACTAAATAGGCATCGAACTTGTAAAGTTTTAACTGTTTAAATGAAAGCGTTTTAAAGTAAAACTGCATATCTGAACAATGAGTTGTATGAGAGCTATAGCTTATAGTAGACCGATCTCAGCCCTTTTCACATGTTAACTCTCTGTAGATGCTAGTTGAAAATAGTTCGAAATTCCATGTCTCTAGCTGCATGAATGAAGGAGTTGTTGTGAGTTATATTTGTTAGTGGCCCGAATTTCAGCCGAATATCTCAAAAAATGAGGGTAGGTACATACATACATATGTGTTTGAGCAAAACCCACAAGTTGTTTTTTTAGTGTCACTTCCTTTTCTCGCCAGAAAAAAAAAACGCTAAAGCATTCTTCTTACATTTATTTTAATCGATGGAGTTCCAGAAACAAGTACAATAAAAGATAAATCACGTATTTGAACAATTTTAGCCTTAAAACGTTTATTTAGGCGAAAAAGTACCGAAATTATTAATTTTTTCATTGTCCATCAAAAAAATCATAACTATTTTTTAAATACCTTTAGGAAGTTTTCAAATAGAATGTTCATATTAAAAGCAAAGGATGTTGGTATGAAAAACAAAATATTTGTGAAGTTTCAAGAGTGTGCCACCAAATTAAAAAAAAAAAAATTGCAGCATGCAAAATATCTGTCGCAGCTAGTTTGTGATTTTTAAAATTTTACGATTTTTTAATTTTAATAATTTAAGATACTTCAAAATGTTAAAATTAAACGGTGAAAATATTCTTCTTATTAAAATGAATGAATATAGTGTAATAAGGAATACTATGTAAAAATCTTCTAAGCCAATATTTAATTACTTTTAAATAATATGATTTGCTCATATACAGACACACGGATATGTCTTAATCGACTCAGCTTGGCGATCTAATCTTTTTGATTTTTTCGTGGGTCTATCTCTTCTTCTTTTAGACTTTAAAAACATTGGAACAAAGGTAAGTATAATACCATTTGGCGCTCATGAAAATTTGAAGTTAACAGGCTACAGATGTAAACGTTTCTGAGTATCGTTACCGTTCCCTTGGGATTCAAAAAAAAAAAAAAAAAAAACGCCCAGTAGCAACAACTTTCTTTCGACCCCATCTAATGTACTCCCTCGGTGTAATGTCCTTTTTGCATTGCACTATTACAGCAACCGGAACAAAATTTGCACTAAGTAAATATAAGCTTAGAAATGTGCTGTTTCTGATGCAACACTTGCAATCACACAGTCACACGTACGCTTATTTGATAGGAGGAAAGGCAAACCAGCATGAAAAGACACGTTAGCAGAGTTATCTATGTATACATATACGCACTAGGTTTCGTACAAACAGACAAACCTACAACATGGCTTAGTTCAATTATGCAATTGTGCCTTACACGGTGCTACAAAATAAAAAAATTGCACAAACTTTTTAAGTGACCTGTACTTGGGTCTTAGGGCCGGCTGAGTAACTCACGAAACTTTTTTTTTTTTTTTTCTAACACCCTCAAATTCTCGACTTATTCTTAAAAAACCATTTTCGCATGACTTTCGGCACTAAACGAATTTTATCTCGGTTATATTTTAAACAATTTTAAGCATTGATAAGAAGAATATTGTACTTTTTGGAATAAATCTGAAATTTACACAAATTTGTATTATTTTTCTTACATCTACATTTTTTGATAAAAAAATGTGTATTTTTTTATAGTGTATTTTAGTCATTCCTTCGAAAAGAATAATTAATTAAATTGAAAAAATTATAAAGTTATAGCATTGTTTTTTTTTTTTTAAGTTAAATTAAAATTTTTCTAGACGAACTACTGAAACCTCAAAATAAAATGAAATTTTCTGCGAAATATTATGGGATTGATTTTGGAAAAATGTTTAGAAAATTCATAACTTCCAAAATTGTCTATTGATTTTTATAAATGGTACCTAGTTTTACTCGGAATTAAACATTATTTTCGAAGTCATGTAAAAATGGTTTTTTTAAAAATAACTCGAGTATTTGATGGCCCTACGGCCTGTACTGGGTCGCTAAAAAGTTCATGAACAGTTTAACAACGTGTTATTTAACGAATCACGTATCGGAGGATGCACCAATGGAGCCGTTTGAATGAAAACTAAGTGATTGCTTTTTCTTTAAATTTCAGACGTTTTACTTAAATTTATTTGAATAAATCGAGTAAAAGGTTTGAAATTTTAAGCACAAGTAATTGCTTGTTATACCCGAGCGCACTTGTGCACAAGGGTATTATAACTTTGTTCACATAACGGTTGTTTGTAACAGGCAAAACGAATCGAGATAGATATAGACAAATGTATACATAAATGATCAGAATGAAAAGAGAAATCGATTAAGCGGTGACTGTCTGTCCGTCCGCCCGTCCGTCCGTCTGTGCACACGATAACTCGAGTAAAAATTGAGATATCTTAACGAAACTTGGTACATCGACATCGTTTGGGCATAGGACGGATCGTGTTGAAAATGGGCGAAATCGGACAATAACCACGCCTACCTCCCATATAACGGTAATTTTCAGAAATACGAAAAGTGCGATATTTTAGTAACTACTGAAGATAATTCACTCAAAATTGATATTTGCAATGAGCTTTAGACGAAAAATAAGAATATTAAAAAATTTTGGCAAATGGGCGTAGCCACGCCTACTTATGGTTACATGTGTATATCTTGGTAACCGCTGCACCAATTTCTTCCAAACCCAGTTGTTGGTCCTGCTACAACATACCAAATGGCCGAAAATTTTTAAAATCGGACATTAACCACGCCCACATCCCATATAACGGTAATTTAGAAAAATACGAAATCCTCGATAAATCAGTAAATATTAAAGCTAATTTATTCAAAATTGATGGTTGAAACAATTTTTTACCAAGAAATACGCTTATGATACAATTTTGGAAAATGGGCGTGGCACCGCCCACTTATGATCACATATATGTATCTCGCTAACCGTTCTAGCAATTTGAACCAAACTCGGTATGGTTATTGTGCTTGCCACATAAAAGCAAAGCGTTGCAAATTATTGAAATCGGTCTAAAATTACGACCGCTTTTCATATAACGGAATATTTCAGAAATGCTTGAAACTTCAATATTTCGAAATTTAAGGACGCTAATTTACTTAAAATTTATACACCCCGGCTTATCGTGTACCGGTAGCTTTCGGAAAGTTGGAAAACATATATTTAATAATTGCGCCGGGTATTTAATGTTCGGCTCCGCCCGAACTTAGACTTTCTTACTTGTTTTTTTATTCATATGGCCTATTGCTTTTGGAGCTCATATGCACCCAGATCGATTGGGAGGGGTACGATTTATTAGTTTAAATTACGAATTCATTTTATTACTAAATATAGATATTTCATTTATCGAGGGCTTATATTCAATACCCTCTATCTTAAATTTTCACCAAAACTACTTTGTGATCTGGGACTTACCTGTCATTACTGATGGTAATTATGACTTTTCAATTTAATACTAAATTCTTCTGTCAAGTGTTATACAATGTCAGTATTAATATCACCGATGACAGTTAAGTCTTAGGTAGATTTTTATATCAGAATCTAATTTTTGTGAAAAGTGCAGATAGAGGGTATTGAATTGATATTATATTGATAAGATAAGAATATTGATAAGCCCTCGTTATGCAGAAGCATTGGCTCACACAATGTAAGTACATACATATTGCTCCAAATTGTGCGATTGTTTATGTAACTCTGTTCCTTTCTATAATTTCACAAATGTAAATCCAAAAGCGATGAATCGCAGCAGTGATGGAAAAATAGGCACAATAGTGTCATTTTTGGCACTTTCATTTTCAGAGGCACTTTTGATACAATTCATTCAGTTTTGGCACAATCATAAATTAAAGAAATTCAGCATAATATGCCAATATATAATAAACAATCATATATTATTACAATATAGATTCGAAAAGTGAAAATTAAAATGACTTAAGACTTAAAATAGGGGCCATTATATGAAATTAATAAAAATTATTCAATGAAAAGAAAAATAGTCAAAACTGGTCAAAATTACACACTGCTATTATTTTGCCCATAGGTATACATACATATGTATTAGGGTGCCCATCGTAAATGCTTGTTTTGGAAGTTTCAAGACCCTGCTCCTGAATTGTATTCGTTTTTATGTGAAATATTATTACCTAATTTTATAGATTTTTTAAAGGTCATTTAGAGATCGCGACCTGTCGATTTAGGTCAGAAAAATACGATTTTGTAGATTTATTAGTTTTTGAATGACTATTTTTGATTCGATTTCAAAGATCGAATATGATCTCAGAAGAGGATGTATAGGCCTTTACAATGGTACATAATAATCTGTTGTCGGACTTGGCTTGTTGGGATTTTTCATCGGGTAAAATAAAAAAAACCCATATCTCTCTTAATTTTTTAAATTTTAACCATCGATAATTCCCACAATTTCAAAATATGTAGTGCTATCTAAAATTAAATCTTTTTTTAAATAAACTGATAGCTCATTTATTGCAATCGCATAAAAATTGTCGAACTTAGGCGACTTTCTTAAATACCAAGAAACATACATACATACGTCAAAAACCGATAATAAAAAATGCATAGCTTATTTTGATCCAAACTTTAAAATATAAAGTGAGCTTAAAGTAAAATGTACATGTTAGTATGTACAATCTACCAATATTAATATTTTCGGAGTCCGTGCACTGCTCCAGACTTTCAGAAAAACTTGTTTTCATTACTTCCCCAGCCGACTGCCGAACAGCGTAATTCAATGAATTAATAACTATTATATTATTTCAGTGTACTTTAAAAATACTATTTCTGAAAATATATTGTTCTTAAAGAGTCTTAAAAGAAAGCAATTTTAATATTGTGGTACTTTCATCTCCTTTCCGGCACTATTTTTGCAGTTCATTAGGCACATTTCGAAATTTTGAAATTCCATCTCTGAATCGCAGAATATTTGTGGCTTATGGTCTGATTATGCAAACGTGACATCGTAAAATATTTGGCTAAAATTTATATTTGCATAGATAGATTGATTACACCGTGCGAGAGTCAATTTTTACCAAAAACAAGCAAAGTACTAAATATATATTTTTTAACCTTTCCGAAAACTGCCGCTACATGGGGGCAAGGGTGGTTTTAACCCTATTTTAAACAATTTCGCTATAACGTTCAGTTAGACATAATGAGATAAACTTATATAGATATATGTGGGTGGTATCACGCTCCTCCAAATAATGTTATTTCTTTTCAAGGGATTGTTGTTAGTATCAATTTTGAGTAAATTAGCGTCCTTAAATTTCGAAATATCGAAGTTTCTAGCATTTCTGAAATTTACCGTTATATGAAAAGTGGCCGTAATTTTGTTTTGTTTTTATGTGGCAGGCACAATAACCGTACCGAGTTTGATACAAATTGGTCGAACGGTTACCGGGATACACATATGTATGTGGTCATAAGTGGGCGGTGCGACGCCCATTTTCCTAAAATTTATCATAAGCGTATTTCATGGTAAAATAAATAATAAAAAAAACAACTTTTTAATATACAGCGCTTTTATAAATGGACTAAAAAGTAGAAAACAGTATTTCTCAGTCCCATAGAATTTGTTTTGATAACTTTTGATTTTGAAATTTTAGCAAAAGTCATTATAAACAATCTATGAAATTGAAAATGAAAAACGTGGAGCGCATGCAATACAAAGCATTCGATTTAATTGACAATAGTCAAACTACATAACGTAGACCTAAAATTTCTACAGCGAAAGTAGAAATTTGAAATCGATTTTAAGCGGTCGTTATTCATATACCCACATACATACATTCATATATTACTTTTCATATCAATTCAAGTGTATTACATGCGCCCCACGCTTTTCATTTTCAATTTCATAGATTGTTTATAATGACTTTTGCTAAAATTTCAAAATCAAAAGTTATCAAAACAAATTCTATGGGACTGAGAAATATTATTTTCTACTTTTTAGTCCATTTATAAAAGCGTTGTATATTAAAAAGTTTTTTTTATATTATTTATTTTCTACTTTTTAGTCCTGTCTGAATAAAATTATGCAATAGATATTAAAATCATTCAACGATATTAATAGAAAGGTGCACACACATGCATTTACATATGTATGTACATACAACCGAGCACCAATTAATTTTATTTAAAGAAATGTACAGTACATAGGGCGACATCTAGATGTCATCTACCTCGCCCTATTCACTACAGATGTCGCCCTATGCACTATGCTTTTTTATAGGAACTTTTCAAAGCAAAGGTTTTATGGTGTCGGGCACACAACATTGAAAGTTTCTGGATCCACAATATTGAAAGTTTCTGGACACACAACATTGCAAGTTGATAAAAGCGTTGTAAAATTACTGCAAGCATCAATTTTGAATAAATTAGCTTCAGTATTTACGATTTATCGAAGATTTCGTATTTCTCGAAATTACCGTTACATGGGATGTGGGCGTGGTTATTGTCCGATTTTAAAAATTTACAGCCATTCGGTATGCTGTACTAAGGCGAACAACTGTACCAAGTTTGGGAGAAATTGGTGAAGCGGTCGAGCAGATATACGCATTCAATCTTAAGTGGGCGTGGCTACGCCCATTTTCCAAAAATGTAAAATATTCTTATTTTTCGTCTAAAATTATTGTAAATATCAATTTTGAGTGAATTAGCTTCAGTAGTTACTAAAATATCGCAGTTTTCGTATTTCTAAAAATTACCGTTGTATGCGAAGGGGTTGAAGGTGTTATAATCAAAAGGATCTAAGTAGTTCTGAAACTTTTTTGAGTTAAGTAAGGTTAAACTACAAACAAAAAAAGCAATTAAGCAAATGGAGGTATAGAATTGACAACAACCGCGCTGTCGAGGTTATATAGCGGCAAATCAGCTGCACTTGATAAGTAGTAGTTGGTTGAATAAGGAAAATGAATTAGCAACAAGAGTTTACGGGATTTACATAGCTCAGTGGTTAGCGCTTCTGACTTTGAACATCGATTACGCAGGTTCGATCCCTGCTGAAGTCTGGAAAAAAGGAATTCTGATGAGGAGATGAGGTGATCTCCGAAATAGCTGCTATAACTTCTACCGCTTAGACTTTGCTGCTTTTTCAATTTTTCCTAATAAAAAATCGTGGTACAAAGCTCAATAAACAATATTAAAAATAAAATGTTAATAAGCCACAATAACACTGACAAATTAAGGTTAAGGTTGATTAGTTATTGTAAATTATGGGTAAATGCATTTGAAATGATTCTTGCCTAAATGAATGCAGGCTAGTCAGCTAATTTAAATGAATATTACTCTTTGTCACCATATAAAAACTATATTTACCTATACAAATATGGGTATAACTTATATTTTCAAAAAATGTCACTTAGACTCTTATGATTCTAACCCCTTCAATTATAAATTCACTTTGCGCATGAGACACAGTCTCAACTTGGTTTCGACCAGCAGTCAAGGAAAAAAAAACACACATCTTTTTTCTACTATTTGCCATAAATAAAAATTTACATAAACCCTTAAACTAGGAAAAACGATCTTTTTTAATTACTGGCACTTTTTGTTTTTATTTATTTAAATTGATTTAATTTTAAAATATTTTTAATAATGTATCTATTTTAATTTTAATAATTTGATAGCAGTAAATGTGAGAAAGTAAATATAACGGCTACAATAGGCGTGAGAAAATTTTGTAAGTGCGCATGCTCCATATATGTATTCCTACAAAAAATGTACGGAATTCATAAAATTAAAAAATAATTGTATACTTATTTCTGTTTGATTAGCCTATGTGTTTTAAATAAATTGTTTTCTTACTCCAATAAGAATTCTTCTCTGTCATGAAAAACATCAAAATACAGTCGGCGTACAACTGTACCCCGCTTGTGTGAAACATAAAGGCACACGCCACAAATCGGAGGAGAAGCTCGGCCAAACACTAACATATGTGTAAGTGCCATTCCATAATTATTATTATTATTACTTCAGTAAGCTAATTTAAGAGAAAAAACTGAACATAAATTTTTACAAAACTATTTCTGTCAACATGCAAACAAAGTACAAGGTCAATTAAATATTCAGAATGTAACACTTTGTCTAATTCAAAATTAGCATATTCTTAAAGAGCGAATGATGTTGTCAGCCTGGAGGAAAGGTCGCAATAAAGTCCTTGGTGATTGAAGAAATAATGCAACTCACAAATTAGTCTCAGCTAACCTCAGGTTAAAATTAGGCTTAAAATTTATCGGATATGTGACAACAAATGCATTCAGCATTAAAATTCTTTGGTTTTGTAATTTGGAATGACAACAGCTTTAAGCTATACTAATTTGTTTGAATGTTGATGTTAGTTCACTTACACATCACATACATATATGTTTAAGTACATAAATATACATACATATGTCTGTATAAGTGAATATACTAAAATCTAAATAAATGACCACAGGGGGCATTAGCTTATATTTACCAATTGTGTTTGACAACATAGTTTAAATATAAGTAGTACATGCAAATATAAGCGTACATATTTGTACGACAACTAATTGATTTAATTGTTTTAAGCTTATTATTGCTTAATCTGTATAACATAAACCAATATTAATCAAATTAATTAATACATATCGAATATTTCGCCGCATGAGGTAAAATGCAACGCAGCAAAATTTAATATTTTATATGTATGTATAATATCGTTACTCGAATAAAGAAACAGTGTAAATGCCACATACACTATTATTCGATACTTGCACCATTGGATAGACAATCCTTTAATCTATTAAAAAAATCTTTAGTTTTCTTAAATATCTCTTTGGCTCACTAATTTATTCCCGAAAAACGAAATTGTATTCGTATGGTTTGTAATGGTTTATAAAAACTTCCAATTGGTTTTTCTCAAAACTATACTTTTCATGTTACACTATTGCATTATTCCAGCGACGATATATACTATATTACTTTATCATAAGTAAAAAATCAAATGTGATATTTATTCATGAATATACTTAAAAGTATTCAGCTCAAAATTCATTTAAAAACTTCGTGAATGACAATATTTAATCTCGTATTGCTAGAAACCTGAGAACCCAACATAATTCTTAAGTTATTGCAGGACCAGGGCTGACAACTATACTTAGCTATGAAGTGCCATATTGAGGTCAAGAAAGTGCCAAAATGTTCCTAATAGAAAAATAAAAGTGCCAAAAAGGTAATTCTTCCCGTTTAGTCTTAAATTTGATTGTTCTATGTTACACCAAAACCCAGAATACGATGCATACACAACAACCACATATTTCACAATTTTGATTTATTGAATGTAGAGTTAATGACCGGTTGCACCAATCAATTTTAAATTTATCAGCCTGTTAAAATTTAAACTGACACAATTTTATTGGGAAATTATTTGAAACTGAGTATAGTTAAGTCACATTCCTGTTTCTGGCATACGTATACATATAGAGTTGTTATAATTTTTTATTGCACATGTTTACTTTGTGCATAACAAAAAGTGTTAACCACAAAACACTTAATAGAAAGCCCCACGTTTTGATTTTTTCGATGTGCCAAAAAAAAATTTAAAAACTAATTTTAATTTCTGAAAGATCTTTTAAAGACAAAACAAAAAAATTAACTTAAAAAATAATCATTCGGCCCTATTATGAATGTCGACGTCGACGTCGATATAAATTTTTCTTCAAAAAATAGTCCTCGTAAGTCCAAATCCTGTAGGCCCCTCCGCTTTGTGTGACAACATCAAGGCGCACGCCACAAGTCGGAGGTGAAGCTCGGCCAAACACTAACATATGTGTAAGCGCCAATCTATTATTATTAAGTCTAAATCCAGCTACGCTGGCCACGGAATTTTTGAGGAAGGGCGTTCCTCGCAAAAATACTGTGGTCAGCGTAGCTGGACCTGGACTTACGAGGGCCATTTTTTGATGGAAAAATTACACCGACATCGACCTCGACAACTATAATGGGGCCGTTTAGTTTTTGTGATCAAATGATTATTTCTGTTCAAGAAAATTAAACTTACAAAATAATGATTCTTTTTGATTAAAACATAACAACTCTTATGTTATCATTATTTCAGAGCGAAAAAATAACATTAGAAAATTTAGTTTTATTTCTGATAAAAAAAAAATAAAAATTATTATTACCCCATATATGGTTACACCGTGCGAGAGTGAAATTTTAACACAAAAAAATCAATATCTTCGGAAAACTAGCAGCCAAATAGATGTAGTAAAACTGATTTTTGAGTTTTTATCTTTGACGTCAGAATTTTTTTTTAGAGGACTTTGAAATTTAGAGGATATGGTTAATTCCAAAAATTATATAAAAAATTTTGTGCAATGTAGAATAGCAATATGGGTGACAAATGAAAGAAACATTTTTGTAGAATTGGAAAAGTTTACCGGTTTTGGTGCAAAAGGACGAATAGGTATTTAAAATGTTCTTTCAAATTTTATCCTGGATTATTTTTAAAAATTTGCAATATTCATCTTTGAAAAAAATATACGTATAAACGACCAATCCTCGAATTTCGTCTTTATAATTTTATTAGTATTTTTAATTCTACAGAATTTTCTCTTTCATCTGGAACCCGTACAGTTATTCAGCATTGCACTGACTTTTTTGAATGCGTCATTTCTCTGCAATTTCAAAGTCCCTTCACAAAAAATCTTTAAGTCAGTTAAAAATGTTTACTATATTTAGCCCCTCGTTGCGTGAGCATATTGATAGCTTCGTGTGTTTTGAAGTTTTTCGGTTTTTGTCGCATGGTGTTAGGTTTTCTGAGCGAATAATTAAAATTAAAATATGATTATTTATAATAATTTTTATATTTTTTTGGTATTTATTGCTAAAAAGCTTTAAATCCTAACAGATTCATATAGGACAACTAAAAATATACACATATGTGTATACACTCAAGCCCGAACGCGAAGATTGGGCAAATGGGTTCCCCGCACTTGTTCCCATATACGTACACTGGTACACAGACGGTTCAAGAATGGAGGACAAATTGTGGGCGCCGAAAACACGGCAACACTTTGCTGAGTACCAGGCCATTGTGGAGTCGAAGGCAATGAGATCGCCGACGAGATGGATCGTTAACTGATTTTCGGGAACTGAACCATTCTGTGGTCTCAGTTGGGCCTCTTCGAGAGCCATAAGAGGGGGCCAAAGTAAATAGAAATAACATCAGGCTAATTTCTGTTCTGTTCTTACCTTGAAGATGATGAAACTTCAGAGTATATTCTCTGTCACTGTCCGGCTTTGGCCAGACAAAGATTGATCCACTTAAAAGTTTAAATGGTCGAACCCTTTGTTATAAACAATTCGCCTACCAAGACCCGTTTAGGATTCATTAGGGAAGCCGAAGGTATCTTGGCCACACTGGGTTAGGGATTCTCTCTTTAAGATATACTAAAAATCTTTCAGGTCGCGGTGTATCTTGTACACCCAAGAACTAACGAACTCATCTATATAAATACTCAAAATTATTTAACGATAATTGGAAGCTTTGGATTTTTTTCTTTGAAAATTTGGAAATAAATAATGACTATTTTCGGTCCCTGGTTGTGAGTCGAGAAACTTACTGATTTGAACCATACTATTTTAAAGAAATATTTAGAGATATCAAAATCAAAAGAAGTCTCTATATTATATACTCAAATTCATTGATTAAAGTTGATATTGATGAACTCGGTATTCATAACCAAACAATCATCGCTTGCCTGCCGTAATCATATTTTAAATTATCGACATAATTGTAATATTTTTTTGAAGGTACATAGGTTTTTACCCATCATATGTAGTTCACACTAATCTCTCTTCCGTTGCAAACTTTCTAAAAGTTTCACAAATATATTACTTTAGTTAGCAGTTATTTTCTAGCATAACTAATAAAAGTTTAAATTGAATTCTAGTAGTGTAAATTTCTCGGTAAAACTGTTAATAGACAGAATTTTTTTGCCTTTTGTAATAACTTACATTCATATGTGTATGCAGATAAGTACAAGTATATTGACAAGCATACCTGTTGTGCTTAATAATAAAACCAAAATGGCACTTATGCTGGCACACAAAATGGCCACAAGTGAGCCAAGTGGCTTAACATGAAGTAGCAACACATCGAAATAGCAAAACAACGGCTTAAGCGGGCAAAAATATGACTAACAACATATACATACATACCTGTGGATACCTACATACATACATACTTACATATTACATATTCGACACTAGAGCAATGCGTATGAGCTGAGTGTGGTTAGTTTGAAAAGTCCTTAATTGCATGCAGGCTCACGCGCATTCAATTTTCACCAGCAGGTGGCGTTAAGCACAAATAAAAACAAAAAAAATTTTAAGCAAAAAAACAAAACCGACTTCAATTCTCATATAAAAATTTAAGAGTGCCATTATATTTGTCATGATCCAGAGGTCCTACCTTTCCTTTAAAGAAAGAGTTATAGAAATCGGTAACTTTAGACGAATTGATAGCCTCCTCCTTTTTCTGAAGTCGGTTAACAAAATATTCACCAGTTTACGGGTTTCGGGAAAAACGTTTAAGTAATTTTTGCATTTATATTAAGCTAGCAAATACCCGGCGTTCGTCACTGCGCCGTACAAATTGTATTTTTGTGTTGTTACTCGCTGCCAAAACAGTTATGGCCTCATTCATGAAAAATAAGATAGATTAAAAAGTTTTATGAAGTGAAATTTTCAAACAAATTTCCGATTTACATATGAGGCTTTCTTTATTTTTTAAGAATGTGTATGTATGTTTTCGAAAGTATTTAGAAAGTAGATAAGGTATCGCCTGCCTCCTGAAAATTTCTTCAAAGATGTATTACTTCCATATTAACCTGATGTTATCAATTTGACTGAATTAAATTTTTCAAATACATAGATGACAAGCATCTTCAAAAATATTTTCGAAGGTAAACTTTCCTAAACCCTTTTAATTCGATACCCGTATTGTAATACATATTTCATTTATTTCATCAATTTAGATGAATACAATTTTTCAAACAGGTGGCAGCCTTCCTAAAAATTTTTTTGGCATATTGCAATATACAATTTATCCTATCAAATAAATTAAATTAACATTTTCAAACAGGTGGCAACCTTTCACAAAAATAGCCTACTTATACTTCTTTCTTTTGACAGCCATACTGCAATATTTACTTTGACTTATCAATTCACTTAAACTGCAAGTTTCAAAAAGGTGGCAACTCGAAAATTTATTTCTGCTATATTTTAAGTTACACCTCTAGCAATACATTGGTGAAAACCGCATTTGATTTCTTGCATTAGTTTTCGAGTGATACGCGTGCAAACATACAGACACAAAAATTCTAAAAATTTTTGATTTGGCTTCTGTTGCTCTAATAAAGACCCCCTTATTAATTTTTCCTTAATATCTACAATGTACAGACATCGGCATGTTACAATTTTCTTATACTTGTGTATAGATTTCTATTGAGTTTATATTTAACGGGATATTCTGTTCGTCAAGTATTTCGGGATTATGTATGTTTCCCGGCCTGGTACTATCGAAGAACGGTTAACCGGTCGTCAGCTTATCGGTGAAATTTTCTTCAGCATATACATATATAGCTCTAGGACTTAATCCTCCGGCCTAAAATCATCCGGACGAAATCACCAAAAACAAACCTTCTAATAGCGGCTCTTTCATAGCAATTTTCATAAAAATAATGAAGCAAATCTTTGTTAAACAAAAGCAATAAAAAATTAAAAAAAAAATCGTCATTATCAACAACAATTCCATAATTTAATTGGATACTCCGCATTCTCCCGCTGACGATTTCTGGAAAACTCACCCCGCTATGCTTCCTCGAAATAAACCAAAAAATTAATCGTGCTTTTTTAAGGATCACCAACATTATTTAGGGGCGCAATAGCCAATGCCAACAGCTTTTGTTCAGCTGCTTTTTTCCATATTTTGGCCTATTGGAAATAAAAACATTTCGGTACCGAGTATCGATCAATACAATCAAAATTAATCCTATAAGTGCCATAGGCTAGAGATTTTTATACCCGAGCGCACTTGTGCACAAGGGTATTATAACTTTGTTCACATAACGGTTGTTTGTAACAGGCAAAACGAATCGAGATAGATATAGACAAATGTATACATAAATGATCAGAATGAAAAGAGAAATCGATTAAGCGGTGACTGTCTGTCCGTCCGTCCGTCTGTGCACACGATAATTCGAGTAGAAATTGAGATATCTTAACGAAACTTGGTACGTGGACTTCTTTTGGGCATAGGACGGATGGTATTGAAAATGGGCGAAATCGGACAATAACCACGCCTACCTCCCATATAACGGTAATTTTCAGAAAAAAGAAAAGTGCGATATTTTAGTAACTACTGAAGATAATTCACTCAAAATTGATATTTACAATGAGTTTTAGACGAAAAATAAGAATATTAAAAAATTTTGGCAAATGGGCGTAGCCACGCCTACTTATTGTTACATGTGTATATCTTGGTAACCGCTGCACCAATTTCTTCCAAACTTGGCACAGTTGTTGGTCCTGCTACAACATACCAAATTTTTAAAATCGGACAATAACCACGCCCACATCCCATATAACGGTAATTTAGAAAAATACGAAATCCTCGATAAATCAGTAAATATTAAAGCTAATTTATTCAAAATTGATGGTTGCAACAATTTTTTACCAAGAAATACGCTTATGATACAATTTTGGAAAATGGGCGTGGCACCGCCCACTTATGATCACATATATGTATCTCGCTAACCGTTCTAGCAATTTGAACCAAACTCGGTATGGTTATTGTGCTTGCCACATAAAAGCAAAGCGGTGAAAATTATTGAAATCGGACTAAAATTACGACCGCTTTTCATATAACGGTATATTTCAGAAATGCTTAAAACTGCAATATTTCGAAATTTAAGAACGCTAATTTACTTAAAATTTATACACCCCGGCTTATCGTGTAGCGGTAGCTTTCGGAAAGGTGGGATATCTGTTGCGGGGGATTTTATCCGGGACATTTTTGTTAGGTCGATTTTTGTGCGGGGAATTTTAGTCCGCGCGAATAAGTCCGACCATAATCAAATAGCATCAATTCTTGAAACAACTCACTACTAAATTTATGTCTTCAAACATCTGTGGCATAATAAATGAATAATTAATTAGGTCACCGCTTTTAATTTACATTTTTTTTGTTTGTCTCATAGGCATTCATTCTGAAATTTGCAAAAAAAAAAACAAAAAAAACATATATTAAAATAAATTTCGTATTTTTCAGCCTTGATTTGCGTTGCTATAAACCAATTTTAACACTTTCCGACCATTCATTCCGCGCTTTTCATTAATTCGCACTTACACCAATTAAATATGATTTCCTCTTTTCTTCGGCCTTTGCATTTAAGTCTACAGAAATCACTGAATATACCTCTTAAGAACGAATAATTTTCAATGCAATTCATTTGCTGCCAATCTGGCAGAAGTGCATTCATTCGCTTCCTCACTATGGCTGTAGCTGCTGGTCAGAACAGATCCCACGTTTTTTAGCAGAAAAGTGAGAGATGTGGGCAATGAAGAGTGAGATAGACAACAGATGTGCAATTTCTGCAGCTACCAAATTCGAGTTGAATTGAGGCCCATTATATTTCACGATGACTTTTTAGCTTTAATTCGGCTTTAATTATATGTATATATGTATAACCAAGTTGCGCTCTCAAGGGATCTCTGCATCGTTCACGCCGTTTCACTGCGATATAATTCTGCATTTTTATGTGGTATGTGTGAATCTACATATATATGTATGTATGTACATATATATGTAGGCATGAGAAAAAGCCTTGAATAGTGGGTGGCAAATTACTGTGTTAATTTCGAGGCTCTTAACGGCTTTCGTAATTTATAAATTCAATAATAAATGAATAAATGCGCCACGCGTATGCAATAAATGAGTTATTCACTTATACATACATGGCAGTACCATCAATGCAAATCATATTCAGATGGGGTGCAGAGAAACAAAAATTATCAATAGTAAGCTTCTCAAATACGTAGTAAATGTCAGCTTTTTGTTCAATGCAATAAAAATTGCGAATAAATTAGTTGAAGAACACAATAGTCGAGTCATTATGAATAGCGAGAAGCTGGTAAAAGCCCATAATCAACAAAAAAAAAATAAATGGCCCTACTCTTTTTTGTTGATGGCAGTGCTGCTCTTCATCACAATGAGACGATGTCGCGTGGCGAAATATAACCACGATATCTCATAAACAGAGCCAAGATTTCCACCAACCTTAAGTATTGTTAGCCGCCGAAGGTAAAGTATTGTCTTCTCCTTTCCTTCTGAGAAGTCTAATTTTTCTAAAAAGGTCTTGAACAGACCTGTTAAATAATGATTAATAATCATAATGATTATTAATTAAAGAATGTTTTTTTTTTGGGTAACCGTTTAATGATTAAATACCATTATTTGCACATTTGTAATGATTAATAGTTAGTTACTTTGAAAAGGATTACATGATTATTTATTTATTTTCAATTTTTTTTGTTTTATTTTAATTGCATGATTAATATAATTATTTAATTATTTTCAACTTGTGAATAATACATTGCCATGCATTCATATACATATGATGAGAATCAATACAGTAACATAAGATAAATGCACAAGGAGAATAACAAAAACCCGGTCAATATGTATGTCTATATAAAAGATCTGCTTCAATGTGTCCTCTACAAAATTCTTTCTGAAAGTATTAATGAATAGCAAAGATAGTTGACAATGTCTGTAAGAAATCATTCGTTACTCGTAAACTACAGTACAAGTATTTAGTCGTACAGTTAATTTGGTTTCAGTTATTTAATACTACATAACTTATAAAAATTTGCCTGCCAAACATAGCTCTGCCAACTGAAAAAAATAATTAAAAATAATCAAACAATTGAAAATAATCAGATAATTAAAAAAAATATTTGATTACATTTGATTATTTTTGATCGCTCTTTAGCAAAAAAGTGGTTTTACAAGAAATTTTAGAAAAAGGGGGGTGGCATCGCCCACTTATCTATATATATAAATGTAAATGTCTGTTGTTTTATTACCTTATAACTTTTGAACCACGATACGGAATCGCACGAAACTTTGCAAACTTATTTGTTTTTACCCCGGAAAGGTTATAGGCATAGGGAAAAATGGGAAGTACCGGAAAAGGGGACGTGGCACCTCCAATATTAACTAAAATTTTCATGCTGTATATCTCTTGAAATATTTAGGGTAGAGTACTGGAACTTTGTGCCGAGGTAAATGAAATTAAATTCATACTCATGGGGAAACATTGGCATAATATTAGAGTTATTATTCCACAGAAATTAATTAGTTTAAATTTAAATATTACAATATTGTTATTTCTACTATTATATAATTTGGTGGAGATATTTCAATGTAAATAAAAGCACCTGCTGTGCCAAAAAGTTATTATTGCATTTCATTCCATAACACCCAAGCTATACGATTATCCTACCGTATTCTGCTATCACGGCTATAGTAAAATTTAAGCAGAAGTAAAATGTAACATCTTTACATAAATTATTTTTATTATTTGTATAAAAACGTGGGGTGAAACCCGCGGGTAAAAGCTAGTATCATATATGTGTGTCTCCAAAACTGCTAGACCGATCTCAACCAAATGCGGTGAACACATTGCCCTTAGGCTTCTTAAACGCCATATTGAAAATTTTTTAAAATGATTTTTTCATAAAAAAAAAAAATGTAGAGTAATTGATTAGTTTCTCAGAAACTATCAGGCCTATCGAAAAGTGATGTATATACGGTTTATGCAGAATTTCATTGCCTTTCATTTTCGGTCTTGATTTAGTGGAATCACTCTTTTTTAAGTTGAATAACGGTAAATTTCAAATATCTTGAAAACGTATCCATAGAAAAAAAATTCACTCGGTTTTCGGAATCACCGGGCAAATCTACACAGGAACGTTACTATCCAAGCATCTGGAGAGCAAAAACAAAACTAAAATTTGTGACCCACTGTTATTCTTTTGTTCGAAAACTATTTCAAAGAAGAGGTGCGCAGAGTTTTTTTCCGGCAGATGGGGCAGGAGTCGAGTTATTCCAAAAAAAATATTTATGATTCGACTTTCTTGAGTACACACTAACATTACTTTCTAAGTACACGTTACTAACATTAGGAGAAATATACCTAAAAAAAATTTACCATATAGGTGGCTACAGAGCCGAGTTATATAAATTTTTGTATGACCCTATTCCCCCTTCTGCTCCTATGAATTATAAAATTATTTCACTAAGAGATCAAAAACAGAGAGCCAAGAAGACCTACCCAATACCACTGCATTCATGAAGACAAATTAAATAAGCACTCAGTTTGATTAGCCCAGCACGGCACTAAGAACCTGGGTATTAAACCTAGCCAGAAAAAGCTTACTATGAGCGAAAAAAAAGTTAATGGCGGAGGTAGAAAAAATTCCGAGTCTTGCGCGGTTGTCTTTCTCTCACTTGAAACAAAAAAGCGATAAGGCATTTGCCGTTGGTGTCACAGATCTTCTAATGCAAACGGGTATTCTAAATGCAAAAATAATGGTCTCACAGCCCCAGTACATCCTTTGAAATTCCTTATGATCTAAAAAATGAAATCTGAAACTAACGGTTGTAATATGATCGAAATAATAATAATCGTAAAAAAATAGTTTAGTGGAAAAGCAGAAATCTAATTTTTCAGTTTTTTATTATAAAGATCATAATCGTTACGGTCCGTGCATTATAATGCTTAAAACTTATAAAAAAATCAACGATTATTTTCATCAAAAAATGCAAAATTTAAACATCCAATTGGACCGAAAATATTAAAAGGTAAATGTAAGCTTTATTCTTGCTATAAAAAAAGAGAAATCAAGAAATAACGATTTGGCAATGATATAAAAATAAAAATGTTTAAATCTTGGCAGTAGAAAAAATCTATATAATGGTTATTTTCTGTCCCCACAAATAAACGTTCAAAGTTGCATTTTTTAGGCTTTTAGTTATCTATTAATAAATTAATTTCACTTTAAATTGTTTGATAAACTTAAGTGAAGCCCTATGCTGCTAATGGTTATGTATATAGACACAAGTGATTTACTATAATGTCCGACTAAAGTAAATATCAACGCGCGTTCGACCAATTTTATTAACAAATATTTATATGAATTTTTCTGAACGCCGCAAACAGCGATGCCACCACTAAAATATGCACGAAACGAAAGTGAGGCATACATACAATAAAAATAAAATAAAATTAAAAATAGTACAGCAACATAAAGAACGAACAGAAGCGACCAACATACAAAGTGTATAAAAGCAACTATAGATTTTTTGGTAGCGAATTTTTACAAAATTAATATTGACATAAATAATTGTGATGGTGGCCGAAATGGCCATTGTTATAGCCGCCATCCGGTTCCCTGTTTGTTTGGATGTGGTGCTCTTCACTTCAGCACTTTTGCCAGAAAATTTATTACCGTACAACCGCAGCAATTGCAAACACACACACACACACATTCATTCATACAGGCATGTATGTAAGTACTTGCATGCATTAGGGTGGTAAAAAAAAAAGTAAGTTGAGAATTTTTGTGCCCACACCCCCTAGGATGGTACGATACCAGAAAAAATATGTAGTATTTTGAAATAAAGAAAAATATTTAGTGGTTTACGGGGGTAGTTTATGGGGAAAAAACAATTTTTCGAAAAAATGGTGTAGAACTCTTGTGAATCAATATTTTTTGATCAGAAAATTCTCCAAAAACAATTCCCAACTGTTTATTTAACTATTCTTTCATATTAACTATTTTCGAAAGTTCCCTCAAAAACCCTAAAAAAAGCAATTGGGGACCCATAAAAAGTCGTTAGTATTAAAAAATTGTAAAATAATCAATTGGGGGCTTATTATTGAAAATCTCCTGAAGAGAGACATTATTTTCCAAGAATTTTATACCATTTCCACGAAAATTCTTTTTTCCCCCTATAAAATACATGAGTGCTTTGAGCGGGTAGGGGTAATAGGGGTAATACTTTTCGATATAGAAAAATCCTAGGGCGTAAGACTTTAATAATTCACTGGGATTTTTTTTGGGCCACCCTAATATGTATATACACTTGCATATGTGTGTATGTACAAACACATGCGCGCTAGTGTGCTTATAACGGCATTCGGCCACAGTTACTATTGGCGAATTGTAATTGTTAACGGAATAAGAATTTATAAGAGCCTTCACGGTCAGTAAGAGTATCAGCAAAAAAAAAAAAATTTTAAAAATGAAATAAAAATAAAAGAAACTTTAGCTATTAAAGCTGTAACAATATTGCCAACACAACGTGGAAAATCGAAGCATATTTTTTTCATTTTCTCTTAATTGCTCCACTCAATTACAGCAATTTAAATGGCCCAGGCTACAAATTTTTAGTTTGAAGATCGTTAAAAGAAACAGTGAGTAATGGTGAAATACATGGCTTAATACATATGTGCATGTGTTGGTATATGAGTGCTCCGACAAGAATTAAAAAAAGGAGTCAATTAAGAATAATAAAATTTAAGTTTTTAAAACCTACATAAATATGTAAGAGGATCACTAAAAAATTCTTAGAGCACCTAAGCAAGAAAATAATTGTGTCAGTAAAAATGGTCTTATTGGTTTTCACGATATTCTTCAACAGGATTTATATTTATACTGTGAAGTCGGTACCTCAAAGACATGGGAATTGAGCGCGGTAAAAACTTCTCCTGGCTATAAAAATCGTTGTCGCTGAAGTTTATCCTTGATGTAAGGAAACACGAAAATAATTAGATGCCAAATCGGGACTCTACGGCGGATGACCCATCAATTCGAGTGCTTAAAAAAATAATTGGCTTAATTTATTTGAGGAGGTGTGTTAGGACTCCCATTTGCTTGATGTAAGACTATTTGTCGTTTTTGTGGTTTTCTCCCATTCGTCAATTGCTGTTGGTTGCGCGCTACTAAAATTTAACTCTTCTACGTTTCTGTAATGCCACCGTAGCCACATGACCCGTTATTGGGAATAATACAATACAGGTTAAGTTAGGTTAGGCGGAAAAACGTGTACGCCCAAGTAGTAGCTAAGTGCCATTTTGATACCATATACCTGGAATGAATATGTTAGAACCAACCGGCGTGGTTGATAAAGTTGAGTATGTTGTGCAGACTTACATATACCAGATAGCTCTTGTAACGATGTGAACTCATATGCTCCCAGCAAGGTATTTCTACTTCTCATTAGAGCTGGATATTTGCAAAGATGGTGCTCTACTGTTTCCTGCTCGCTCTCGTCTTTGCAGCTTCCACAGAAGTCGTTGTAGGCGATGCCTAGACTTGTTGCGTGGATGCCAATCGGCCAATGCCCAGCAAGACTCGCTACAAGCTCTGCAACGTCAGATCTGGGTTTTCTTAATAAGCTGTGTGTTCGCTTAAGGTTGTACACGGGACACACGAGTTTGGATATACGACAGCCTGCCTCCGTATGCCAACTTTGATCCGATTTCTGTAGATTGTGGAGGAAGATGTCTCTATATAAAAGATTCCGATTGGAAGTGCCATCCGATTCTCGATCACCACCAATGTGGAGCCCTCTTTGGTTAACTTATCTAACAAACTACATCTAGATCGAGCTGACTACTTACTGAGTTTCGACCTTATTGTCAAAGGCGCCAAGGCCTGAATGGCAGCTTGGCTATCTGAGAAAATACCTATGCGCTCACTGTGACGTAAACCACTATGTTCTAAGAGATGGCAGCCTTAAGCTATAGCCAATACTTCTGCCAGGAAAACACTTGCAAAATCGGGCAGATGAATAGATGTTCTTAATCTCCGGTATTCAGAGTAAATGCCTGCTCCAACTCCGCTTTCCATATTAGAGCCATCGACGGAAGAATGATCCCGTACGGCCTGTGAACCTCTACTTCAGTTCATATGTAATCGGCAGCGAGTCGCATCTTAGGTGGCAATCGAGAAATTATACCGCTGTGTCTGATTGTTCTTTCTTTACATATACCCAGTTGTCTGAGTCTTATAGCCGATAAAAATGCGATGTGCATTATGTGAAAGTCAATAGAAGATAGGCTTGAGGTCGTCAATAGGGCAAGTTCTCATTACCCTCGTGGTTCCGATGGATGCTTCCCTCTGGACCCTGCCTAGTTTTACATATTTAAACTGGTTTTAAAGGCTGTCTACCATACCACATAACCATAGCATAAGATCGGACGTACATCCAGAGTACCACTTTTGTCTTCCCAAAAAGCCGCTTACAAGAGTAATAGGCAATGCCCGATTTCTTTACTCTCTCTTCAATAGTTATTTTCCAACTTAGCTTAGGATCCAGTATGACGCCTACATACTTCGCTTGTTTAGATAATCATAGGTTTTGCCCATTCAGCTTTGGCAATTCAAAGATAGGAACCTTATTCCTGGCCGTAAAGAGTATTAATTCTGTTTTCTCTTGGTTCACTCTAAGTCCACATTGCTCAGCCCGTCGGCATAGCTTTGCTAAAATTCTATCAATGATATTACTCACCACAGACGGCAATAACCCGGTTACTAAAGCCACCACATCGTCAGCGTATGCCACTGCGTCTACTCTTAGCTAACCCCCCATTATCTCCGATATCGATATTTGACGACCTTCTCGATGTTCATCGGCGAGCGGACTACGACCACGCTTGAATGAATTTTACCAATTACAAATACTGGCTCTGATGGTATTTCATTACCAAAAGCCGAAATAAGTTGAAGGAAATAATCTAACGTAAACCTTTTTGTTTTACTAATAATTTTTTTGTCTGCTTTGAACTTTGAAGTTACTGTAAACAAGCAAAAGAACGCTCGTACTGTCAAATGGTCTGAGCACATTAATGCTATAAAAATGCCAAATTTTACGATGCAAAAATCAGAATGACTCAAATGGAATTAGTGTTGCGAATTCTAGAGGATTATTTTAGGATCTTCGAACCACTCTTAAAAATATTTCCATAACTTTTCTTAAGATTTTTAAGGGTACGGGCAAAAATTACATTCTAAGTAATTAAAGCCAAAAAGTGACATAAGAACAAACAAGAAAATAATGAGGCATAAGTGCGCTTCTACCATTAGTTGGATGAGGTGAAAGAATTAGTTTAGTACTTGTTCGAGTACACATACAAATGCAGATGGGTTCGTTTTCAGTTACAATGGACAATGTGGCAACTTGCTCGTTGGCTCGGCTCGGCTCGGCTGATAAGTGGGCGGCTAAGTGGGTTAAAGGATGCGCATACATAATTTGCCAAATTACTAAATAATCACGAATTTTGGCGCTTTGTTGCAAATTGTGGCGCACGAAAAGCATATTTGGTCAACGCCGCGTATGCGAATACTTAGAAATATGTAAACAGCAACACGCAAACGTACGCGCAACACACCAGCGTGTGTGCTTAGACGGATGTAAATTGGATTGTAATCAACGAACGTTATCATGTTAAATTCATTTTTCGCACGAAATATATATACTTTTTTACTTCACCAAACGAAACTTACAAAAAGAAAAATAACTATACGATGTTTCTGTGAAAAAAAAAAATCCCACGTTACGACCTTAACAAAAACTGAGGGAAATTCCTTGCTAAGCAATTAAAAGTTATTAACAACATCGCTTTAATGAAATTAATAAATAACTGTAAAATAAATTAATCACCATGTAGAAAGAGTAAACAAAAGTAATGCCTGGTTACAAGTCATGAAAAAAATAGAAATAAAATAAAATTAATGTATGCAAATACATATGAACGTAAATGAAAAATAAATATTTTATATCGCACGTTTCACATGTTTAACTATTTCACGCTTTTTGTAAATGTTTTCTGCATAATCATATTAATATGAGTTTTTCTATGCGCATTTGTCAATCGTTTAATATTAAAATCAAATTTACATTAACACCACAAATTTGCGCATTTTACATGAGACTCGGTCCATATTTAAAATGAAATTAAATATTAAATTTTTACAAAAAACATATTTTGTACCGAATTGAGTTTTTTTCGGATGCTGCGGTATTTTGAAGCATTTATGTATAAACGCAAACACACCGGGCGTTTGAGTAATCAACTTATTATTTCCATAGCTAATTTAAAATGTGTATGCGCGTAGGTGCTTAAAACATTGTAGCAGAATTTTATACATTTATAAAGTAAATAAGCTCCAATTAATGATACTTATCTGAACTTACCATTATCAATTCGAGTAAAAAGTGACAATATTCACACTTACCTAAAAAGAATAAGAGAACAAATTTTAGCAGTGGTCGGAATAAATAACAAATTAGAAAAAATATCAAATTTATATGTAAACTTTAAATCTAAGCGAAATATATACATTTGTGCTATACGTGCACATTAGTGTGATCAAAAAAAAACTAACTTAACGAATTTATGGCCTTAAAAGCATCTATTTACCGAGAAGAAAATTCTCTCATTTGGAAAAATTTGTATTCCAATTTTAAAAGGTGTCGGTGGAAATTTGAAATTTTCCATGTACTTAAATACTAAACATGAGATATTGTTTTCATTAAAAATGTTATAACCAGGGAACGGATTTTTAGGACCTAAAAACCTATAAAAAAGGCAAAATAAAATAACGAAATAGGACGGAAAAGGCAAAATAAAATAGCGAAAAAGGCAGGAAAAGGCAAAACAAAATATCGAAAAAGGCAAGAAAAGGCAAAAAAAAGGTATTGCAATAAAAGCAAAATAAGGCACTAAAAAAGACAGAAAATACGAAGAACAATCAAAAATTACATTTATTTTAGAAATGTTAATATTACAAGTAAAAAGAGAAAAACTATGAACTAATTTCATTATATGAAAAATTTGTACTTTGAATCTTTGACTATTTTATCATTTCGAGTTTTTAACTCATAAAACTTTAATCTGTATAGTTGTAGTAACATTGAACCACAAGATGCATTTTGAAGTTTTCTGGCAGCATTTGCATTCGATTTTCGCGAAGAAAAGCCTTGAATGTACTAAATGTGCGCTCGACGTAAGTTGATACAAGTGGCGCCCAATTTAAATATGGAACGTTTGAAACGTTCATATTATCAGGAATAAGGGCGTTTGCCTCGCCCTTAACAATTTTATCCACACCCCTTATTGTCTCCAAGCCTAAGTTAGCTGAGAAAACGGCTTTGAATTTTTCCAACACCAATTTGGCAATAGGCCCCTGCGCTTCTATAAGCCGCTTCTCAATGTTATCCAAAATATTTAATACCTCACCAACTGGAGTTCCTACAATTACATAAAAAGTGTATGTGAATTATTAATTTTTTACTGAGAATTTTGTTTTTCCACAACCTGTTTTCTGTAGACGTTCGAAAACTTTTTCCTCTAAAAGAAAACCAAAATTGCATTTTATATATATCATATTCCCCTGAACCGATTTTTTGCTCAACAATTGCTTCGAGAATCTGACACATGCTGCATCGTCCGTTATTTGGTCAATTATTCTTTTGATGGAATCATAGTTTTCGGCATAATATACGGCTGCAATTAGCCATGTGCCCCATCGAGTTATCACCTGTATAAATTTACAAATAATTATAATTAAAATTAACAACAATAGCAATTTATCTTGACATACCGGCTGAGGAGGCAGAGGAAGATTGGGTTCCATTTCTTTGAAAACTGCCACCCTGAATGGGCTTTTCAAGAAAACTTTTTTTAAGTTTGAAATTAAGACGTCAACATCCGAGTACTTCGAGCGTAGAGATTCGCAGACCCGGTGTACGCCATGTGCGACGCAGGTGATATGAATCATATTAGGATAAAGCAGCTTCAATAATGACGCACTTTTCTTCATGTAGGGTGCTGCATCAGTCACAAATACCAACACTTTTTCACGTTGGAATCCTATTGGCCATAAAATGTGCAAAGAATCGTCAAACAATGTTGCGATTGTTGATGAGTTCACCTTATCCAACACCTCCACCGTCAAGAGATAGCCGCGTCCGCTTTCACGCAACGGTCCAACAATAACGTTGGTTACACTGCGGCCTGCCTTATCTGTAGTTTCATCGATGGACACAAAGATGGGGCTTTCTCCTATTTCTAAACGAATTTTCTCCAAAACGGACTCGTAACAATCCTTCACGTAATTTTTTCTAAGAGTTGATTCATCGGGAAGGGATTCCTGAACGTATTTTTCAAAGAATGATTTGAATTCCACACTCTTCAATTTATAAAGTGGAATTCCGCATGCAATCATCATTTTAGTAATATCTGCGTAAAATACATTCTTTTCCACAAATGGTGCTATCATTTGGGTCTTGTTTTTCTTTATTTGTAATCCTTTTATATGTTTTTCACTTTTAATATGCTGCTGAATATAATATTTTTTTTCGTGATTAACTTTTACTGAACAAATATTGCAAAATAAAACGGTTCCATCAGTACAAAATACATCCGAACCAAACTCGGCAATCAGAATTTTTAAAGTCTTGGTAATTTAGGCTTCGGCATTGCTTTTTTAGTTTTTACACTGAATAACTTTTTGTTTCAAATAACGGCTGGCAAACTCTATTGAAGTAAAACAGTTGTTAGTTGTGCACATCAGCAACTGTGTTGATAGATTTTAGCACGCAACAGAGTGACATGAAAACTACAAAATTTATTTTTGCTTAAGTATTCACTACTTACACACTGCGTTTTTCTATACATACTTATTTTCGAATATGGGCATGTGTATATTTCTTAATCTTTAAAAAAAAATTGTAAATGCTATAATCACTTTTTTAAAGGTAGAAAGGGCAAAAAAAAGGCAAATATCTTAAAACAGGCAAAAAAGGCAAATATCTTAAAAAAGGCAAAAAAAGGCAAATATCTTAAAAAAGGCAAAAAAAGGCAACATCAAATGGGTATATATGGAATCAGGGAAAGCTAAATCGTGGACATTCTTGATCGAATATACTATATCTCTTTAGCAGAAAAAAAGGCAATTTCCATAAAATCCGTTCCCTGGTTATAACTATTGAATCGTTTGGGATACAATTTTTATTGAGGAATATTCTTGTAAGGCACCATCTCAAACGGTTCAATAATTATAGGATTTTTAATGAACAAATTTTTTACATATTATTTACATGCAAAATTTCAAATACCCACCGACATCTTTTGAAATTGGAGTACAAATTTTACCAAATAGAATAATTTTCTTTTCAGTAAATAGGTCCTTTAAAGACCATAAATTCGTTAGCTATCCTAACGAATTTTTTTCAATAACCCTAGTGTACAAGTGAATCGATCAATATCTCCTTTGATCTGGTGCTTGGTAATTGATTCCCTGCTGGTACAACTTAACGGCTCTAATATCTACGGCCAGGTCTATGCATATGACAAGCCCTTCTCTATAATTTGCCTGCAGAAAACTGAAAATGATAATGAGCATGGGCTCCTCGATAATCGAATCAAAACTGGTGTTCACTAGAAGCAGATGGTTAGTTGGTTTAATTCGCTTACACTTAAAAGAGTTGCAAGTCAGATCTCTACCAAAATCAAGTATCCAGTCGTAAATGTATGATTACGCATACTTCGCATAATTTCGCACAACCACTGATTAGACTGCAATTGAAATGCCACTTAAAAAAAATGTGAGGCAAAATCTAAACTCAACATGTCGCTAGTTTTTTACAAGTATTGTTATGATACTGGGTGGGCCAGCCCTCTAACTATTTCCAGACTGGTCCGGTGATGCAAGTCTCGGCCAAATTATGTTGGACACACTCAAGAGTACCTGTTAATGAGGTATTACTCTCTCCGAAATCAGTCATAGCGCTCCCACCTTCGGCCATCGAAGCCAGTGGATGAATATCTCGCTCAGGATGACTGGGGTTTCGAGTGGGTGCAGGTGGGCGAAAGTCATGTTGCTCTCAGTGTCGGGAGTTGTGTTAGGTATTTGTTTTCATTGAACATATTGGACTGCAGAAAACTCTTGGGATTGTCAACTTGGCACTTAGGTGGTGCAAGCACCTGACTATGATAGGCTTTATTTATAAATTAAGTAGATTTAAAACAGTAGTTCTACATGAGCGTCACCTAACAGCCTATTTAAGGCGGATTCATCGTTTTAGTTCAGAACTTTTCTTCCAGGTGGTTGTTGTCGCGTTTCCCTCACAAAGAGTGAAATATAACAACAACCACGTGGAAGAAAAAATTCAGAGCTAGAACGATGAATTCGCCTTTGCTGCGCGCGAACAGTATTTATATTCCGTCCATTGATTCAAAACTGTAGTATGGTTCAATTTATTCCCGTTGTATTTTTGAAGGCCTCTGACAACACGATGACAACTCTGGAATAACAAAAGCCATTTTTGGTATCCTTTGATACCTTAAGATACCATAAATGCATTTAAGAAGTCAATCTATCCTATAAGCAGATGCTAAGACACCTGAATAAGTAGTTTGCAGAAACCTTTGGTGCATACTTTGAAGCAAAGGCCATTTAAAAATGAGTCACAGAATAAATTCAGTATGATTCTTATATTGTAGATATATAAAATGTAACACCATTTCGGTGCTTACATTTTTATACCCGAGCGCACTTGTGCACAAGGGTATTATAACTTTGTTCACATAACGGTTGTTTGTAACAGGCAAAACGAATCGAGATAGATATAGACAAATGTATACATAAATGATCAGAATTAAAAGAGAAATCGATTAAGCGGTGACTGTCTGTCCGTCCGTCCGTCTGTCCGTCCGTCTGTGCACACGATAACTTGAGTAAAAATTAAGATATCTTATTGAAACTTGGTACGTGTACTTCATTCGGGCGTAGGACGGATGGTATTGAAAATGGGCAAAATCGGACAATAACCACGCCTACCTCCCATATAATGGTAATTTTCAGAAATACAAAAACTGCGATATTTTAGTAACTACTGAAGATAATTCACTCAAAATTGATATTTACAATAAATTTTAGACGATAAAGAAGAATATTGAAATTTTTTGGAAAATGGGCGTAGCCACGCCCACTTATGGTTACATGTGTATATTTTGGTAACCGCTGCACCAATTTCTTCCAAACTTGGCACAGTTGTTGGCCATATTACAGCATACCAAATGTACGACAATTTTTAACATCGGACAATAACCACGCCCGCATCCCATATAACGGTAATTTCGAGAAATACGAAATCCTCGATAAATCAGTAAATATTAAAGCTAATTTATTCAAAATTGATGGTTGCAACAATTCTATACCAGAAGATACGCTTATGATAAAATTTTGGAAAATGGGCGTGGCACCGCCCACTTATGATCATATATATGTATCTCGCTAACCGTTCTAGCAATTTGTACCAAACTCGGTATGGTTATTGTGCTTGCCACATAAAAGCAAACCATTGAAAATTGTTGAAATCGGACTAAAATTACGGCCGCTTTTCATATAACGGTAAATTTCAGAAATGCTTGAAATTTCAATATTTCGAAATTTAAGGACGCTAGTTTACTTAAAATTTATACACCCCGGCTTATCATGTAGCGGTACCTTTCGGAAAGGTGGAAAACATATATTTAATACTTGCGCCGGGTATTTAATGTTCGGCTCCGCCCGAACTTAGACTTTCTTACTTGTTTAGTAGGTCTTTGACCGGGGCATTACTTTGCGCCATTACTTTGCGCCACGTGTGGGTCTTTGATATTTTTGATTGCACAGAGCCAGGTTATTTGTGAACCACGGACCGAAGTATTACGGAGGAGAACACTCAGGACACTATAGTCATCTACCAGTCTGTAAGCTTTCTCCGAAGGAGCTGGTGGGATAAAATTCCAAATTCTAATATAATGCGACGTTTTGGTGTATCGGTGAATATTGAAATCTCTATATGATACTACATACATACATATATCCGATTCGCAGAAACTTGTCTCACATTGAAGATTTGATAATTTTGGGTCATCGACTACGGATTTGTATATCTTTTTGTCCAGATCAGGTAATTTTCACAAGATATTTTCACTTCCAAGTGAATTTTAAACTAATTCTTTTTGGAAAATGTTACTCATACGCCATGTATTTCCTGTTCCTGCTTCATACAAAAAAGATTACACATTTTCACTTTGATTTTTTTGGCAAAATAACAGGCTTTAATAAAAATTACAAAAGATTTGTTATTTTCCAATCTTTTTCCTGGTTAAAGTTTGAATTTCTTTTTCAAAAAAATGAAAACATCTTGGGAAAATGTCCTGGCCTGGAAAGACGGTATACAGATAATCTTTGGACCAAAATTATGTTTAATATGCGTAATATGCACGACTATACTTATTTTTAAATTCAACAAAAAACTTTCACCACTTTATATATTGAGTAATGACGAGGCTCCAGCGTAGCTTTAAACGTCGAATGTTTCCCATCAAAACAGTATTCTAGCCAGTGACAAATTTATCGCGTGATAGCTCTCTTAACATTAAATATTACTAGTTGATACTGATTACTTTCCTTTCGAAAAAATCCACTTTTAAACTATTTTGACTTATTTTAAGCTTAATGTTTTCTATTTCACATAAGTACATATTAGATATAAAACAGAATTTTTATTTTCTTATGCTTTATTTACTTTCTTATTTGCAAGCGAAAATAAAGTTAGTCAAAGTTAGATTTCCGTAAATATCGAGATTACCGCCGCACAAAGTTAAAGTACCTACATATGTACATTAAGTCAACATTTATTAATTTTCAACAGAAATGCTAAATATTTAATAACTGCGCACTTCCCATAACAACCGTTGCGGCAGCTGTTTCCATATTATACCCAAGGGCTTAGAACATTTGTCATACATTTTCGCTGATTACGAAAGTGGCATCTAAACTTTAATCATATAATCACACTCGCGCTCATATATATACATACATACATACATACATACATACATACACACACACACACACACGCACACACTTACATACAAAAACAATAGCAATTGCACACGATCACATTCAACATGATAATAATGTAAATTGTAATACACCTTTAGGCGCCTTACGGTACGTGTACACTTTTACGAATGCTTTCTCAATGCTGGGCCCAGAGGAGTTATTTGTTATTATGCAAGCATGTTTTAATATACTACGAATATAGCGGTCTACAGTACCCAACACAGAAAAGACCCTACGGGCAGTCAATTAAATGAAACGAATTAATTTACTTAGAAGTTGTAGTTTAAATTGAATGCATTTATTGTGCAACAATTGATTTTAATTCAAAGATGATTTTGTTCTAAATAAACAAATTTGATAAACCGTCGAAAAAGGCAAGACAACACGTTAAGTATCTGGGAATATAATTTTTGGATAACAGTGTGTGTTTCAGACAACACGAGGATTATGTCACGTAAAAGGCATTCAAACTCAGCAGCTTTTTGTCCAGAATGCAACTTTTTGATGCAAAATATCTTTCGCTGTATAAAAACTTAATAAACATTAAACAACCAAAAGAAAAAAGTCAAAACTGCTCAAAGTTTCGTATAGCAAAAAAAGTATCTTTTCGTAAAAGCAAGGCGTGTTAAGCGTTAAAACTTTGTCATGTAAAATAACGATTAAACTGGTTTTTGGGGGTTTCGCAGGGTATGCTAAGAGGCAATTATATATTTTCTAGCAGGTTAAAACTAGTGACAAGTTATTTTAAGTTTAAAAGTTTTAGGACTTCAAGATATTACGCCGCTTAACACGAAACAAAAATTTGTTCTTGGAAATGTTTAACTTTTTTCTGTGTTTTTTTCACTCAAAACTTAATACACAACCGTTGAATAAAAATTGTACTCAACATATACATATGTATGTACTTATGTATGGCTGTACGCAGGTGCTAGAATCTGCCTGCAATCAACACCCACACTCCATTGGCTGCGCACAAGTGTACAAACCTACATATGTATATACATATATTACCAACCCACACTTAATGGACTATTACGCCCACTTTTCATCGGGTCTCCGGATTTTGTGGCCTTGGTAACGCTGCTGTGCACTTTTGGCACTTATATACAGAATAGTTGGAAATTGGTATGGATCATGTGAAAACACGTGCGTTGGTTAAGTAAACGCCTCAGTTAGACGAATGCAAAAGTTTTTATACTCAGTCAAATGTCTGTCGGAATTTTAATCTCTTTCGTTTTGCTTTTTATACCCAATTTTCTTCCGGTATGGCATTTCGGTACTATTTTCCCAAGGTTCTAATTGCGATTGTTTTCTTGGTGTGACTACAAAAATATTTTAAATGAATGTACTACTATCAGTTTTACAATTTTTTAAATTGGCAAATATCCAAGAAATTTATAAATTTTTATAATAAACAGAAAGACCTTACCATCACATAAAGCGGAAACTTTAGCCATAACTTCGAAGTTTCCCGTATAAATATTTAAAAGACCAGGCAATTGCCATCTCTTCGAGAAACGCAGAAATTCCAAATCTAGCTTACGGATTTCTAACCTTCAGTGAGGCTTCTGCACTCAAAGGAGAGCGAAAGTACAAGGTAGCCACTACTAGGAGGTAAACTTAACTGAAAACATGCAATATATTACGAACGTTGTGGCCATTGCCCGGAAATTAAAGCTTTTTACGGCTACAAGACAATTTGGTTCGGAGTCACACATAACATATTTATTTGAAGTTATAGAGACGAGAAAGAGGTACAAGCCATAAGAAAGCACCTCAACATTTCTGGGTAATTATTTTTTCAATGAGCTGGACAAACCGGCTGTCTGCATTCGTCGAAAGATTGTAGAGAAATAAATTTTTAGATAAATCTTATTCTGTGAAATCGCAGAGCGTATGCTGCTGAGCCATCGAAAAGATAGAGTTTATGTAAATAAAAAGAAACCATAATTGCAATTAATGAGCAAACGAGCATTCTCATACAAAATATGCAGTTTAATTTGAGTTGAAAAAATTGCGATCCTTTAAGATAATCTAAGTAGAAGAATGTAAAATTAATTTTTTTTCCGAATATACATATGTAGGAACTTACTTAAATATGTATATATTTCTAATACATATCAGCAAAAGCTGATTCAATGTTTCTATTAAAATTGTGAAGAACGAGTGCAATTCGCTTAATCAAAATAAGTATAAATCTTTCAATATCTTTCTCACTTAGAATACTATGCAAAGAATAGCATTTAAGTCAAACTATTTTCACAAATACACGTTTTAATTAAATAAAAAAATACACTAACTGATGGTAGAGCTAAGGAGAAAAAGATTACAAAGTACTTAGAACAAAAAATTATTATCTCTTCCACATAATAATGCTAATAATAGCTATGGCGAGAAGAACAGAAGGCCAGCAATATGGATACGAATACTAAATATAATGATGATGGTGATTATAAGGGCTACGAGGAAGTTATGAGAACTTCTGGCAGCAATATTGTTAGCCCTGTGTATTGGATTTTTTGAAGTGAAACTTCTTTAGCGGCGGTTGGTTGGTTGGGAGTAAATTGGCAAATTCAAAGGAAGTTGCACACGGAAATGGTGCAACGGAAATGGTCGGGGCTGAAACAAGTGCTTCTTGTGTGTATACATATAGTATTAATTTAACAAAAATTTGCTAATAAAAGGTTAAAGAATAACACTTAGAAAAAGACCAATACAAGAATGAAAGTAAAGGTGAGTATGTACAAAGATAAAGAAAAGGATAAAGGCAAAGGTAAAAATAAAAACAAAAACAAAGATCCGTAAAGATAAAGGCAAAAAATGAAGACCTAGATAAATTTAAACACTTTACTTATATATATAAGGGCAAAGGTGATGGAGAATATGTAGAAATGATAAATATGAAAGTAAAGACAAAGAGGAGGATGGGGATACCGATAAAAGTAAAGAAGAAGGGGAGGAAAGAATAAAATAAAGGTAATTCATGAGGAAATGATATAGAGAGAGACACAGAGACTCAATCTGGGAACTATTTTTGGATTTTAGAGATTTTCGGGATTCTCGGGACTTACTGATAAAATAATCGGTATTTTTATGGGTTTTGTTATCGATTTTTTTATCGAAAGTTTTATCGATATTGTTATCAATTTTGCTATCGATATTTTCGGAACTTATCGATATAATAGGCGATATTTTTATCTATTTTGTTATCGATATTTTTATCTTTTTTGTTATCGATTATTTATCGATATTTATCGATTTTGTTATGGATATTTTTATCGATACCAATATTATTATCGATTTTGCTATCGATATTTTTATCGAATTTTTCATCGATTTTGTTATCGATAATTTATTGGATGTTACTATCGATTTTGTTATCGATAGAGCATAAGATAAAAATGAAGATAAATGTAGGGATCTAGATAGAAAAAAGACAAAAAAATATAATTTTAAGCAAAAGCAGATGTATGTATGTATGTATGTACATATGTTAGGTATGTATATTGCTTATGAGATAAAATAGATATGTATGTAACGTAAGTTTCACTTCTCCAGTGTGGCCAAGGAGCACTTATTGTTTTTTTATTCAGCGGTGTTCTCGATCCGCCTGCTTTGGATGAGCTAATGGAAATTAATGCAACGAGATATACCAAATTTTCTGTGTCCAAATTATTAGAAGCTGTAGCTCGTTCGCATAATATACCGACTTTGTCATTAAACATTTAATTTTTATTGTGTATGACTGTAAACTGTTAAATTTGATGGAATGCAATTGAAATTATAAATACATACATATATGTATGTATATGTATGTACATGGAAAAAATTTAAACTCCGGCTGGTTAAAAAATTGGCATTTTTTCATTTCCTTTCTCTCAGTAATAAAAACCATGATACTTTCAGTTTTTCAATGTCCTGCCCTAGTAAATTTTGATCAAATAATTTTCACAAAAACAAATTAAATCACAAGCAGTTGCCAAAGAAAGGAACAAAAAATGTGTTATTTTCGAGAAAAATAAATAAATAACAATAACACATTCATTAAAAAAATGAAGCTAATTTACTTCGTCCTTTTCGTGACGCTAATGGCACGCATCGTGGTCAAGACAGACGATGATGCCGCAACGACCGAAAAATATATGATTATTGGAGCAACAGGCATCACAACTGAACTTCAAATAAATCTAACGCAAACTAATATCAATCCAATACAGGACGACAACAGTCAATTACATGATTTATACGACGACGAGCTGGCTGAAGACTTTGCTTTCGCAAGACATCCGGATGATTTTTATGCAGGTGCAGACATATCTGAAAGAGATGCTGCGCCCATCAGGATCCTTACCTCAATACATTCGCTTTTGTGGGTTACCTTGTTGCTCTTCATTAACCTCAATTATTCGACCCTATAAGAGACGAGTAAAATGACGAAAATCAACCAGAGCAATTTTGTCTTCATCTGCTGCGAGGGTTGCTCGGGTGGGTCACGTTTCGCATAGTGGACGAACGGTTTTAACAATGGGATGCAATTGTATAGCAGATAAAATACGTATCTGAACGTGATAGTTTTCGCAATAAAATGCATAGAATCACCCGAAGATATGTGATAACGTGCTGATACTCGTGGATAAGACGAAATACCTTGGGACGATCTTGAACTATAAAAGTCTTTGGAGGCGCCGTGTTAAAAAAAATGATACGAAAAAGTGTAGATATTAAGAATCCGACTGGGTGTTAAATAGTTCGAAAAAGTGGAAAATAATGCAAGATTCGATAAAGGTGTTAGCATCTTAAACAATGTCTGCTATAAGTCTACACAATGGACTATGTATGGCACAAAACCAGTCTTGTTTTTACATAGTCTTATATACAGATATGTAGCTATATAGACAACCACCTATTCTAACTTGTTCAATCATTTCCTCTCGCAATTAAAGTTGTGTATTTATGTTTTTCTATATACATACATATGTACGTAAGTTTTTTGTTCTATATTTTTGTCTGTCTGCTACATTTTCATTCCTGTCTAAATATCCAGAAGTCACATAGACATTCCCAAGGGAACAATTTAAAATATCTACTTCGGTTTGATACGAAAATCTTAAGCATTCGCTACATTACATTCAAATGGTACTGTTATGGGTGGGTAAAGGTGTGAGTGTCATTCCGAATGTCAACGTACGATTATTAGGGTGTGCTGTGTTTCGATAGTCAAACAAATTGTATATAAGTATATGCAGAATGAGAGAATTAAAGTGCCACTTTTTGATAGTAGCTAGGGTATTTGCCGCAATGAACTTTCATCACAAGGAAGAGTTTACAAGTTTGCGCCAATCAAGCTGAGAGTAACTGGGTGTGACGTCACAATATTATGACAATGAGAGTGTAAAGTATAATTTTGAAGAGGAAGAGGGAGAAGCGAACAAGTGGTATGAAATAGTGATGTAAAACTAGGTAGAATTGTACCTACTCTTCAGCTTCTGCAATTTGAACGTACATTCGGTACAAGCACATTATTTTAGGTACGTTTTGAACGTGGCCAAATAATTTATCGGGAAAGTTTCTGTCATTTTAAAAGGCATTTCACGCGTTTTCTAGTGTAGGAATTCTAATAGCTACACTCCTTTGTAAAGGGGTATAAACATTTGTTAAAACATAGGTTTGGCTTCAACTGCTCGGAGAAATTCCTTTCATGGCCATTCTTAGTAGAAAATATTGGTTCATGTAAGTCCAAAAACAAATATGGTACAGAAGATGTAGTCCACCAACTATCAAAAATGTATGCACATAAAAATCCATATCGAGCCCTAACCGCCAAAATAACGTAAGCGACATTTTTTTCAAAATTTTCTTTTTGAAGCAGAAATATTCCTAGAGCTTCTAGATACGTTATTTTACGTTATTTTGGCGATTAGGGCTCGATATTTAGTTTCTAGGTACGTGTATCTAAATACTTTTAGACATAACTTTTCGGTAAATAGGTTCAATATGAAAATTTAATATTCATCACTAGTGCGAAAAAAAAATATTGTGATGTCATCGAAAGGCGGATACTGTCAAATCGACAAAGAGAGGATTAAAGGTCCGCGGAAGGCGCCACCTTTGTTTCGCTACATGCTGTGTATGGCGTTCTAAACCAAGATTTCGTATTTTCGAACAGTTCAGGGTATAAAGTATAAAAGCTATGAAAAAATTACTTAAAAGTGGTAGTCAGTTTATCAGTCAGACAGTTTTTTCTTACGGCGATACAAGTGGCAAGCAGCGAGATATCCTTGAATTATTGAAAAGGCTTCTTAAACAGTCTTTTGGACAACGGGTTTTTCATACATTAGCATATAGTTGGTAGTATCCAACATAAATATTATTAAATCGTGGAATCCTTCCCCTGTATTAAGACCACTGTGTGCATTTAAGTGTATAAAAAATTATCTGTTTTCGCGTGCTTTGATAAAAAATCAGCAAAATAACCAAATGAACAATAGTAATAAATAGGGAACGGATTTTATGGAAATTACCTTTTTTCTGCTAAAGAGATAGAGTATATTCGATTAAGAATGTCCACGATTTAGTTTTCCCTGATTCCATATATATGTATACGTTTGATGTCGCCTTTTTTAAGATACATATTTGTCTTTATTGCCTTTTCTACCTTTAATTGTAAAGGGCAAGGAAATATCCCTTAATTCTGATAATATAAAAGTTTTAAACGTTCCATATTTAAATTGGGCGCCACTTGTATCGACTCGCGTCGAGCGCACGTTTAGTACATTCATGGCTTTTCTATGCAAATGCTTTTAAAATGCATCTTGTGGTTCAATGTTACTACAACTATTGAGATTAAAGTTTTGTGAGTTCAAAACTCGAAAGGAGAAAATAGTCAAAGACTCAAAGTACAAATTTTTCATATAATGAATCTAGTTCATAGTTTTCCACTTTTTACTTGTACAATAAACATTTCTAAAATATATGTATTTTTTTAGCGTTGCCTTTTTTGCGGTTTCTAGTGCCTTGTCCTGAATATTTCGCTGTTTTTTTCCTTTTCTGGCCTATTTCGATCCGCTCCCTGGTAATAAATAACTTAATTTAAACCTTTTTTCTTCAAAAGTAATGATTCTTCAAAATTTTCGAAGATTAACTACCAAATAGCCAATGACCGGTTACACAAGCCGAGACCATCGCAATATCCTCTCTTAAGTGGCTGAGCAGCTATTTAGTACATTTCGCATACGTTGCACTTGTACCTCCCCTAGCCATGACCTATTGGCCTCTGAATCATGTTAGTTTTAATCCCAAACTTACAGGTTGCTAGCCAACCCTATTGTCCAGCTTGGATTCATCCGTGTTTGTCTACTGGCACCCTGAAATTTGAAAAACTTTGTGTTCATCAATCCTGAACAATCTTTGAAATCAGGACCCAGTGAATTTATTCACTATTATTATTGGGGCAAAATTAGATGCAATGTTAGGAGAACTGTTGGGCAGTACCTGACATCCCTCTCTACCTCTTCTTTCTTCCGACTGCAGTGCCGATTAGCTGATACGACTGGGGCTCTATTAGCCACTCTTAGTATGCTCCTGAAAAGATGCCCATCTAGCCGGCTAAACGTATGCTGTCCACCAGAAGATCGGATACATTTTTAAAGCTCGAAAGAGTGCATCACTCGATGTCGGTAAGTCTTAACTGGTCACCGTTCGATTGGAATCATCTGAAGCAATAGATGCGTGTGTTGACGATGAGATTGAATCATCTCAGCTTCAGCTCCTTGTCTTAAAATGGTTTTTGGCTTTCGGCCTCTTAGAAATCAAAAAGATACGCCCTAATGTACATTCATAAAATTATTCACACAGTCAAATGCACACATACACACACATGGATACATACATAGATATCATAAATATATACTATAAAATATCTAAGAGGCACACACGACCTCATATTGAAACACCAACAAATCGGTGAATGTTCGACGATCGATAACAAACTGTCAAAATTTGCACCTGACATTCTGAGATACTTAAGGGCTCATATATTTTACTGGGATACATATTATTTTCATGACAGTTACGAATTCTTTGTTAAGATATCTACTGAAGTGGAGCAAAGGGGAGAGATTGTGTTTGAGAAAATTGTGTTTGCTTGGGAGTGAGGCAAGTGAAGCCGCTTTCCTTAAATAAGGTTAAATTTGTCGATGCCTTAAGTTAAATACACACAAAATTATGTGTAAGCATGAATGTATAAGCATGCTCATGCACATGGATATGTACTTATGTACATTTGGTCGCGGGGAAGGCAATCATGCACAATTCCAAGCAATGTTAGTTTTTCGGGGGAGTGTTGAAAAAAATTGCTTTAATATGCAAACATAAATAAAAATGCATAAAAAATGAAGCAAAAAAAATAGGCATTGGCGTAATCTGTGTGCATGTACATATACATATATACATAGTAGGTGTGAGCAAACGAAAATATTTGATGGAAATACACCTAATGTATGTAAATAGAAATAGACGGTTAAGACGTGTCGCACAGGGGGCAAAGTTCAGTGTACGACACGCCTTAACCGTCTGCAATCGGGACCAAAATTTATATGTGATATCTATGACAGTGGTGTTACTGATTAAAGGGGTGAGACTGAAAAGAATAGTTCATTTGATTTTAAGGACCACCCTAATGTATATACATATATATCTAAGTTTCTCGGAAACGGCTCTAACGATTTTTATGAAATTTTGTATTCAGATAATGTTTAGCATTTTAAGGCAATCTGTGTTATCTGCGAAAATATTCGTATTGGGTTGCCACCTATTTTCAGTTCGTCACAAATAAAATAACACATTTTAAAATTGGTATTAAATGGAAATTATTTAAAAAAACATCAATTCAGAAATATTTTTGAATAAGTTGCCACCTATTTTCAATCGTATATTTATTAAATGTTTTGTTTAGAAAATAAAGATACAATATTACCATTTATGTTTACCAAAAAAAGTTTATAAACAAATATTTGCCTATATAGTAAGTGTTAGCCCTTAGGATATTCGTGCAAGTTTGCCAATTATTTTCGACTTTACAAAATTTAGCAAAACCAATTTAATATGGATATCAACTTAAATCATTTTTTAGAATTTTAATCCAGAAGTATTTTTTGTAATGCAAACTTTTAGCTTATTAATTTCAACGAGCATATGTATGTACGTAAAGCTATATGTATATGGATATATGCACTAAAAATATGTTCTCTCTATCTTGGCGTGTTTCTTAATAGGGTTACCAACTAATTTTTAATGTAACTTATTTATTAAATTTTTTAGGTTTACTGAATTGAAAATTTTTTTAATTTACATATTTGCATATTTTGCCCTGAACGAAGTTGTTCATGTCTGCGTAGGATCAAAACCTACTTGGAAAATACAACAGGTCAAGAAAGGCTCAACGGTCTAGCATCTATGAATAATCATAAAGATATAAATTTTTCAGTTGACGAAGTTTTAGAGAATTTAAAAAAAAAATGAATGTGTTTAAAATGATCAACATGTTTTATAAATAAAGCGAATAATTGAATGTATTTAAAAGTTTCGTGTTTTAACATTTTATTGCGCATACTTTTTTTTTAAACTAAACTATTTACTGAGCTATTATTCTTCGATTTGACAAAAGGCGACCCCACTGTTCGGTAAACAAAAAATCGAAATTGCCTTCGAATCTAAATACTTCCTTAGCTTTAATTTACTGACATTAGGGTCGTACGTTGGAGTGGTAGGAACTGAGATCTTTTAGTTAAGTACTAAAATGGGAGTCTTGACTCCTCGAGACAAAAGAATCTACATAAATATTGTACTTTAAGATCCGACTCTAAATGCCGAAGATATGACGAAAAATATAAAACGGCGACTCCTAGGTTCGGCAACAAAATTTTTTTTTTTTAAAAGTGCTTTGCAAAAATCCTTTCGACTGAGGGGTGTACGGCGAACTTTTTTTTCTGTAAAGTGGTACGGTCTAGTGAATACGAATGTAATGGAAGGACGAAGTGCAGAAGCACTCGGGGGGGAACCTTTCACGCAACTTCGCAGACCATGAAAATGGATTCCTTGACGCAAGAATAGCCAAGTATCTGTAGGCAACTTTTAAAAAGGTCATTGCATACATCACTGAAGGTCATTTTAAAGGCCAACGAGATTATTTTTCCTAAATTCTTCATCTCCAAAGCTTTAAAATACCGTTACATTTATTTCGAGATATTTGATTATCGTCCCTTTTTTCCAAAATAGAACACAGTGCGTCGTTTGGAATTAATATTCGTATGTTGCTAACTATGTATGTAGTCACCTGGGCATTAGCTTTATAAATTCATATCAGTTAAGAGACTATTAAGACCATACTTGGAATGTTCATTAAGTGGTTTGGGTTTTCAGAGCGGGGAGGAATGAATACATTTAGAAAACCGTTGATAATTAAAGCTTACTTAGTGCTGTTTTCTCGAGTAGGTTTTAAAATTTGTCTGTACTTCAAACACATTTTTTCAGAACAAAATGCGTATTTAAAGGGCTGATAAATTTGAAAACCTACTTGAGAAAACGGCTCTTAAAGTCTTAAACACGTACTTAAAGCTTTCGCACCAGCTAGCCAGAATGTAGGTAAGTATGTTAATTTATTTTCTATTTAGCTTACTAAAGCTTTAATTTAAATAAGCAAGAAAATGTACACCCAAGGTTACTGGTGTGCTTTTGTGTTTTCCTACGTCCCAGTTATTTATTTGCTAATTTACTTTTGCCATTTCGGAACACTTGGTGCCCAACCAAGCGCACATATCTTAAATAACTTATTACCAAACTCAAGCTGTGGAAAGGTAAAAAATTGCTATCCGACAATAGCAGCAGTGACGGCGGCAGTCGACAAGGCAATGAATATGGACATCACAAAATTGTGGAAAGAGGTGTGGTAACGCTGATAATAATGCTCTTATAGTAGTAAAATATTTACAGTAAATACATTTATATGAATATGCTCACTTGTGTAGTCTCGGTTTACACTTGAAGCTATTCGACTAGCAAATTTCTTATATAAGTTATTCCTGCTTTATCAAAAATATGATGCGTATGTGTGTTGGTCTTTAGTTAATATATATATATTTCTTTGTATTTTATGAGTTATTTATGTATCTGCATTTAATATCAGGCTGACTGAATGCCGGCTGCCGGCCAAAATTATATTTCCATGCTATCAATAGCTTTTGCAGCGAATTTGCTATTATGCTTATTCGATATTTCCCTTGATTCTATACACTCGCTCGTATGCCTACATATGTACATACCCAACAAGCTTTCGTGCCGATGACCTAGCAGTAGAGTTGGATCTTTTAGGACTGTAGCCTTTTTAAGAAATTGTATGCATTGCCGAGCAATAGCCACTTATCGAAATGTTGCATCATTGTGAAATCAAAGCTTTTCGGTAAATAAACATGAACGTTAGGGTGGTTCTTAAAAATATCAAAATCATTGGGCACCCATTTGTTTTATTCTATGTACAAAATAAATGTATTCTCGAAAGTTTCAGGATTTTTAAACAAATTTTAGGGGTCGCTACCAGGGTTGGAATTATTATTTTTTTTTTTGAAATCGCAAAAATTTGAAACAATTTTGACTTAAAGTTATAAATTTATGTGAATAATGTATTAGATTTCAGCTCAAAATTTTGTCGAATTTTCGAAAAAAATCTGTTTGACGTTTTGAGATTTTCGTGGACGCAGACCAAATAAACTGGTGTCCCATACAAAAAATTTAGATGTTCATATTTTAAGGACGATCCTAATGAATGTACATTAGACTGCATCACTCCCTATACAAAAAAGGATCGATAGTGTTTTTCCACTGAGGTTATGAAACCTATTATATTTTAAGACTTGCGTCAAAATATAATTGTATATATTGTATAACTCAGCCAAAACTTAACCAGTTTATATAGTGCGGTACCATTCACATCCCAAGTTTGGAATGATGCTCGTTCATCTTATCTTTCTCTTCAATACTTTGCATGAGTTTATTTTGCAAGGAAATAAAAAGGGTGAGAAAATGGTTTTCCTATGATATCACCATGCGGCAGAGTCAATTTTACACAGGGAAAAATCATTATATTCACAAAACTGGGGGCCAAATATAGTAAAACTGCGTTTTTAGACTTTCTCTCTGACGTCAGGTTTTTTTTAAAGCTTTGAAATTTCTAGAATATGCTTGAATTACGAAACGATTTTTTATTGGTCCCCCAGTTGCGATGTAAAAATGGTTAAATAAACAATTGGGTATTATTACTGGGAATCTTCAGCAGATAAGCAGAAAAAAATATAGAGAAATATCGATTTTTAAGAATTCCATACCATTTCTATGAAAGTTTTTTTTCCCCCATATAAAATACATGGAAAACTTTGGGCGCTTTGAGCGACCTCTAAATATTTTTTTGATTACAAAATAAAAAATAGGGGTATATTTTTTTCGGTATAGAGCAATCCTAGGGGGTGAGAGCATAAAAATTCCGACTTTACTTTTTCACATGCATTTTTGGACCACCCAAGTGTATATAAGTGGTGTTTTTACAATGTGTCAATAATCAGCATATTCCGATCAGGGTGCGAAAATAAACTGTACAAAACAATTCCCATTTACTCATCGATCATCATATCATTTGTGATTTTGTACAGTTTTGTACATAGTCAGAAACAAATTGTAAGATTCACTGTCATTTTCCCCAACGAGAAACGTTTGCTTTTCGTTTGTGACAATTGTACCATAGGGTACGTTTTATATGTATGCAAACGTTTCAATTACGTGAAAAATATTTTTTTCTGTAAATTTTCATATCAAATTCAATTAAAAACCATGTACTACATACATACATATATTTTTCTCTGCACGATTCATTTCGTTTGTTGTTTCGTCTGTAACTACTAAACTACTGTAGTGTACTATCGCAAAGTGAACTCAGCCGTTTTGTTTTCGTATTGTACCGAACTGTTGAAGTAATAAACGAAACGAAATAGTAACGTACAATATAGTTTATTTTCGTACACTGATTCCGAGAAAACACTCACCAGATACAATAAAATATGCATGTCGAAAGCGTGGCAGAGCAATGACATTAGAATGAGCAATCAGACAGAGCTTTACTCTCTGGCGCTGATATTTTTATATGTAAAAAAATGTTAATTAAATAATTAAAAAAAATTCTATTTCTCACTATCAGTAAGGACCAGAGTTCAATCAACATTTTCAAAGGTTTTTAAAAGAAACCGCAGTTCGTTCGGCGTTCCCCAGGCGCAGGCTACAGATGGAAACTAATTTTATGTACACAATGTGGAATAAAGTAGTTAACCCTGCGAGGTATAGAAATTTATTGTATTCACGGCTTTTTTATAGAAGTATTTGCATCAGGTTTAAAAAATAGAAATTATAAGTGGCAATTTTCTAAGAAAATTTTTAGTATCGAGAAAAGCAAAAAAAAATAATACTGGAGACCACCATTAACTAAAATAATAAATTTATTCATTCATTTCGCTGCAGCCGATTCTTTAATGCTTCACATTGAGCAATGACGACGACTTCTACTTCCACTCACTGCTTATTAGCTTCAATTTCACACAATCAACCACACATTACTACACTACCAAATAAAAATGAGGGAGGCAATAAAAATGGATACTTAAGTGGCTATGCAGCCTGCTGCTTTCCGACCGGTGGTAATTTTTTTACCATTATTTTGAGGTTAAGAATATCTAATGTGGGTGGCTGGTGCTTTTAACAGGAATTAACTTCATCACTTAACCACCCTATTTTTGCGCTTTTCTTACTTAACATTCACTGTGAGCTCAAGATTAATTATTCCTAATTTGTATTCATTTGTTGTAGTTATGCGTACAGTTTGTTGATTTAATTTTTCGTGGTATTCTTGAGTGCGTATGTATATTCCAAGTATGTACCTATGTACATATATAGGCTTTTAGCCAAACAAATTTGTAAGTAATTTTACTTATGTATAAGTAAATGTATACAAATAACAAAGCACTTGAATTCATGGCAGGCAATTGACCGATTGGGAGCAGGTGCATAATTACCGTTAAAGCCGGCCTAATTTCAAGTGCGAACGATGTGGGTTTAAAGTGCGGGTAGATTATTAACAAACACATTTACAATTAGGCAGAAGGCTCTTCAAATTTGCTTTCTTTTCAATTTTAATTCGACTAAAATATTTACGGTTCTTCATTTGGGAATTTCTTTTATTCATTCTGCATAAGATTGCGATTTTAGGTGGATGAGATAAAGAATTGAGTTGATAATGTGAACTCAAAATTTTACATACCGTGAAAAAGATTAGTATTTATAAATAATTTGAAAAATTTACCACACTATTCCGTGCGGCTATCGCATAATTTGACAGCTATTTTAAAAACGGGCTACCAACTGTAAAAAACCGTTGAAAATTTGCAATTAAATGCTGTTTACACAATTGGCAAATTATGACACGAACCAAAGCCGCAAACTTTCAACACAGTTAAAATACACTAACTAATAAATTTTTTCGCATATACATTCAAAGTAGAGATGCCGCTATTAAATCGAAGATCGATTAATCGATTTCTTCTAAAGTTTTTTATTTACGGATCAATCGGCGGAAAGATGGTTTTAAGTACCAACTATCCTTCTATGATCCTGTCGTCCTTTCAGAAGAAGTGCCATCTGTCCCCCCCAAAGCCTAAAAAGTCCTCCCCAAAAGCTAAAATCACCATTTTATCATTTTATTTAACATTTTGAATTTAGTTTGGATATGAAGCTCGTAAGTCACTTAAAAATAGAAGATAACGAAGAGAGGTCTGAAATTCACAACCATTTCATCAAACTGGCTCTTGAATATAATATTTAATCAATGGTTAGGTTTTTCTGTATAGTGTTGGCTAACGAAAATTTCCAAATTACCTTTAATTTTTTTACTTTCGATGAAGCTGAAGAAATTTTGCTTAGCTTAAAAGGCATTTTAGGTAATATAAACCTGGAAGAATCACACAATTTATGTGAGAAATATATGAAAATATGTTGATTTTTTTTTGGGAGCGATGACAATTCAAAGAAAATAATATTCCACCTGTTTTGCATTGCATGCAGTAGTGCATTTGCCGAAGAGCTTTTTTAATCATGAATGCAACGTCCAGTGTGAAAAAAGGACGGTGCTCGCCAGAGAACTGTGCAGAATTATAAAAAGTTTTTAAAAATCGATTAAAGCGGCGAAAAGCACAGAAAAGTACTCATTTAAATATTAAATGGCCTCAATCATATAATATATGTATAAACAAACTCACATACATACATACATACATATCAGGGATTGGCAAAGGGTGCTGTTTTTGTGACTTTAAGCCTACTCACGTTAAAAACGGAGGGTGAACGAACACCACCGCAAAGCGTGCTGTCTTGCAAATACAGCCACCACAAGTGAACGATGCTTATAACAGCTCATACTAATATTGACTTCGGCAAATCTGTACTCCGAATGATCGTGCACGAAACCAGCAACCGCCGTATTTGATCGACTGCCAAAAGCACGATACTGCTTTGGACGGTTGCCGAAAGCATGAGAGCTTATGTGAAAGACTGGCGAAGGCAAGATGCCGCAGTTATCTAACTTGATTTGTTGCAGAAGTCAAACCGCCGCCTTTGGTTTGTTGCTGAAGGCGCGTTTGACGTGTTGCCGAAGTGATGATACTGTAGTTCAAAAACATTCAAAGACACTTGCTTGTTTGAAATGAAGCATTGATATGTACATACATACATACTTACGTATGCACATTCCTCACAACTAGCCAGCAGTGAGCAATGCAATCGAATGGTAGACGCGCTATAAATACATACATACATGCATACGAGACGATAAATTACCCTTTACCACATTCGTCGTCTTTTCAGCAACAAGTCAGATGATTTTCAGCAACAAGTCAAACGACTTCTGCAACAAATGATGACTCTCATGTTTTCGGAGCCGTTCAACTGCCACGTTTGCTGGTTTCGTGCACGATCATTCAGAGTACAGATTTGCCGAAGTCAATATCAGTATGAGCAGTTATAAGCATCGTTCACTTGTGGTGGCTGTATTTGCAAGACAGCACGCAATGCGCTCGTGTTCAGTCATCCTCTAATTTCGTTTAGGTATCGATACTACTAAGCCAACGCGGCTGCTCAGTCATACAAAGCAGCGGTATTGAATGAGTATGAACAGTTGACGATCAACCAATGCCAATCCCTGATACATATGTACTATCTTTCAAAGATATATCATTTACATATGTATGTGCCTACGTTTGGTTTTTACTTCATTGAAATGTTTTTTGCTACATTCATATGTTGGCTTCTTTTGATTTTTTTTTAATTAAATGAATTTTATAAAATACATAAAAGGCCTTTTCCCCAAACGAATATGGCGCCCTTCTGAAGCAAAGGCGTCTTCATACAAAGTCCTTCTTAAAAGCCATTATTTTTACTCCCTTTTGCATTTTAAAAGTTGGTAAGCTTAGCTCGAAATAGTGACATTGATACTCTACTCCACTGTCACTCATACGCTGTGGCATGCAGTTCAGTAACCAAGAAGTATTGATCTGGTTATAGTATGTCGGTTTAGCACGGATTAACATATTTATATGTATGTATAGGATATATTTTGAAAAAAAGTTGTCACCTTTTTCAATAGTTAAAATCAATTAATAAGTGAAATAAAATATTGCAACAACGTGTGTGTCAAACGAAACGGGTTTTAAAAATTTGAAACTCAAAAATATTTTCTAGCGGGGCTTGCCACCTGTTGTAACTTAAAATCAAATAAACACACACACAATAAAGTACACATCTTCATGTTTAACAACATTTTTAAGCTTAAAACTCCCTTATTAAATGCACATAAGCAGGAACATATTACTCTTCGATTCGAAAGAACGCCCTCTTACCATCAGGTATTGCTGATTAAAAAAAAAATATAATATTACAAATTTTTCTTTAAACGCTGCTGTGATTACGATGCCGCTGTTGGTGAGATTGAGAAATTGCTTCGCTGCGTCATTTATATTTACGTGCGTGCGTGCGTGCGTGGGTGTTGCGCAAACTTTTTTAATATATTGTACAACCAGCAATGGCTTGTTTTGGTCGACGCCAGCTTGCCACGATGCCAGAATGGCAACAAACAACATCCCATAACTTCAGCTGAACTGAAATTTGTTCAAATTTTTTTATTTGTTTGTTGGCTTGGTAGCACATGGATTTTTTCACTCAAATGATTTTTAATATTTACGTACGTAGCTTTGTAGGGACCACGCGCAGTGGCAACGTAAGTAAGTTATGCAATATAAGTGCATACAAAAGCAAATGGTTATGTAAGCTATAAAAGCACTAAAAGTATAACTTATTATTATTTTTTTTTTTAATTAAAAGCGCATTTACAATATTTAAGTAATAAGTTTATACAGGGTTAATGTTGCTTAATATTATATCTAGGCTTCGAAAAATTACAAGTGTCTATATCTGTCTCGATTCCTTCACAACGTTGACATACAAGCTTACAATAATCGAAAACTAATTTGGTTTGTGCTCTTTGAGTCGATCTTTTTTGAATCTTTTAATTTTGTAGTTAGTAAATTAATTTTGTAACTCACCGTAGTTGTTGCTGGTGTTGTAGCTGTATGTGGTGTATAGGCTGCGTATGCCGGTTGCGGCAATGGAGCTGTATATCTGTAGGCTTGTTGGGCGACAGCAGCAGCCGCTGCAGCGGCAGCTGGAGCGTAACCTTGTGGAGTCCAACTGGCACCGCGATACGGAGCACCTGCTAAGCCGCCTGCTGCTGCTGGACTAGTCATAGCTGGCCTGGGGGGCCCCCTTTAAAGCGACCGCAGAAGTTGGTGGTGGTGCACCAGGAAAGGCGGTACGCGGTGGTGGTACTGTGGAAGAACTTCCCTGCAATTAGAGAAAACAAAAATTGGGGAATAAGTAACTTTTTTTTTAGTTTGTAGAAAAGGAAATTTTATGTAAAAAAGCGATGGAAAAATAGTTTAAATATGAATGTGGTAGATTTGAAAGATTATATGGGAAGAATAGTAGATTTTTCTGCTGGCCTGAAGCCGAACTAAATTAAGCAAATTTAAAAAAATTCTATATAGAGTATCTCAGACTTTATTTATCGATACTAATACGAGGAATAAGTTGAAGCAGAAAGAACTCTGGTGTTGGTATCTTAACATGTCGAGGACGCAGAAGCTCATCCTGGTCAAGGCCTCAAGGGAAAATCACCCAATCGCTCCAGAAGTATCAGCTAGAACGCCATCATATTAAGAGGCCTGAAAATCTTAAGTCTACTGTAGTCATGCGTTATAACTTTAGGCATAAATATGCTGCTCTTGCCTTTTTAAAATAACACATTTGTATGCATACATACGTGAGTTTTCGTACGAACACCCAAAAAGCGTACTCTTCCTGGCCAACATGGACAGCCCACGGCCGAGATGCGGTAACCAATCCGTATATCCGTGGTTGTGTCTATTCGTGGTTTTGCATAGGACTCATGCCTATTGTAAGCGGATGGCCAGGCACCGACTCTAAATTAGATCCCAACCAGGATGGGTGCTCTCGTGCAAGGCTGGGAACTCACGGAATGGTTGCGGGTGGATTTTCACTCATGTGGACGGGGCTCCATTGTAGAACTTATATTTTTTATTTGAAATATATGTATGCATATATATGTATATATGAAGGTATAGATTTCTTGAAAGTCATTAATTTTCTATCGGATTAATCTATGTATTTCTCTTCAGCAGTTTTGCAATAATAATACTCATTTGTTTATTATACTGTTTTTTAATACTAAACATTTTTTTTTGGGTCCTCCATTGCATTTTCGGAATTTTTGGGGGACCAATAAGAAATTGTTGATTTTAAAAATGTGTTAAATAAACAATTATTACTATTGGAAGTCTCTTACAGAGAAACAAAGTTTTCCGGGCGAAACATATTGATTTTCAGAAATTCTATAACATTTCTTTGAATAATTTCGTTTTTTTTCCAGGTAAAATACATGGAAAACTTTGAGCGCTTTCAGCGACCTCTAAATATTTTTTTAAATTCAAAATAAAAAAAAACAGGGCTATATTTTTTTCGGTAAAGATTAATCCGAGAAGCTGAGAGTATTCAAATTCCGACATTAGTATTTTATTGGACCACCCTATTGTACATTCGTTTATGCTTTTTAATATAATAATTTCGTTTTGGAGGAGTGAAAGAATTGCAGTGACGTTGGTTGATTATTTCGTTGTAAACTACTTCCAAATGACATCAGTTTTAGTGGCCTTCACAATGATAGCCGTCGTGTTGAAGCTACCAATAATTAAGTTAAAAGTGAACTAATTCACATAGTTTTTGCACTTAACGTGTATTAATCCTCATTGCTCTTCAATACACATTTTTCTTATTTTGAAAGTATTCATTACTATGCTTAGGTAAGAGCAGACCCAAGCGCAAACATATTTACTTACACTTGGGGGTATTTTATGAGTAAGTCTACGTTTGTGTTCAATTTACAAACTTATTATTATTTTTTTTTTTGAAGTGGTGAACAAATGCCTCGATCCTCCTTCGCCCCAAAGCACCAATATTGCATTGAGCTAAATTAAGCATTTCAATTATATTACGGGGTGAAATAACTACGACTCGTCATGTCCAACCCGTAACGAAAAAGTGCAAAACTTCGTATTTCATGGCAACTTAACTTAACTTAACGTAACTTAGAACTTATAAAATCAAAATGAAACAGACTTCGACGTGGCATTAAGTTACTTTAAGTTTCGCACGTTCAAATGTAAGCAATATTCATTTAAGACAATTTTTAAGTGATAGCCTCTAAGTTACGTTAAGTTGTCCTAGTCAGACCTTAAGTTACTACTTAAGCGATTTTAAAATTTCATTACTAGTTTATATTTTCCCTATATAGCCCTATATCATATCTATATATATAATACGCGAAGGTATTTTTTGTTCAGGATAAAAGATCTGCACCGTTCGCTCGATTTTCAAAAATGGGGTGTTAAATAAAAAGGCTTGGACTGCTGATATGCAATAAGGTTTTACTTTTTTGAAAAAGTTGCCACCTTTAAAAAATGATATTCAAATTATCTAAAAAAAATTAGATATTACAAAATGGGTATCAATGAAAATGGTTTTGGAAATATTTTTTTCTTAACATAACTGAAGGAGGGTTGCCACCTGTTTAAAAAATCAAATTAAGTTTTAATTAAGGAAATTATATAGGAAACAATTGTTCAAACATATTTGTGCCAAACGAAAGGGGGCTCAGAAAGTAGCGGTTTGAAAATATTTTTAATTGGGTTGCCACCTGCTTGAAATGTCGAATTTATTTAACGTATCCAAAAGTTATATGAAATGTCAAAATTTGGATGTCAAAAGAAAGAGTGTTAAGAAGTCTTTAGTTTAAACATTAAGAATATTTTTGAGGTGTTGGAAGACGGTTGTCAACTATCTAAAAATTTATTTCAAATTATCAAATGAATTATTCAAATAAGGGTATCAATCGAATGGGTTTGAAAAATCTTTATTTCTGAACTATATTTAGCGGGGTTGCCACATGTTTAAAAAATAAAATTCAACTAATTCATCAGTTAATAGAATATGTATCGCAAGAGGAAGAATATTTAAGAATATCTTAGCGCGAAACTACTTTTGAAGAGGGGTGCCACCTATTTAAAAAGTCAAATTTAATTAACTTTTAAGCAAGTTATTTGAAATATGAAGCGAAAGGGTGTTAGAAAACTTGAGTTTGAACATTTAGAATGTTTGAAGAAGGTTGCCACGTGTTTATAAAGTGGCATTCAAATTATTTAAGAAGTTGGACGAATTATTAAAAGATGGGTGTCAATCGTAATGGAGTTGAAAAGGCTACACTGAGGGAAATAATGCATAGTAAAAATGAATACTTTATATTTGATTGTCGTTTAAAAATGTTCGTATTTAAAAATAATATTTTCATACAAAATTTATTACGCACGTATTTGACTGTTCACATCTGAGTATGTATATGTAAGTATACATACGCACCCCAAGCATGCAGAGCGCCGCACTGAGAGCGGTGACAAAACACACATACACACATAGCAAGAATGGTAGAATGAGAGTAGAATTCTCAAGAATTTCTGTCAATCGTGCATACATAGTACATACATATTTATCCGGACAAATCGCGTTCTGTGGTGTTGATGGATATTCAACATTTGAAAGCAAATTTATATGGCTGGGTGTAGCTGAGTGCGCAAAGATGCTTGCCACAAGTTGTTGGTATCCGGAGATGGTCGGGTTCGAATTCCGCTGCAGGCAACATGCAAATAAATTTTTTTTTTTAGTTTTTTCTTGATTATTCACTTCTCGGATGCTTTTTCAGTACGAGCGCGGTCATTTTAATATGCGCGTAATTGAATTGGATATTTACCAATATACAGTACTTTCGTTGACGTTTATTGTAAGATCAATTACGTTTCTATTTGATTTTAATATTTTTTCCCTCAGTGTATATTTCTAAAATATATTTTTTGGAGGGTTGCCACGTATTCTATAAGCTGGATTCAAATTATGTAATTGTTGTTGACTGAATTTTTAAAGGATGGATATCAATCGAAAAGGGGTTAAAAAGGCTTTGAGGTAGGTTTTGAAATTCACTTCAAAGTGAATTTAAACCAAATGCGCTTCGAACTCAAATTAAACATTGTAGAAACTTACTCGAAAATAAATTGTATAACCTGAAAAATAAAAACCTTACCTTTTTTGAAATTAGAAACTTTTTATCGGTACAGGGTCATTTAAAATTTGATGATATTAAAAGCCTACTATGCGAAACGGCTGCACGGATTTAGAAGAAGTATGACACTCGAATCGCTTATAACTTACTAATATTTGGAATTGTTTGTAGGTTTTTGAAATTCTATGTTGAGCGTTTTAACGACGTGCGGGTTCACTAGTTTCTATCATTAGTGCTCAATTAAAAAATTTTGAAGCGTTTTATCGTCTCCCGGCCGTGACATTGACTCCTAAAATTTGTCTCTAACAGTGCATCCTTACAATAAAGAAACCTTTAGACTTTGCTGTTTTTGTTTGTAGTTAAAAAGCTCAAAAAACCTTGCTAAATAAAAAGAGAAACAGTTAAACATCTTTGGAATATAGGACGACTAATATTTTTTGCAATTTCCGATGGCACAATGACTATTTCTGGGCTAAACAATGTAACCAGTTCAGGTTCTAGATAGATTTTGTCTAGTACGCTTGTGTTGGCAGCACCAAGACAGTATCTGCCATCCTTAAAAAGGTAACCTTCACGGGCACAGGATAGGTTGACTTGAATCTGCTTAGAGATGCACTGGCTACATAATAATAGCTCCTTTTGAGATAATCGCTTTTGGTGTTGGGAAGATTTCCTTAACTGTGATACTTTTTAGCAGTGCCTGGAATGGCTCTATCCTAAAAAATCCTACATACCTGGAGTAGTAAGCCAATGATGTTGCTGGCAAGTTTTTCCTGAAAAGGGGTTTTATTGATACCGCCATGACTTGCCAGTCACAGCCATGCAATAACGACTAACATTAAACAAATTTTTTCCTAACAGCAGTCGTCCATTGACATGACAAACCTCGGAGTATATTCGGCATGAAAAACAGCTTCTTACGAAAATGCAATCGTAGTTCGGAGTCGGCGTAAAATTATTATTATTAATTTAGACAAAAATGATAAGTAACTTCATAGACTTTCCGTCAAATATATCTGAGTAGAGTTTTTTTTTGTCCTAGGGGTAACTGTGCCTTAGATGGTCCCACACCCGGCTTGAGAAACCAGGAGGGAAGACAGGGGGCTTTGGCTTTTCCAGGGTATGGGCTTGACGACCCCGCCTACCCCAGTCAAGCGCTACCAGTCCTGAGTCGGTGGAGGCTCAACTGGTAGAAATGTCTACGGCTTTCGAAGTCCTACCAGAGACTTAAAACCTGGTACCGCGGGCGAACAGATGCCCCTGGAGTGTGTTCGTTGGCTAGATAAGCACAGCCGGTGAGACGAACAAGGCCAAAAGACAGGCCAGATGCACATGTAAGATCGTACAGCTGGTGAGATTTGCAAGGCAGAATGTGGCTCGTCAAGCAACTCAAGCGGGTGTAGAAAACCGGAAAAGGAGTTATACTGCATACCTCCACCGCCGAGCTGCAGTTTACTCTCCAGTCAGGCTAGTAAGACCTGCGAGATTAGCGAGACGAGCAGAGTGAATGTAAGTTAATAGTGGCAACATGGTGAAGCTGTTCTCCGGTTAGGGAGGCAGTGTTGGAGGTTGATGATGGCGGAAAAGCAAATCTGACTAGTTGCGGTATTAATTGTGTGTATTCTGTCAGGTTTAGTAGGTCGCGTCAGTCGAGCTGGTCGAGCAAGTCTGGCTGGCGAGCACCACTCCAGTCTGTTCAGTGAGGTACGGCCCCTTCGGGGAGTATCGCGGGGGCTGTGGTTTAATACCTAAATGCGGGAGGAACTCGCAAGGGTTCAATGTGGAGTTGCATTTCAACCGAATGCCGGGACCCAAAAGAACGGCAGAGATTTTAGGTAGGTTTCGGCTTTACCAAGGTGGTATGTGCGACCGCCCAACACTGCCTTTGGAACTTAAATTCTTGCATTTCAGGGCAATGATTAAGGCATGAATTAATCCGTTAAGCTTTTGAGATTCGTGGAGCTCGGACTGCCTTTATTGCGTATGGTTCCCACGTTAAACCTAAACTATAGATGTCCTACGAATAGCACAAAAACAACTCTGAATTTTCCGATATACAAGAAATAAACTTTTTTCTATACAAATATCCCACTCATAGCGATGGAATACCCCCTTGGGTTAATATAAATTCTCTAAACGATATTAATGACGGTCTAATAAATTTCTGTTTCGCGTATATACATACATACATATGTATCTACGTATGCATACCAACAAATTTTGACGTTTTACGATTTTAATAGAAAATAAAATAAATACGAAAAATGCGAAAAACAAAAAGTTAATTGAAAATTTTCAAACTCATTTACTGTGAAGCGCTTTTGGCGTTGCAAAATTTATGTGAATTGCATGTGCTGCGTTTTCATTATAACATTTTTACTGACTATACATATGCTTTTTCGCTAACCATTCCATTTTTATGTTGTCCTTGTGCCAGCTATCGGCACGCGGGTTAGCATTCCGGCGACCTTATTTTCTATGTCGATTGCAGCATAGCTCGAAAAGTAATCGCGTCGAACAGTTGACGCTGGCGAAATGGGGGCATACGTGAGCGGTGGCCAAATTGGTAACACGCACACGCTTACACTTACACATGCACATACTCATACATACAGTCCCTGCAGAAAAAATTATCAATTGATAAAAAATAGCCGAATTTTCGTAAGCACTTTCGCGGGATTTCTATAAAATATATAACTTGTGCTTAGGTAAAAAAAGCTAACTTAAAACTAGTTGAAAAGTAATGAAGGAAAAAATTTTACTTTAAATGAAGTTTTTTCTGCACTTCACAAATACTTTTTCGAATTCAGCACAAATAAAATGAAAAAATTTTGCAGCTTTGTGTGCCGGAATTTGAATACGTGGCCACCTATAGCAGAATATGTAAACAAATAGGTAATATTAAATAAAGAAAATAAATAAAGAAGTAAAAATATGAAAAAAATGTATGGCTTTAATTCATAAAAAATGAAATAGATTTAAATAAGTCTATAAAGTTACATTTTCATAAAATTTTTTATTTATAAAGCAGTTAAAGTCGTATTCATTTTTTATGAATTTGGGTGATGGTTTTTCTTGTTGATATTTTATGCCCAAAAGTAGCTGGTTACAAGTTAGTTGACATCTAATGCAGAGGTAACCACCCTTGATTAATTCACGCACATCGCCATAGAAATATTGTTATAGTTCCTCAAAGAAAATACATATAGAGATAATAGTGACCTTTTAGTTCCTTCCTAACCAACTTCAAGTTAACTTATAGTTAGATGAATTTCCTGCAGGGGTCCTACACCTAATTTCGTAGTCTGCATGTATACAAAGCCATACAGACGCGCATAAATTTCAATGATTCTGGAAATGCTTTTAATCAACATAATTTTCAAACGCCTAAATATAGGCTTGAAATGCTGTTGCCGTTGCTAAAAACGCCCATTTAGTGTTGACCTTACCGACAACCAGCCGCAAAGTGTCACATGCCACATGCCCAAAAATACATTCATTCGTGTTGATGTAGGTATATGTAGTATATGTATGTACATACACACCCAAACACAACTGGAAATCCAAGTGCACAGGAATTGAAACTAATACTAGATACATAGATAGATAACACAGACGACACGCTCCATACAATAACGGATGCTGCACAGAAAAATACCGTTAGCATCTGGTTTATATCGGCTCACTATGCGGGTGTATGTGTATGCGTGTGTATGTGCATTGCATGTAAACATATTTAACAGGATTTGAAGGTAAGTATTGCATGCTGGCGCTCATTTGTATGTACGTATGTATGTACAAATATACTAAATATGTACTACAATAAATATGCACATTTGTTTGTGTAATACTAATTTCCGGTTTCTGCACAAAATGTGCAACTTTTGTAACTAAACTGGCCAATTTCGAGCTATCAAGTTCAAACCGAATTGCTGCTATATACATACACTCGCATAGCTTCGGTGTAATGCAATATCTTAACTATTGTGTACTGCCACTACATCCGCTCGATATATTTTATGATGCCCCCAACCGCCCCGTCACTTCTTTCCAAACCAACGCACACACACACACACACATCCGCCGCACGAAGGTAGAATTGCATTTGTTGCCAAAGGGCAAGCTGCATACACGTGTGCACCCACACATTTTCATTTCGATTAACCCAGTGAGCATCGGGTAAACGTAAGTGGAATTCATATTTATTGCCGTGATATAGGGAATGCCAAGACACATTTTTTAAAACAAAACTTAATTTTTTTAAACGACCAGAATTTCATTCAGTTTTCGCCTGCGTTTTAATAGGTACTAAGACCCAAAAGTCCGTACCGCGTCAAGGAAGAATATTAAATGAACTAGAAATCTCTAGAAAATTTTACGTGCTCATTGCATATTGAGCTTTCTGGAATGCTGGGAAACCATATATGTAGTAAACCTAATGGGAAGGTTTGGTGCAAAGATGTATCTAAACTGGAAAATCGATACCAATGGGCAGCTACTCCACCATCCTTGAAGCGGAGAAAAGTCAAAGGATTTACCTGTCCTTCATAAGAGGCTTCAACGAAACTACTTAATTGATAGGGCAATTCTGGCAACTGTTTTTCACCTCACAAAAGTCTTTCGTAAGACCGTTGGCTATTCTGGCAACTATCTCAAAAGCTCTTTACTGCATCTGCTAACGAGGAGGCCTTAGTATTACGCTGTTCGCCTTTTAGCAATAAGTATTTTTTTTTTATTAAAAAAATATGTGCATATTTTTATTTTTAAAACAAGCAAAAGTGTTAAATAAAAGAAATTTAAATAAAAAATTAAAATAAAGCGAAATAAATTAAATGAAGTTAAAATTGTCAAAAAATAGCTTTTTACCACGAGTGGTTAATGAGAGAGCTTCTTTTGTAAGACATTTTTTCTAGAATAACAAAAGTCTTTCGAACTATCGTGCCATCTGTCTTTCATTTGCCTTACTAAGGAAATTTTAGTATCCTAGCCGGAATTGCCTTTTAAGGCAGAGAGGACCATGAAACAATCCACGAGTACTACCACTGCTTCCTTTACTATCACCTTAGTAAAATTAATATTTCAGAAACAAACCTCTTTCGTCTTTGAGGGCTGGTGAAGAAACTCCAGAACATATTCTCTGTCAATGTACCGCTAAGCGCATACAAGTTCTCTTGATAGTGCTACACCCAATCAGTTTGAAATTTGAAATAAAAAGCCCGTGGAAGTGCTAGGCTTAATTGAAAAAACCTTCCCATATAGAGGTCGGGGATCCATGCACAATAGATCATGGAGAGGTCGCGGTGTATATGACCCGTAATAATAATAACAATAATTGAGCCATAGTGGTAATATCTTTTTTTTTTAATACCTTAAGGGTAGTCCCATAATAGTCAACTTTTCTCCAGCTCGGGTATGTTTAAACGGGCGGAACCGAACATTAGATACCCGGCGCAAGTAGCAAATATAGTTTTTTTCACCTTTCCGAAAACTACCGCTACATGGTAAGCAGGGGTGCATCCCTATTTCAAACATCTTCGATAAACTTATGTTATATGTGGGCGGTATCACGCCCATTTTCCAAAATTCCATAATAATGCTACTTCTTTTCAAGGGACTGTGGTTAGCATCAATTTTGTAGCGTTCTTCAATTTCGAAATATCGAAGTTTCAAGCATTACTGAAATTTACCGTTATATAAAAAGTGGGCGTAATTTTAGTCTGATTTCAATTATTTTCAGCGTTTTGCTTTTATGTGGCAAGCACAATAACCATTCCGAGTTTGGTACATATTTGTCGAACGGTTAACGAGATACATATATGTGATCATAAGTGGTCGGCGGTGCCACGCCCATTTTCCAAAATTTTATCATAAACGTATTTTGTGCCAAAGAATTATTGCAAGCATCAATTTCGAATAAATAAGCTTTAATATTTACTGATTTATCGAAGATTTCGTATTTCTCTAAATTACCGTTATATGGGATGTGGGCGTGGTTATTGTCCGATTTTAAAAAGTTTCAATAATTAAGCATGTGTACCAAGACTAACAACCGTGCCAAGTTTGGGAGAAATTGGTGGAGCGGTTCCCAAGATATAGACGTGTAATCATAGGTGGGCGTGGCTACATCCATTTTCCAAAAATTTATAATATTATTATTTTTAGCCTAAAAATGATTGAAAATGTCAAGTTTGAGTGAATAATCTTCAGTGTTACTAAAATATCGCAGTTTACGTATTTCTCAAAACTACCGTTATCTGGGAGGTAGGCGTGGTTATTGTCCGATTTTGCCCATGTTTAACCGACTTTCAAAAAAGGAGGAGGTTATCAGTTCGTCGGAATATTTTTTTTTTTTTTATGTATGTTACCGCATAACTTTGGACCACGTCAACCGATTTCGATAATTCTTTTTGCATCGGAAAGGTAGTGTCTCAGATCCGATTAGTGGATCATGAGATACATTATTGGCCAATACAATAGCACCCCTATTTCAAAGTGATATTGTTTGCCACTCATGTTTATTTATTTATTTTTAAGTTTTTTCAATTAAAACAGTTCATTCTCTCACAAAACTCACATAAACTGAAGTTTAAAACTTTTTAAAATACCGCAAAAAAGTGCAGCAAATTTTCACCCAAATTTCAAACTTTTTTCTCAGAAGCGGTAGAATTTTTTTGAATACACAGTTTTATAGCCCATTCAATTTTAGTCTAATAATGTGCAAGATTCAAGTGGCTAAAAATTACCGTTGATTTTTTAGAATTTTTTTCGCCGAGGATGTTGCGGGTTTCTGCCATATAAAAATAAATTGTGTTTAGTCGTTAAATGAAAGCAAATGAGACAAAAAAAATTCTAAAAAATCAACGGTAATCTTTAGCGACTTGAAACTTCCACATTATTGGACAAAATTGAATGCGCTATAAAACTGTGTACTCAAAAAAATTCTAGAGCTTCTGAGAAAAAAGTTTGAAATTTAAGGGAAAGTTTGTTGCACTTTTTTGCGGTCTTTTAAAAAGTTTAAAACATTGGTTTATATGGGTTTTGTTAGAGAATGAACTGTATTTTAATTGAAAATTCTTAAAAACAAATAATTAAACATAAGTGGCAAACAATATCGCTTTGAAAGGGGGGTGCTATAGATATGTCCAATACTGTATATATATATATATTTTTTTTTTATATGGGAGTTCAAGTCGGTTTTTTTGCTAAAAATTACTTGTTTCATTCTATATATTTTTTTCAATACCTTTTTATAAAAGTATAGCTCAATCTCTAACAAAAGCCATATAAACCTAAATTGTAAAATTTTTGCAAAAATTAGAAAAAAATCACAAAATTTCTAAAAATTGCGAACATTTTAAAAGAATTTCTATAAAAAAAATTTGGTATGCAGATCAGTCATTGATGTTGTTCGGCGCCAAAATAAGTAATAAGAAAATGGTTATGCCATACTCGATATCGAAAAAAATATCGATGTCGGCAAAATAAACCAATTACTCGATATATCGATACTGACATATTTTATTTAGTTATATTTTTTGAAGATTTCTGAAGGGATTAAAAATTATTTTATGGCAAATATATGAAAATATGTATTTTCCCCATGTAAAATACATGGGAAACTTCAAAGCCCTGGCTGCACGGGTAAATAAATATTAGCCGATTTCAAAAAAAAAAAAAAAAAAAAATACGTGTCTCCTTATTATCGATATTCTTCAGGTTTGGGGGTGGAACCAGGAAGAATCAAAAAAGTTGATTTTCCTATGTATTTTTGGTTTACCCTAATATAAGTATATATTTATATGTAAATACTACCTCGCATAGTAGCTAACTGCTATTTGCGGACAAGGAAGGGCCCAAGACTGCTAAAAGTTCAAAGTAACTGCCAACAGAGCCAACTGATCTAGTAACTTTGAATTGTATTGCACATACATACATATGTACATATGTGTGTATGTATGTCTATACATTATGCATGTGTGCACTCATAAATCTACAACAGCACTGATGGCAGCTAAAAGTTTCAATTTCAAGTTATAGGTTGTTAATTCTAGCTGGTAGACAAGCTTCGAGCAGCAGAGCTGTGGGCGCAGTTTTCAAATGTTACTGCCAATTTTCCCGGGGATGCCACTAAAGGGCTAGCAAACAAATAAACAACTGCAGTTGCAACTGCATAGAAACTTGTTATTTGTTACTTGTTTTGCCAAACTTTTAACATGCATGGTTATTTTGTTTACTGTTGCTGTTGTTGTTGCTGTTGCTGCTCGTTGTTGACTATTTGTTACAGCCAACAGCCGCCCAAATGCTGTTCGATATTTGAAGTAGGCAGCCACTGACACTGATTACGCTTGCCGTTGTTATTGTTTGTTTTTTGCTTTTGTTGTATTTTTGTTGGTTGTTGTCCTTAGTCGGTCCGGTCTATGTATATACATATCTATATTTTTTGTTTTTGTGCTTTTCAGTAGCTAAACATCAGCAAGCGGATGGCTTTGCTGGTGGCCATTTTATATGCCACATACAAGTTTGCCAGTCGTAACAATAAAGGAAATAGAGAACTGTTCGCTTGCAGTGCTTGGCTGCTGTAGGCAGGGGGTTCCGGGTTCAAAATGCGCGATGCATGGTGGTGGTAGGGTGCCATCGGCCAAACAGCCAACCGGCCAAATAACCAACATTAATTCAGCATTGCAGTTAAAATCGAAAACTTTTGGGTAATTTGCTGTGGCTGCTTCAACTAAGGCAGTCGCTTGCTGTTGGCTTACGACTTTCCGTTGCTAGAAGGACTCCTAGACTGCATGGCTTCTTGTGTCCTGCCTTGTCATTGTGGTCGTCGTCGTCTTATTGTTTGTACTTAAGAATCTGATCGCTAGATTGCAATCAAAATATTTCTTAACGCAATGTGATCCCGAAATCTTGCAGAGCGCGTCATCTTATACATACATACATATCACACAGCGGGTAGGTAAGTGTGTACATACATACATACACATGTGGTGGTGCGGTTGCGCTTAAGGTTAACATAAATTTAGTTGGAACAAGGACTTATACATACGTGCTACCTCTTGGATGATGTTACTTGCTGCTTGCTCTCGTGTGTCCTTACAAGTTTTGTTGGCATACGTTTTTGGCCGAATTCCATTTCGCGGTGTCGCGTGGTTTCGACAACAGCTGCCAAGACATACATACATATATACATGCGTACATACATATTTGGTACAATCAGCTGTGTGTATCGGATTTTACCGCAAAGCTTTGGCAACGGATTTGTTAATTATTTATCAAAGTTAATGGCTCCCAAAAGCATACCAACAGAATGAAATAAAAAGTGTTGAGTTGAAAATTGGAATTTTACTTAATTTTTTTTTTTGGCTATTCAAAATGTTTGATTGTGGGCTCCTGGGTCTGCTTTGTAGTTGACTATTTTTGGTGGACAGAAATGTGAATGAAAGTGTACGACTATGCAGTGTCTGGCAATGAAAAAAAAAAATATATAAAATATATATAAAATATCTGTAAGTAGATATTGACATTTGCAATTCTTCACCATTTTTCTTCAGTCATATTACTTTCCCCTTCATAAATTCCAGTCGATAACGGAGAGTAGACCTGAAAGGCAACTTAATTTTACGAGATTACAGTGGATCTCTTCCCAGGCCTAATGTAACAAATCGCCCTTTTCAAAAGAGTACGTCAGAAGCAACCACTTAACACTAAACAACAGCAACGGCATCACTGGCCTATCTTATGGCAAAAAAAGACCACACAGATACACAGATCCGCGACCTTCCGCAACCACCAACCATGCGTTAGGGCCAAGAATAACCAAGTCTGACAAACTGGACGTCGTCGGACGAATCGTATTAGCCGCCAAGCGTTAACGGGAGTGAAGAAAGTGACAGTAACGGCAGAGGAAAGTGACAGTAACGACAGTGGCAAAAGATCAGATCATAAGCGGAGCAGCCCAACAAAAGCACGGAAAGATATGGCAATGGTTTAAACTAGGTACCTCATTGGAATGTGAACAGTACGAAATTAAGAGAACGAAGAAACAGGTAGGTGCTATTGCCTCGCAACAAAAAAGGTTTGTGCTTTATAGCGAGCAACTACCTCGAGGCTTCGTGATAAACAAGGTCTACAAAACCAACACTGACACTATAGTTGACTAAGAAGCATTGTGGATATCAAAGAGCCACACAGTGGTCAGAAGCCCATGTAAAATAACAGTAAAATAGGTAGTTTTTTTTTTTTTGTTCTAACTGCAGCAGTACACAGTGGGCCAGAAGACTGAAAATGTGGCCAGTGCTTGACTATTCAAACGAGAAAAAATCAGAGAGAAATATTTTTGTGGTATAGTTTGTTATCCAGGGTATAAAACTCCGTGGCATATCGAAAAGTACCAGGTGTCCAAAAATTATAAAAAATCCGAGAAGACACGTATTTCGGATATTTTTGAAGTTTTAACAGCTTTACACGTATTGAAAATTCAACGGATTTGTTCTATTTTCTCCGATACTTGATATTTTCTGTAGAAAGTTTCTGGAGAAAATTAAAAAAAGCAGGGTTGCCAGATATATGAAAATTTATAATTATTCACACCACCGCATACTTCAATTTCTAACGTGAAACAAAGACCGTTTGAAGGCATTGAAGAAAAAAATTTGCAGTGGACTTGCCACCTTTCTAAAAAGTTACAATTACGTTTGTTAAAAAATGTATGCTTGTTAAATATGCTTATTTTGATACCCATATTATCAAACGGAAGGTGTTTGAACAAGCTTTAACACTAACATGTCTTTGAGTAGGGTTGCCTATCTTTCAACTAAGGCTATCATTATTTTAATTTTTATTGTTATTTTTAATTTTTATATATATGTATATATATACTTTTTAAGTAATCTAGTTAACGAAAGAAAAAACTCAACAAGTTCAAAAACAAAATAAGCTTTCATTAATTCCAGTGCAATTTTAGTCATTGGCAAATTAGATTATTTTTGTCAAAAGAGACAAAACTATTTAATATCTTAATTTTCAAGCTCTAGGCAGTCTAGCGATTGAAATTTATTTTATTAATTCCTGTTTTTTTCTCAAGAAATGTTGCACTAAATTTAAATGGTTGTAAATCAATCCTACTTATTTGTATGCAATATGACAAGAAAGGAAGGTTACTCATACGCCGTGTATTGTACATGTTTATTAACGCACAAGCCTTTTCTTGAAAATTGTACAATAAATTACAAAAAGCGTAAAATATCCACCGATTTTCATTAATCTAGATATCTTTGGCTATAGAATAGCTCGTTATATATATATATATTTTTTTTTTTAACACCGGTGGCTAGCAGTGTCCGTAGTCCGCTTTGCTTAAATAAATAAGAGATTTTTATTAATTCAAACGCGTTTTGAAACAAAAAATAATTGCCAACATATTTTGTTACAGTAATTTTTCTTTGACTCAATGATAATTTAAATAACATAAATCTCTAATTTTAGAATTTATATATAAATTGATAAACTTTTTTCATAATTTGAGTAATTCAGAATTTATGGATTCTGAATTTTTTATGAGCATAACAAAATGTTTCAAATGTCAAATGTTTTGTTTTTGCATACTTCATAGTATCTAGATTAAATTAGTTTATTATTTTAAATTTTTAAATAAAAATGGTTTCTGGCAACTTTTTCAGTCTTGTGGCCCACCGTACAGTACAGCGATTACGCCAATACTCTCACTCGAAACTCTTTGACTGTACCTACTCAAACTCACTGGGCATATGAGTGAGTTAATAAGAAAGTATGACTACTTATACTTACTTGTATATTCTTACCGAAGAGAGTATGCCATACCCAGCAACATTCCCGCCAGTCGCCCCAAGAACGTCAGTAATTTGCTCGTCGAGATGAGACATACCCTACTAATTAAGAAAGAAAACTCACATTTACTTATCCGCACTTTCGCCTGCCAACGCTTAATAAATTAATGATGAGATCATTGCAAATTCATATTCACTCTGCATACTGGTGTCGTATCAACAGGAATTTTATCAATTTCGCAAATTTGAAAGGAAGCTTCGTAAACTTTTTAAAACGCGCACACATCCTTCCTTTGACAAACTTTAGCGCGAACAGCCTATAAATATTAAATTTAAACAGTGAGAAACAGCAGCGAGCGTTTCGCTCCAGCAATCTGTAGGTGGGCGTATCCCAACAATAATGACATACGTAACCATTAAGTGTTGATGGAATGGGGTGGCATGAGGAAGGAACGATGGTGTTGCCACGAGTTGTGGCTTATCTTTTACCTTAACCTGTCACAAAAACATAATTTATTATCATAATTTTTTTGCAAACCAAAATTTCCTCAATCGTTCCCCAGAGCGTTAATGGATGTACATATACTGGTGAGCTGGGTTAACTGGTGTTGGTTTTGGGTGGGTGAAATCTCGGTGCATTGTTCACACTTGTTGCCAGTTGTTTGGCTGTCTAGTGATGGTAGTTGCCACCAAAATGTTCTTGTTTTGTTTTTGCTTTTTATGAAAGTTTTGGTACTCGTATACTATTTAAAGATATCCACACAGTTATGTATGCATATGTATGTACATATGTGCCGAATAACTATATCGTGCACGAGCTTGTCAAAGGCGTGAAGGTATTACGAGAAAAAAAATGTCTAATTTAGTAATTTATCACCGCGGTGAAGTGTTTAAAATATTTGCACTGGTAAATACTTTATGGAAAATGGAGACACTCAGGGCATATACATTTATAGTACATATGCACATATATAGCATTTTTATGTTTGTTAGGAGTATGAACGCATATATTTAAGACACTCTTTCGTCAAATGTCACATGTGCATTGCTGAAGATTACTTAGTTCAGTACAGTGACGGAAACTCTAAGCTGATGGTACACAATACATGTTTCATCATTCGTTTGTGTGCATTCGTACGACGCACCAAAAATTTTACATATTTTAATACGGTGTCATATATCTAGGTCGTTAAAAACTCATTCAGCTTATCGTCTGCGGAATTTTCACGATAGAATTTTGTCTCGAATGCTCTAAAGCACTTGTTGGCAAACGTCCTACTTTTAGATAAGGGTTAAAAACTTTAGGGACACTTTCGAGACCCTTTTTTGAGTCTAAATCGGGAAAAAGGGAATATACCATGTCCATTCCCAATATACCTAAACCAGAGATGCGCCATCTTAATCTATGGAAAGCCAATCAGTGACAGAGAAAATGCTCTGTTGTATTCTCGTCGTTTGAGCAAGATACGAATGCACACCGGCTCTTCGGGGATACCTATGGTGTTCATCAGTTTCCTGATGACACTAGGCTCCGGTCCTAGAAAATCCTACCGTCAAATATGCGTGCCCGCAGACGCAATATCGTCTTTATTGCCTTCTTTTGCCTTCAGAATTGTTTGAAATATAAGGTTTTTAATTTTTCGAAGACTTTTGACCCCTTATGTATAGTAACTGTAATACAAATTAGCACAAAAAACGTTATATACTATTTAAGTAAGAGCAAAAGGCGGACTACGTCTATATTTTTATTTTTTTAGTCATTTACATATAATAATAAAAAATAATTTTTTACCAAAAGGTCCTATTTCGAACATTGAAGGCCATATCTCGATTTCGGAGGCTCATTTCGAAAAACGGAGAAATTACTTTTTTACTTATGACTCATTCTCTTAAAAAAAAATGGTTTGGTCCAATACTCAGCCGAGTGCTGAACAGTGTAATGATTCCAGTATCTTAATTTATGGATATTGTAACTATCAATATCTTATAAAGAGAAGTGTAAATTTTTTTATATAAAACTAATAAAGCTAAAAAGGCGAAATTCGAGGATGTGGTAGTTTACATATTTGTCCTTGACATATATATATTGGAAATTTCCAAGGACATTCAAGGATAAAGTTTGAAAAGGACGTTTTCAACACTTTTTCGTGCACCTGGTGCACCAAAAAATGATTTTTTTTTTTCAATTCTACCGAATTTTTCATTTTAATTGATATCCATATTAATACTCTACAATGCACCAAATCTTTTAAATATTCTTTTTATGCAATCATATCCTAGAAATTTCAGTCCTTTAAAAAAAATCCTGACGTCAGAGAGAAAAATTAAAAATGCAGTTATACTATATTTGGCTCCTAGTTTTGTTAATATATTGATTTTTTCGTATGTTTTAAAATTTTTTTACATTCTCTGCTCCTTGAAGCTTTGTCAGGGGAGAAGGTTGCCCTGAATATCAGATGGGTGCTTTAAACGTCAAGATTATGACAGGCGTGAGCTAGACAAGGACAACGAGGCAAAAACATGCCCTTTTACAGGGTTTAGTGTAACATCAAACATATTTTTCACCGGGAAAGGGCAGCATTTCCTGCTTGAATTCCGTTATTAGTCTCTCACATGTAGCTCGCGTTTCACCTGATCGTAGCGTGAACCTGAAGGTATGTAGGATACCGCGTTGTACTAGACGTTTTTCTGACGCGCTGACAGGGTGTGAAGATATATTTTTGGAATAATTTGGTTTAGATTCCCGTCGGCTTGGGCGTTGGGCCACCCCCCTTTTTTATTATTATCATTATTATTACACACATCATGTTCTATAGTAACTATTTAGATAGACTAAATAAAGAAGGTGGAGTTTCCACAGTTAGAAACCAGGTAAATATATTGCTCGACGATGACTGCGATGCTTGGAGGGCCTGGAGGTGGACAAAATTTATCTTGCCCTCAAGCTCAGGGATCTTGCTAGGTATTTGCTTTCATTGAGCCGATGGGAATGCAGACAATTTGTGGGACTGTTGACTGATCACTTTTTGTGGCGCAAACACTTGGCTGTGATAGGCATAATGATTATCTCTTTTGCTCATCCTTCCTATAAGGCGAACACAGTTGGTAAGCCCAACAATAAGCTCCGATTTATTCGTAGATGATGTAGATTTAAAATAGATTAGAACAGAACACAAAAATGGTACATGAACGGGGTGAAGTCTGCACGCGTTTGTTTGTGTTTGTTTTGACAAAAAAAAAAAAACGTGCAAAAATATCATTGGGAATTAAAGTGTGAAAATCCCAAAGTCGTTAACTTTGCTTGACTTGTTAAGACGATTAAAAATTAACTATGAAAGCGTACATACCAAGATATGTTTTTTAAATACATATGTGTTGATTTAATCAGGCTAAGAGACTGTCTGTCGGATGGAAAAAACTCTCTGCAGGCTGTCATTCGCACATTTAGAGCGACACTTTTGAAAGTGTCGCATGCAAGCGACGACCGGCTCGGCGGTGTAACGTCTTTGGCGTATTGCAACGTCATTAGGCTCATTAGGCACAACGTCTTACCGAACACCTTTGTAAGCGTATGTATGTATGTGTACTTAGGTATATAGGCATGTATTTATTTATGTAGGCACATCCAATAGCGTCGCATTGACGACTAAGCAACTTGGAGACGTGTAGAAAGTAGGCTAAATGTTTGAATACTAATGACTCTGCTACTAAGTGTTAAATGGAACCAGTGTTGCCACTCAAAAATTTTTTTCCCACCACAATTGATACAAAATAGCTCTCAGCCTACCAAAATGTGATTTAAATATTGTGACATACATGTGTAAGTAGGTACAACATTAGTATTATAAAAAAATTAAATCAAATTTACTTGTCCATAATTTGCGCATGAAGCTCTTTTTGGGTTAAATGAAGAAAAAAGCGCGAACTCAAAGTCGAGCTTTGAAAATTACATGCTTTTACTTTTGCTGTACTAATTAAAAACTGTCAACTTTAGTTTCTTAAGAGAGAAGGGGGAAAAAATACAAATACTCTCCCTTCCCACCCACTCGCTTTAGCGAAATGTAAAATTTGGAACTCGCATAACAATTGTCTAATTATTTTCTTTTAACCTAAACAAACTGTATGGATTAGAGGACTGTCTTATCAGTGCAACATTCAACTTCGGTGCAAGAATAATTTTGGCATGTCCCCTTTCTCTTTTTCTTTTCACATCATTCTTTATATACATATATGTACTCCAGAAAACAGAGATACTTGAAGTTTTATAAAATGAATAAACCAACCTCCTAAGCCTTATTTTAATAAATGAAACTACCAATTTTGATCCAATTGGGCTGAAACGGCAACACTGAATGGAACTGATGAGCGTGCTACGTAATGAGTAGCACAAAGTAAGAAGGTGCCACAGTTATGGCGAGCGCGCGCTCGTCAACAGTGTGACAAGGTAGCGTGTGGCATTAATAGTATAACTCGAGCAAGTGCACTGACGTCAAACAGCCAGTCAAGCAGCCAGTCAGTTAATGAACAATGCTCATCAAGAGACGACCGTCGAGTGTCGACCATCGTCTGTCGTCTACTGCCAGTCGCCAGTCTACAACCGTGTGTCGTCTGCAGCTGATGGTAGCCTAGTTGAAATGAGGTGGCACCTAACAGCAACGGTTTGTGTATGTAAACACATGCACGCACCAGTTAAGAAAAAAATGCGACTTTTAATTTTCATTTAATTGGAAACGACCCTCTCAAAGTGTACTTCTGTACATATATACATATATGTAATAACCGAACACCCAATACTTTTCTGATTTGCCACCGTCTCGTGGCCTTTATCTGATTTTGTAAACTGTCATCATGTTTATTTCACTTTAGACTTTTTAATAATAAATTAATTCACACTTTGAACAAAATGCAAATTTCCACGTATACAACTATGTATGTACACACATAGATAACTACATATTACTGGGGATAGGGAGTTGGAAAATAAAAATAACTGTGAACGCAGAGACCACTTCTATCACCGCCGTCTACTGTGTATATATATTAGGGTGGTAAAAAAAGTCGGAATTTTAATGCTCTCACTTCTAAGGATTGTACTAACTATAACCGAACATATATCCCCCTTTTTTATTTTAAAATCAAAAAATTTTAAGAGGTCGCTTAAGCTTTCCTTGCATTTTGCAATGAGGGAGCCATAAAAAACCGTAGTATTAAAAATGGTAAAATAAAAAATTCTGAAGAGAAACAGAGTCGAAAAATATTAATTTTCCAAAATTATTTGCTATTTCTACGAAAAATTGTTTTTTTTTTGCCATATCAAGTACTTGGCAAATTTTGAGAGCTTTTTGGACCATCCTAATTTACATTCGTCACACCTTGCTTCCGCTGGTTGACTAGCAGTTTATCGTTTTATAGCATTTTCCGACAGCAATCACGGTCCACAACGTAACCTCACTCGTCAGTGTTGCTTGTGAGCGTACACACATATACATATGTATGTACATATCTATTAAATTTTCAGGTAGGTGTGATTAATTGACGTTGCTTAAAAATGCAATAAATTATTGAGTAATCCTGTCTATGCAGGCATCCATCCGAGCTTGCTGTAAAAGCTTCCTACGCGAGCTGCCATATTTTTTCAGTGAATGTATTGTGTATGTACTTTGTTATTATATAAGTATGTACCTATGTAGGTTTGTTTGCTGCTACGGTGTGCATATTTTAGTAAGCTCTAAAGGCGCCGGCATACGTGTAATCATTTCTATACATATAAACTAGTCAAATATATGTTTATTTACACATAAACATACGCGCACAAACACATTAAATTTTCGATCACTCGGAATTATGTGCATACGACCCCAAATTTTAGATTGGATGTGGAAAAGAGTAAATTATAACAAGTAATTATAATAAAAGGGGTATTCTCTGAGTCTTGCAAAGCCCTTGTACGGTGTATAGATTGCACGGATTGTACGATAAAACCCGGTTTTCATATGGGACAGCTTTGCAAACCGTGCAATCCGTGTACCGTGTAAGGGCTTTGCAAGACTCAAAGTATATCCTTAAATTGTTTAAGACAAGCTTTTATCAGTGGTTAATAAAAAAAACGAAATCGACCTCGCACTACCTTAGCGCCTAATTTATTGTCGACTTATTTCTGAAGATTCAAGTTAACTAGTGTTCGCCCAGCGTTTGAAATTCAACCGTTATAATTAAGGATAGTTTATGTGGTGGTAAGTTGGAATGGGTTAGGTGGAGGGCAGTTTAACTTAATATTTCATAGCATAACATAACATACCATAACATAAGATTAAATAACATAACATATGTAGCATAACGCACCATTACATAACTTCGCACATTCTTCAGTTGTGTTTCCTTTATTATCCCTTTTACTTTTTTCCTCTCTATCGATTTTTATGTTTATTTTTATCTGCATCTACATCTGCATCTTCATCTTCATCTTCATCTTCATCTTCATCTTCATCTTCATCT
>NW_023458564.1:12811027-12890408 GCF_013731165.1 Rhagoletis pomonella | reverse complement strand
CTTCATCTTCATCTTCATCTTCATCTTCATCTTCATCTTCATCTTCACTTCCCATAAAACGGAATGTTCATACCGCATATCATATCTCAGAAAATATTTTTGATAGAGTACAGGAACTTGGTATATATACATACATATATGAAAATCAATTCCATACTCATGGAGGAGGGCTGTCACCTGTATAAAAAATCAAATTCGACTGAATTAAGGGAATTATTTATTTGAAAATTATATTAAAGAATGGATGACAAGAGGCTTAAAAAATTTGTATTTTGAAAGTATTTTGGAAACGGTTGCCACCTATTCGAAAAGCCAAATTTAAATTAATTATTCGCAAGCTATCTGAAAAATTAATATATGGGTGTCAAATGAAAGATTGCTAAGAAACCTTCATTTTGAACATCTAAAATATGATTGAGGTGTGTTACAAGCGTTGCCACCTGTTTAAAAATTAAATTCATTTAATTTAAATGAATTACTACAATATGGGTATCAATCGAAAGGTTTATTTAAAAAAAATTAAGTCTCCTGATTTGGGCATATTTTAAGTAAGTTGAGTTTAACTAAAATAAGGCTGAATACAGTTGAGTTAAATTGTAGACACGTGCTCTGTCAACTCTAAACTCGAAGATTTCCCAAACTACAAAAATCCCTAATAACAAAACGAAAATAGAAAATGAATGAATATGGTATATTTCACTATGGTACTTTGAGTACTAGAATAATCTCAATAACATTAACAATTAACATTATCATTAATTTCAAATAGATATTTTATTATTTTTTCGACGGATTTGATTTCTACCCACCCTTAATTTCGAATTTATTGAATTATTAAGTGTTTTAAAAATGCTTAAATATGCTAAAAACATTTACGAAAAATTTGTTTAAAACATGTTTATTTCTTTTTTGAATAAATCGCGATATTTTTTGTCTTTTTGAAAAAAAAAACACAATGTATTTCCAACCCTGATGCCATTCAAGCGAGGCAGCATATGTATGTATAAGTTAAATGCGTGATGGATAAACTAGCGTGGCAAGGAACCTCTTTTTCGATAGTTGTGGTAGACCGACCTAACGAGCTTCTCCAGCTTCAATTTTTAAACATTTTGGATCAGGTAGGGGATTAATGAAAATTCATATTTTCCAGTATAGTTATACTCGTATTTGTACTCTCGAAATTTTCCAACAGCATATGAAAATAACTGAAATGAAAGTGTTAACCTTTTTCTTGCATTACTTCGGCACACTCATTCCGTTGACCGGCTTTCGCCACAGCCGCTGATTGTGGCTGACATATTCATGCGTTTCCACTCATAATTTTTCGGTTTGCCTTATTTGTTTGTTTCCTTTCGTAACCGTTATTTATGCAAAACTACAGTTGGTGCATGGCACAGTGCCAACAAACAATAACACAACAATTTATTAAAAAGCGAAATGAAAAAAACTCAAAAAAGAAAAAAAACGATATGAACAGCAACAAACGGATGGTTTCATGATATGCCACTCGAAAGAAAAAAATCACACAAATGGCAATCATGTGGCAGGCAAATGGTCTCTCAAGGGGAGTTGTGGTGAATGCGAAAAAATGGCGCACACAAAAATGTTCAAGAGTTGTGACGTAAAATATGTACAGAACAATATGGAAACCGCGAAGAGGTCAGCATTTTAAGCGATAACGATAAATTGCACCACTTCTGGGAATGGCAAGAGGAATAAGAATGTAACTACAAAATTTTAAAATACTGACCAGGCGAGAGTTAAAATGAATGCATAAATTTTGTAAGTAATTTATTTAATTGCAAAATTGCTATGATAATTATTGAGAATCCACTTAAGTTTCGTAATGACAGAAATGCATAAATTGTAAAAACAAAAATTTTAATAATAACGAAAGCAGAATATTTGCCAAATTTACGACCTTAATTTTACGGATTCATGGATAAGTATGGCTGGGGGTCTACTCTGGATTGCAATTTTCGAATACTTGTTTAATCAGTGTCTCCTCTCGAATCGCATTGAGTTTCGAATCGCAATACAGAGTAGACCCCCTGAAGTGAGATAAAGATCGAGTAATGCAAGTACAGAGTACGGAAATCTAAAAAAAACTGACATACATGCATACGTTTGGTGCTAAGATGAAAAGGGATAGCACACCTAACACAGCGCAGCTTTTGGCCACAGCAATGTACATATGTACAAGTATTTATTTGGAAACCAGTTCTGACTCCAATACTCTTTTTTCTAAGTTCAATCGAGTACCAAAAACCGCCAAGGAAAAAATTGGTTATTTTGGGACAAAACCCCCCTCTGAATTTCTAGATAATTCTAAAAGAAGTGAGAGCTCTTAAATAAATTGTAAAATATTAAGTTCGAAGCGGGAACTTGAGCTGTCATAGAAAGTATATTTTTGGCCACATTATTTAGTATATTCGAAGAAGAAGTCTTTACAGCAACAGCAGCAGCAGAGCTGTACAAACATTTGGGGTTACCGGGTGAACATTTTAATCGGTAATTTTGTAAAATATTTAGCAGAACTTGTTCCCATTGGTTCTGATGCTAAGGCTACTTAACAAGCCTCTGTGCTGGCAAAGGCTTCAGCTTGAAAAACACTCGCCAAATATGGAAGTTGAGTAGACCTTCGAAATCGAGATCCTTGCATCATAATCCATTTTTAAGCGAATTTAAAGCGTACGAAGCCGTTCAGCAAAAGCAATATCTTTCCACCCATTGCTTGATGAAAACATTTTCCTGGATACGCAAAACTGATGGACAAGGCCTATGAGAGATCGCTTTGACATAAATAGGTACCAGAAAACAAGCGAATAGTTTTTTGTATACATATACATTTAGCCATCTTAAAAATAAATTCATATAACACAAACATAGGGCCAAAAAGAACATAAATACGTGTTTTTTTATCTTGACAACAGCTACATTTTTTTGCTGAAGCATTTCTCATCATACGATTAATTCCTATTATGAATTTCCACTAGATCGTACAATAAATATGGCCTTTTCTGTCAAATCTATCGGCAAATTTTTCTTGGAAAAGTATCTTTTATCATGCAGGTAATATACATTATGAATTTGAACCTGATTGGACCACAAAAAGGCGTTTCCTAAATAACTAGAACCCAGCGCCATCTAGCGAGTTATTTGGTAGCCTAAGAAAATTTGATTGAAATCCGCTAAGTAGTAGTGTTTTTATAAAAAACAAAACCGCTATCATCTTACACATTGTACATACCTGTGGACATTTGTCAAAACAACTTCCCTCGATTGAGGTAATTTCCTCTTCAAAGTCGAAATTTATTGAGTTCTCATACGATATTTTTATTCTTAAAAATTTATAGGAATAGTTTAAGGAAAGTTAAATTAAAGTGTAAGGTTTTTTTTATGCGAGTATTTTACTTTAAAATCCTACCTACAGAAGGCACAGAAGTTGTTTTGTCAAAAATCCGCAGACATATAAGTGCATACATATACGGTCATCGTAGCTGAGTGGTTAGAGGTGCATACAACCACTCCGTAGAACCTGGGTTTGATTCCTGGTCCAACCAATATCTAAATTAGAAAGAATTTTTTCCAACAGGCAGGCTATGGCAAACCTCCGGGTGCATTTATGCCAAGGAAAAGCTTCTCACAAAGTCCATTTGTCATTTGGAGGCGGCCAAGAAAAAGCTTCTAATAAAGTCCATTCTGCTACATTTGTGCGGAATATGTTACACTTAGGGATAACCTCGATATAACGGATCTTGTTAAAGTCATTTATGAAGGGTATTAGTTAGCTCGCTATATCGATTTTGCCTATACTTTGGGCTTTAATTTCTATAATATCAAAGTTTCTTATATATTCAGTTTGAGCACCACAATCTTTCTCAAAAACTGCCAAAATGTTGTTTTTGGGGGTTTAAACAAATTTTTCTTTAGTTTTTCGCATTTGGCAATAACAGTGGAGAAAAATATTAGTACGAGTATTTTTTTCGATACCTACTCAATACATGGTTAAAAAGTATCGATATCGAAATTACTTGGTATCGAACAAAAAGTGTCGAGTATGTACTTGCATTTACTCGTATCGTTTCATTCCTATGAATACATATTTAAATTTGCGATTAATTAGCTTATATGTATGAGCAAATCTCACGAGTTGTTACATTTTTCGACAAACACGTGTTTTTGGTCGAAAATGGTGACAAACTTATCTCAGAAAATGCATTATCTTTAGTTTTGCACAAAGAAAAAGATTCCATCGCGAAATTGTATTCAAATAAAATCTTCAAAAAGATATATGTACTAAAAAAGTAAAAATATCAACCCGTGATCATATACCTAATGTGACCAACCGTACTTCTTTCGAGAGTACATTACTTCAATTTGAGCCGTTGTACTTCGTACTTCGAAGTACAGTCAAATGTACTTCTTTGCAATGTTTTGTAATACCCAAGGCACATTGAACTGGTAGTATCAGTAGAGCAGCTGATTTGATTGTATTTTTTATTTTTTTTCAAATTATTCGGTCTCTAAAATGTAAAAAACTTTTAATTTCTTTTCACAAAAAAATATAAATTGTCAAAATCTTTATGCATGTGAAACCTTTTACCTTAAAATACAAGCGATTGAAAAGCAACGTTTCGAACTTTCACCTAACTCCGTAGCACAAACGCTGATTACTGGGTCTTGCATGTGATGGATCAATTCTTCGAGAAGCAAACAAAATTTACTAAGAAAGAAAGTCGCACCAATTTTTTTCCAAATTTAATTTTTAATTTTTACATAAAATCAGAACCGTTTTTGAAACTTTTGATTTTATTTTTATTCTAATAGCTTTATGATATGCCTTGGTACTACCTTTTAATTTGAAAATTCTCTATGTCTTTTGAAAAATTTCAAAAGATTAGTCATCTCAACCTGATATTCTATCAAGAAAAATCAAAGGTTTTGGAGAGCTTAAAAATTCTGTGGCGAATCTTACTTGCTCCTGTTGATATTCAGAAGCGACAGTATCGATGCCACAGTAAACATTTTCTTATCCGGGCAACATATTAACCATTTCTTTATCAACTATCATACAGTGCTTATTGTTTGGACACGAAATTGCTCAATCGTTCAAGTGGTTTTGATTAAACGTACATCTCGCAAAATAGACTCTTATTGTAATTATCTTAATTTTTGAGTCTGGGGAGAGCTCTCGACCTTCTCTAACTTGCAAAAAAAATTTGAAATAATCTCACATTTATTTAAAACAGTTAGTCGGCAATGATTTTTTTTTTAAGTCCAGCATTTTAAAATCATATATGTAAAGCTGAAAATAAAAAAATTAAATTGTTCAAAAATATTGTTCGGAGTGAGATAATAGACCGAAAAGGAGGCTTTACGGTTTTCAAAGTATTCTTAATTTTGTTATAATCATTTCTTTTTTTGGAAAAACGCTAAATTAAAAAATAATTTACATATTATTCAGATAAAAACAGATAAAAACGAAAAAATCCTGAAGTAAATAAAAATTAATTTTTTACTTGTTCAAAATACATTCCTTTTAGGTTGGAACCACTTTGCGCACGCTCAATACAATTCCTTCCCAGAACCAGCATATTTTCTATTAAATACATCTGAAAAGTTCTAAAGTTAGAATAAAATAAATTTTTTATGCATTATTGTTTACCTCTAAATGCATTTGAAACTGCCAAAACATCCAACAGCTTTTTATGCGGTGTCCCTTTTCTGGAAAATTCGGAAACGACGATCAGTTTTTTCATCATTGAAAATTTATTTTTCAATTCACAGACCCTTTTCACTCCATATTCAGAGTGCACCGCAGTTCCTGCCTATTGAAATGAACGTAGCAATGCTTTGTTCAATATAAAACTTTAAAAATTTTTCCATGCAAATATTTCAAAAGTGGTCTAATGATTTTTAAATCTGAAATGTTCGTACAAAGTTTCAGATCGAACACTTTAATGTGATATATGACTTGTCGCTGTACGATTAGTAGATCGCTGGGAAAAGGCGCCTTGTCTTAGAATATTAAATAGTATAGATTTTTAATTAATAAAATTTATTTGTTGAATTGGTACACTGTTATCGTTTTTGCATATTCTGCTTTTACCATTTTCTGATTACTTTCATACTATTTTTGGTTTTCAGTTTATGTACTTCTTTGAGCTATGAAACAGTTGGTCACTTTACATTTACCCGTAGTTGTGTGTGTAACGTATACGCCTCGTAGCACCATCATACAAAGACAGCTAACACTTTTACTCGCACATTAACTTAAAATTAATATAATTTAAAAGTAATTAAATATTGGCGTTTAAGACTTTTACTCAGTATTCCTTATGCACATATATGTATATTACTTTTTTCATGCATATAATAATTTTAGAATGAATTTTGAGCGTGCCAATAAATATTGTAAAAATCGAATTTTAGTTAAACATATGAGGCCATCAGGGCCACAGGAGCCTATCTACAAACAACATTTTTTTTAGTAATATTAGAAAGAAGGATCTATAAAAAATAAATGAGATCATTTACCAAAAATTTCATTGCACCTACGTGATGCTACATATTATAGTAAAAGAAAACTAAAAGGACGTACAACTGTTTTTTTGTAAATGTCACTTAGGCTACTCTGGCGCTCAAGGCTTCATATGTAGATGTTAGTGCGCGTTGCCACAATTCCAGGTGAGCTAGTTGATAAAATATCAGCCGATGGAAAACTTAAACGGTGGCACCGAGTTCGTTTAAATTCCTGCTTTGACGGTTTTCGATGCTTTGTCTCCATAGAAAAACGTAAATATGTATGTATATGGAACTATTCTCGGCTAACAGTTAATTTATTCAAAAATAGTTCCTTTTGCATATTCTACCAAAGCATACATAAATATTAGAGAAATTATGAAAAACCAAAGTCTATGGGCAAATGCGAATTCATGTGCTTCTCCTTCTGTTGGCATGTATTTATGTATGCGCTTGGTTGGGTGCGCCCGCTAGAACAAATATAATGAATTACCAAACAATTCTATGAACGCTCATCTACTCAAAACGCCCACAGGCTCAAAAATCTATTCAATAACCAGCAGAAATTCAAAAACACCAACGCAGTTCGCGTACTCGGCGACTGTTGAATAAAAATTTATGTACAAACAACTAAATAGTAATAAAAAACAGTTTTTGCATTTTACCCACCGACCTTACTTTTCGTTCTAAAATTTTGAATCTAACGGCATGTATGAATATGTATCTATGTATGTACATATATATGCATATCCAGATCTATTATGCACTTCCTCCGCTCTAGTAGAGTTGCTTTATTTTTCAATTATTTTTCACGTGGTTTGCCGTTATTTTATTTTTTATTTATAGGAAAAATTTATTGCATTGTTTTGTGCAGTGGTGGAAAAGTTTCCGGTTATACTTACGAGTATACTTTTGTTCGGGAAATTTTGTCCCCAGTGTTGAAGCGTTAGGCAAATACAATAAGAAAACTGGAAAGCAAAAGAAAAGCCAAGGCGGGAGCGTGAAGCGCGTGGTACGAAGTGGAGAAAACTATGGAAAACAAAAGATGCATACATTTATGAAATACCCGCCGCTAGAGGCACTGGAGTCCAGGAACAAAGAAGTCAGCATATAGCCATTAGCAGTCGTTGCTGGTTCGCCATTATTTTATTGTGGGCACAAAAAAAAAAGTAAAATTATGAAATGCATTTTAATGCAAGGATAATGCAAAATTTAATTCAGCGCATAAAATTTGCTTTGAATTTTGCACTGCCATTAAAATATGTATGTACATACATATGTACATATTCTATGTGTATATATACACTCACACACGCTTTGGTGTTACTTTCTGCAGACAGCATTTCTATGTTAAATTCTTTCCATGCAAAACTATGAAAAAAAAACTATTCAAGTTGGAGCGCCAAAAGTTTCGTTCCCATTTCTGTTTATGGCATGCGCATTGAGTTAAAATAAAATAAGTGAAAGTTCTATATTGTGAGCTGGAAAATATGAAATAAAATTTGTTTAGAGTTCAACATGTTAGCCACAAATAAAATTGATTTTTTAAACAGGTGGTACTCCTACATCTACATAGTTTAAAAATAAGACATTTTTAAAGTATTCGACTGATATCCGTATTGTACTAATTTATTTAAATTATTAAATAATTTGAATTGAATTTAATGTTTAAATAGCTCACAACCCCCTTAAAACACCTCAGAAATTTTCTAAATGCTTTCGCTGTACACCCATATTTGAGTACTATTTCATATACAGTCAGTAAATAAAGTTTAGGTATAGCGAATTGTTTACAATACCGGCAACTATTTTTTAAACATTTTATTTTTCGCTAATTTGTTATTAAAATATGGTTAATTCCTCAATAAAAACCCCAAAAATCTGAGTTCCAAACCTTATGCAAAATTAAAGAAAATTATGCGAACTTTCATCCAAATATTGCACTTTTTATTTACACTCCTTAGAAAAAAGTTGAGTACGCAGTTTTTAAGTCCATTAAATTTTAGTATAACAAAGTGCAAGTTTGAGGTAGCTAGCACTTAAAATTCATTTTTAGCAATGTTTTTTTTGGTGAAGGTGTCGCTCATTTTCTCCGTATAAAATAATGTTCGATAATTTTTTTATACACAAAAAATATGCGACACCTTCAACAAAAAGAATTGCCAAAAATCAGTGGTAAGTCCTACTTTTGAATGGGCTAACAAACTGCAACCCATTTCAACCATTTTCTAGAGAGCGTAAATAAAAAGTGCAATATTTGAATGAAGTTTTGCAGAATTTTCTTTGATTTTGCACAAGGTTTGGCGCCCTGATTTTTGGGGTTTTTGTTGTAGAATGAACCATTGTTTTATAAAAAATTTGCGAAAAAGCAAAATATTTAAAAAATAGTTGCCCGTATTGTAAAAAATTCGCTATACCTAAACTTTATTGACTGACTGTACATAATTTTCAAACTACAACCTTCTTAAATTCATTATGGAGTTAATTTTGGGTGGTGATATTATACACGTAGTTAAAAAATAAAGCCTTTTTAAAACCATTTCGATTGATATGCATATTTTAATTTTTATTTGTTTTTGTTTTGGCGGGAGAGATGGGCGAAAAATCCCTTTTGATCTATAAAAATCGTTGCAGTTACGTATGTGGTGTGGCCACTAAAAACCCCCTCTCTCTGAACTCTTCGCTACCCTTACTCTGGAGCCGCTTTCGCATTACTTCGGGGTAGAGGTCCAAAGGCCTTTTCAGACTCTTCTACTCTCCTGCGTCTAGGCCCGCCACTTGTAGTTCACTATGCGTGTCCAACTCTCGTTGTTTGGCTCTCAAAATATTTTCTGTGCACGTTGCAATGTCATTCCATTTTTCTTCGCAGCTCGTGATCTTGTTGACTATATTCTCTGTCTGCGGTGATTTTTCCTATTCATCGCTTAAGCGCATCCCTTGCTCTTTGCCATCTTCGGCATTTGAAGAACGTGTGTTCCGCGCCGTCTGATTCGGCATCATACAAGCAGCTCGGGCTCTCTGCCATCCCTTCCCAGCTGGTGGAGATATTTCAGGAAGTATACATACGTGGCCGGATAGTAGTTGGGTTATGTGATAACTTACATAGCCGAATTTTCTATCTATCGATCCTAGAATTATTTATTGCTCAATCGTCAGCGAGGTATTGGCTTGTTTTAATCTACACATCATTTTGAGTTTTTTAGCCGATAGATCTATGGGCAGGATTCCGCTTATCACTAGAATCACTGCTTCAGATACGGTACGGTAAGCTGATGCCACTCTAAGGGCAGCTGTATTCTCCTCCTTTTTTTCTGGTTCTAGTGCGTCTGCTCAGACTTCGCTGCCATAGAGAAGGATTGTCGTGGTTGTATCCACTAGGAGTTTTCTCTTGCTCTGTTTTGGTCCTCCCTGCCGCATGATGTATTTGTGTCAGCGTGGGGTCCAATATTAGTCCTAGGTACTTCACAGATTTCTTTGAGAGATTTACTGTGTCACAGACTTTCATTTCGACTTCATCAGGGATGTGTATGATGAGTATCGTCTGGCATGTCTATTTCTAAGATTCCGTCGTAATTTAGGTTCCAAAGGTCCTCGAATTCATCGTTTGGATCATAGGCGAGCATGCACTGAAGGTCTTATCGCTAAGATGCTCCATAACACAGACGAGGTAGTCTCGTTTTGTAACAGCCCCTTCGTAGGTAGGAACCTGGTTTTACCTGCCCTTGAATAGGTGTTAGAGCTCTTGTTCTGAGAACACTTGCATTGCTGTTTCATCTACCTTTTTGTTCTGGACTCGTGTTGTCAAGGACACCGTTCTTTCTTGTTTCTTTATCTTTCTTGTGCTGTTTTTTTTGCTTTTTTTTGGTTGGTAGGCTTCTTGATTGCAATGTACTTAAAAGGACAATCTCTTATATAGTTATCTAAACACATAATACTTAAAATTGTAACAGGCTGATGTCTGTACATAAGAGATATTAAAGAAAAATTTATATGGAGCAACAGAAGCCGAATCAAAAATTTTTAGATTTTTTGTCTGTCTGTCTGTCTGTATGTTTGTATGCGCATCACTCGAAAACTAATGCATGGAATTGAATGCAGTTTTCACCGATGTATTGCAAGAGGTGTAACTTAAAATATAGAAAGAAAAAATAGAGAGTTGCCAACTGCTTTAAAATCGCACTTTAAGTAAATTGATGAGGTAAAGTAACAATTCCAATATGGCTGTTAAAAGAAAGAAGTTTAAGAAGACTTACAGCCGAAAATAGTTTGGTGGGATGTTGCCACCTGTTAGAAAATTTTAATTTAATTTAATTGATAAAATATACTGAAGATTGCAATATGGGTATAAAATTGAAGAGGTGTAGGAAAGTTTACTGCCGAAAATATTTTTGAGGAGGGTTGCCGCTTGTTTGAAAAATTTTATTTAAATAAATTGATAAAATAAATTGAATATTACAATACGGGTATCAAAAACACAAAAAATACTTTTAAGGCGCAGTGAAGCACGCTGGGTATTTGCTAGTCCACAATATATATAACTTTTTTTTTACAACCAGCCTAATGTCCACGTTCTACAAATGTCTTAAATTGGTTTAGAATTAGTAGAAAAATTGCAGGCACGTGATGTACCGCTTTCAATTCCATTATTTAATATATCCACTAACACATTCAACAGCCACACACACACACATACACCCACAACTTGACTGCAGTCTCACTTAATTAAAGAAAATTGAATGTGGCCATGAAGCAAACTCTTTTCAGCTGCCGGTTGACAACCACTTGTAGAATAACGGAAGCGTATCAGCAAAAAAGTTATTTGACATGCTGAATTGCATTTTAAAGTTTACTAAGGAAAGATAAAAACAGAAAAAGGGGGAAAAATTAAACAAAAACAGAAATAAATACGAAAAAGTACGAAATCCTTACACTTATGCAAGGAAACGTACAGCTGAACAAAGCGAAGAAGCATATTTATTTTTTCAGTGAATTGTGTCCATCAGCTACCACAATGGCAGGAGAAGTGGAGGTGGAACTGACGAAAGCAAGCTGGTGCTTGGACATTCCAAATCAACATCATCAGCAAGAGTGGAGTGCAAGTATGCTGAGGAGCATTTCTGGATTCATGCGTTTCGTATTGTAATGCTGGTGGACGTGCTGGGAATAGCAGGAAATTAAGTCGTTTCTGTTTACGCCCATATTGTTGTTACGCTCTATGTCTTCATGCATACATAACTACAGCAGCATAGCAATGCACTCAAGAATTTTCGCTCGCTAGAAAAGATTGCTAGCGCGTTCGCTCTCTCTCTCTCTCTCGCCCTTTTCCTCGTGTAGCTTTCGAATGCCCGTCAGCAATTTTTCTGCAATTATTAGGGATGTCGGAAAAACTTCGACGCATCGATGTTTTTCGAAAACTGACATCTCTAGTACATTGAAACGTCATTCCAGTTTTTAAATTGTACAAAAAAGAGAAGTGACTTTGACCAAAAAAATTAAATGGCTCCACAAAGTTTCATTAGAAACATAATTCGCTCAGTTGCAGTGATTTATTTAAAATTTTGGATAATAACATATTTTGCTGTGAAACATTATCCTATGCAAATCGATGCATCCACAAATATCGATGTACATTTCGATGCATCGAATCAAAGAAAAACATCGATGTATGTTTTCCACTGACAACCCTAGCCATTATTTGTTTGTTTATTGCGTGGTTGTCGCATCTTATGGCTATGTGCTTATATGTTTGTTTGTAGTAGCTACGCAGCGGATATGGACGTGGTGGTCAGTCAGCACGTTGTTGGCTATCCATACATATCTACAAGCAAACAAGTGCCGAGCAGATAGTGGCGGAAACGGAATGTTGATGCGACAAAAAAAAGACGCACTTTTAAGTGAAAACGTACAAGTGTTGTTCGTCAACAATGACACTTCACTCGGAACACACCAAACATAATCACTACCACTGGCAGGCGCTGTATGTAACTATGTACTGCGGGCCAACGCAATCATTCGCTGGCTGTAAGTGGAAAAAACGTATTCCTTCAGAAGAGGATATAAATTGAAAAAGCTGTAAATAATGAAGAAAGCGGCTATAAAGTAGGTAAAGTGCTTCGTTGTGTATTGCACTGCTGGTGGCTGAACATACTTTTCATGGAATGAGTAATGAAAAATGTAAAAGGTCGGCTAGATAATACTAAACAAATTAACTTGGTTTCTTCAAATAAATTGAAGTTTAGTTGGTTGTGCTTGATAAACAGTAGATACTATATTTATATACAATATTATAGATGAATAAAAATAGGACGGAAATTATTTAATAATCAATAACAATGTTAAGAAATCTTTAGTTTGAACACTAAAAATATTTTTGAGGTGTGTAAAGAGGGTTGTCACCCGTTTAAAGAATTAAATTAAAATGGGTTTGAAAAGGGTTTATTTCTGAACTATATTTAAGGGGTTGCCAGATATTAAAAAAATCAAATTCAACTTAATTCATCAGTTAATGAAAATATGTATTACAATGTCCGACGAAACTACTTTTGAAAAGGTTGTCACCTGTTTAAACAGTTGCATTTAATTAACTTATACGCAAGTTATTGGAAATATGAAAATACGGGTGTCTAGCGAGAGATTGTTAGGAAATATTTAGTTTGAACATTTAGAATGTTTACAAAATGACATTAAAAATATTTAATAAGTTAGATGAATTACTAAAAGCTGAGTTTCAATCCATACGGGTTTGAAAATTCTTTATTTCTGAAATATATTTAAGGGGGTTGCCACCTGTTTAAAAAATCCAACTCAACTTAAAATAAGGCAATTAGTTAATTGTTATATGTGACACAATTTGGTATCAGACGAAAGAGATTAAAGAAAGGTTTATTTTGAAAATACTTAATAAAAAGTTTGCCACCTGTTAGAAATGCCGAATTTGCTTAACGGTAATTTTAAGAAATACGAAAACTGCGATATTTTAGTAACTACTGAATATAATTCACTCAAAATTGATACTTACAATGAGTTTCAGACGGAAAACATGAATTTTATAAATTTTTGGAAAATGGGCGTAGCCACGCCCACTTGTGATCACATATATGTATCTCGCTAACCGTTCTAGCAATTTGTACCAAACTCGGTGTGGTTATTGTGCTTGCCACATAAAAGCAAACCGTTGAAAATTGTTGAATTCGGGCTAAAATTACGGCCGCTTTTTATATAACGGTAAATTTCAGAAATGCTTGAAACTGCAATATTTCGAAATTTAAGGACGCTACTCAAAATTGGTACACCCCGGTTTACCATCTAACGGTAGCTTTCGGAAAGGTGGAAAACATATATTTAATTCTTGCGCCGGGTATTTAATGTTCGGCTCCGCCCGAACTTAGACTTTCTTACTTGTTAAGACTTGATCTTGTTTCACTAGAATTAAATAAAATTATAGTTTGACAAACTAAAAACTCCCTTTATTACAATTTGAACTAAAAAGTAAAAAATAATTTATAGAAATACATATTTCTTTTAACCCTCGTCCGGGCGCATATTCTTACAACGCTAACCGGGCGCAAAGGTACAATTGTACCTTCATATAGTTTTGATATGAATTTTTACTAGGGTTTAATTTTTTTATAAAAACTGATAACATTTAATCATTACACGTTATTTTGAACATGTTTAGAAATTTTTTGTTATGACAATTGTTTAAAAAAAAAGTAAAAATAGAAACACAAAAGCCTGCATAAAATGCACTCCGAAAATGCACGAGTACACCACAACAGTATGTACCCTCCATACATACATATGTACATATGTACTCAATATTTTTCATACTGGTGTGCCATATACACTGCAACCAGGGCTGCCAACTTGGCTCAAACCGTGCCATTTTTGGCAATATTTTGCATCAAATGGCACTTAGTTTTTCAATTTGGCACAAAGTGCCAAAATGGCACTTTTGAAAAATAGAAATATTTCAAAATATTTTTGTGAAATACTTTGCGTGTACTTCTTTTTCTCAATTAAAATTTTCTAATTTCTAAAGGTTATTCAACTGGTTCATTTTATTTTAGCATTGCACTTTTGTTTTAGAAATGTGGTTCTTTTTAGCTACATGGGAAGCGTTATAAAGGATAGCACCTTTTTTGGCACTTTTATTTTTCTATTTGGCACATTTTGGCACTTTTTTATCCTTAATATGGCACCAAATAGCTAAGGGTAGTTGGCAGCCCTGACCGGAACAAAAATAATACGATGTTTATTTGGTTCAGTTTATATTTGCTGCTACTTGCGATCACAATTCTGGTTTAGCATCCTACATAATCTACAAAAATCATAACCCCCGGTTTCAGGGAAAAAATCAACGTCGAAAGTTTCTAAAAGATCTCTCCAATCAGCTATGCATGCCTTCAGTTTAATCTCGAAGTGCAAATCGAATGATGATGAGAAGCCATTTCCTTCGAAGTGCAATAGAAATGGTACTTGGCCGTCGCGTTGTGGCATCTACAGCAGCTGTCCTTCAATTACCTCATGGTAGCCGCGGAGCCTCCCCTATCACTGGACGTTGCTATATCTGTCGGAACTCAAATAGGAAACAGCGTAAAACTCGAATGCTTTGCATATCTTGTGCTTATCCAATTTGTGATGAACATTCAGTTTCAAAAACAACGTGTATTTCTTGCGAAGAAACTCTCTAAAAATTTCAAAATGTATATTCTAAATCGTTGTTCCTAAATTGAATTGTCTCGCTTGTTACTTTTTTATATAGTTTATTATCGCTTCTTATATGAATTAGCTCCGTTTGTGTTTCTTTTTTTTTATAAAAAAAAATTATATATAATTAAAAATAATAATAATCTTCTTTTTTCTTCATACCAGATATATGAAGGTACAATTGTACCTATGCGCTCTGACGTGGGTGTAAATTTAACTCGGCCCTCTATTTCAGAAAATAGTGGCCCATTTTGTTTTAAATTAAGGGAACATGTGGCGCAACAAAAATGTAGAGATGTCACGAAGATCCAGCCCTCTAAGTTTTCTGGAAAAAAAGTTATTGTAATTTAAAAACGCAAAGGTTACAATTGTACCTAGTCGCACGGACGAGGGTTAAGAGGAAAAGGAAATTCCCTAACTTGATTTAATCAAACTTTTAAAACCAACCTAAAAGAGGGTTAAAGTAATTGACAATTAAATTAATTTTACCGGAAAACAAAACTTGGGGTGCTTGATATCAATTGTTTTGAACTTTTCATTTTCAGTTTAGTAATATTGTATATTGTAAATAGCCGGACTCTATTATCTAAGAAGCACCACACGCTTTGTTTTCCGGTAAAATTAATTTTATTGTCAATTAAAGTTATTAATTTGTATGACTTATTTAGGATTTGGAACCGCGACATCATTACCAGCTACAGAGAATTGTTTGTTTAAGAGACCTTTGAAGAATACGGGAAATATCGTAGTTCAAATACCCGAAATGCTCCCTACCACACAGCACCAAATAAGTATCATTTTAACTACAACACTGAACAAGCAGACGGTGTACTAGACAAATGCAGGTAACTCCACATCTGAAATCTGTAAGACAGGTGTTTATGCACTTGGAAGAGCTGTACACGAATAATCTAATGGACCAATGTTCTAAGTCGACAAATTTCAGAAATATAACAAAGTGTTAATCACACCTGGCAAAAAGCATTTAACTTTCAGTTCGAAATTACTCGAATTAAACGACATTCCATTACATATTCACAATTAAAAGTTCTGAGGTTTATTGTAGCCATTTCCGTCACCGTTTTCATTGCTCTATGCTGTTGCTGTTCGTTGTCAGGACCAGCATTTTGATTGGTGTTAACCAAACTATTTAAAATGGTTGCATGCAACGTACCAACTATGGTTTCATTACAAAAACAAAAAACCTGTCGCTCACTTGCAAAATTATGCATACACGCAAACATTTTTTACTTGCATACATACACATAAATTAGTACATATGTACATATGCACATTAAGGTGGTCCAAAAGTGCATGCAAAGAAAGTAAAGTCCGAATTTTAATACTCGAACCGCCTAAGATTGTTCTATATTGAAAAAAACTATACTTCTGTGTTTTCACTTCGAATTAAAAAATAATAATTTAGAGGTCACTCAAAGCGCTCGAAGCGCTCAAAGTTTTCCATATACATATTTTATTTGGGGAAGAAAACCATTTTTCGTACAAATGGTATAGAATTAATGAAGATCGATATTTTTCGATCGCAAAACTCTACTTCTCTTCAGGAGACTCCCATTAATAGTTTCATATTCTTTATTTTACCATTTTTCATTTCTAAAGATTTTTTATGTGTTTTCCATTGCAGCTTTTGCGGTTTTTGAGGGACCTGTGAAAAACAGTTTATATTAAAAAAAGGTTAAATGAAACCTTGGGTATTATTACTGGAAGTCTCGTGAAGAGAAATAGAGTTTTCCAATCGCAAAATATTAATTTTCAAGAGTTCTATACCATATCTCTGAATTTTTTCCCCCATATAAAATACATGGAAAACTTTGAGCGCTTTGAGCGGCCTCTAAATATTTTTTTGATTGCAAAATAAAAAAGGGTATGTTTTTCCAGCTTATAGCAATGCCAGGTGGTGGAGAGCATTACAATTCTGACTTTACTTCTTTTATACCACCCTAATGTACAAATGCTATATTATTAAACAAAACTACCTATACAATCGTACAAGCATTCGTGCGCAACAAAAATGTTTATGTTTGTGAGTGCTATCAACCTGCATACATATTTACATGCAAGTTGGCTCTGATGGTTTACCTAATATAATTACATAAATGTCACTTTCAAAGCTGCAACATGTCAGCCGAAGTGACAACGAACCGCAACGGTCACCAATGTAAACATATGTGCATAGTTAAGCTCGAAATTGGTCACGCTTTAAAAAAAAAAATTAACACTACGAAATGTTATCTGGGAAGAGTTTAATTTTATTGGACAGTAAAAATTTATTTCGGGTGAATCTTTTTTTATCATAATATAAAGGGCACACCAAAAAAAAGATTCCAGAGATTCCGCACAGAGGGTCTTATACGCAAATATTTTACATACATATCGATGATTATCTGCAATAACAACACAGCAAAAAATTTCATGTTTTGAGTTATATGTATATCGGGAATTATTGAAAATTTATTCGAAGGAAAACAATATTGTACAAGCTTATACTTTGATAGTCACGATTTCTTGTATAGATACGTAGGCTTTATAGAAGCTTGTAAACAACAGCACTACCCCCCATCCATATATTTTTAATGAAACCGGTCACTCCAATCTGACAAGATTACTTCGGAACAGCTTGGAAAAATGGAGACATACATACATCTGAGCTCTTCTGAACGTGGCAGGCATACTGCAATAAACAGTGCGCTGACTAGCAGAAAAGTAAAGAGTTAACCCGTGACATGTATATATAGCTTGTTCTAAACCTCAAGGATAGAAATACTAACCTGCACTAAGAGAAACATTGTAGCAAGACTATAATCTTCACTACTGTGGAAAATAGAACGAATATTGGCTTAACTTCTCAGGGGTACGCTTATCACATGGTAATAACATGAATGCAGGAAATGGCTCCCTGTACGATGAAATCCATTTAGGCCTTAATATTCATATACGAAAGATGGTGTGCCAAGGTAGGCTGAATGCAAATCTAACAAACACTATCATAATACCACTCAAACGGAAATCAAACTTGACAGCCTAAGATAACTCGCGTTCTAAGTGTCATACTTTACTCTGGAAAAGATCCGCATAAGAAACAGCGGGGGCCATGCTATGCTTTTTTCTTGATGCGCTGAATTTGAATCCGGCATCAGATTGGCTCCATTAGCCCAGGTTCCTGAGATATTTAAACCTTACCATGAAAAAAACAGCATATAGTTTTTTATACCAGATTTTGCATTATTAACGCATGTTTTCAATTTCACTTCGTATGATAATGAGCCCAAAATATTGTCCGAATTCAGAAAATCTGTTGTGAATTGGAGTACTCTTTCAGCTAGGATTTTTCATCGAGTGATGACTGTGGTAAATTTTGTACTCTCCTGGAAGTTTGGTAACGATGATGGTGCTAATTCTGCTGACATCTTTGTTTGAGGCGCATATACCGAACTTTTTTCATTCCCTCATAATTTGCCTTTTCAAAGTGCTTAAAAAAATGCAAGCCTCCCCGAAAATACTTGTGAACTAAAGTTCTCGAAGATACCTTTAATTTTATATCCACATTGCGTTGTCTTAGTTAGATTTTATTGAGTCGAAAATAGAAATAGAATTATTTTCGTGCTAAAGTTACCAAAAATACCTTTTATTTGATATCGATGTTCCGGTTTAGTTGTATTTTGTTGAATCGAAAACTTACACTAATATCCTAAGGAATAACATTTACTATGCATATAGGCATAGTAAATATTTAATGGAAAATAGATGATCCAGAAATATCTTTGAATTGGGCAACATCATTTTCCAAACCGAATTGCCTTAACGAGTAAGGAACCCACAACATTACGTGACTAAAATAGCTCTCATGAAGTCTCCGGCAATCTACTAGCAATTGAGAAAAACTCATCGCAATTATGCATACATCAGACACAATCGGCTGAACTACTCAAAATGTGCAAAATTCTAAAGTGGAAATGAAGTACAGCCGGTGCTTGGAAAACTTTTCACTCTAAAGTTTGGCAATAATCAAGACTTACTGCTGTGAAAGTCCAACAACAATTATGTATAACTGAGACAAAAGTAACTTAGACTACAAGCATATGTACATTAGGGTGCATCACTCAACATACAAAAAAAAAAATCTATACCTTTTTTCATCGGAATTGTATAATCTATTATATTTTAAAACTTCCGCCGAAATATTTTTTAAAAATTTTAAGATTTACGTAAGCGGCACTCATTTGAAAATATGCACCTCAAAAAATTGAGTTTCTTATAAATATATTTTGTTTTTACAAAAATAATATTTCTAAAAAAATACCTCAGATCATAGAAGAGCTGCAGTTTAGAAGGTCCGCATACCAATTTTTTTTTTTTTTTTTAATTTAGGCAATGGAATCAAAAAAACGAGATTTTTGGAAATATTTTCAATTGGGTCCAGTTTACATAAATCTTAATATTATCCGAAATATATTTGCTGAAGTCTTAAAATATAATAAATGTTATGATTTTGCTGAAAAAAATCCCTCCTTTTTTGGTGATGCACCCTAATGTACATACATACATACATATATATGTATTTCCTAACCTCAATGTTTGGATATCGCATTACAGCTGCATATACCGCAGCCATGCGCATCAGCTTAAAGCTAAGGAATGCGGCCAAGAATCTTGAGGAAAACCGCAAAAGAAGAATCCCCAAGCACTTACACAACCACGCACACACATTAGCGCAGTCATTTGAGGGGGGTAAGAAGAATGTGTTTTAAGTAAGGCCGACAAGTGGATGAGCGGCAGCTTGTGTATAAGCGATAAAGAATATTTTGCCCAACCAAGTGATGTCCTTATTTCTTGCTGTTGAAGCTGCCTATTTTTTTTATTTTTTTTTTTTGAAGGCGACAATCGACACTGGTATGTGCGATAATTAAATTTTTGTCCCTTCGTTTAGTTGTCGCAGGAATTTGTCCTTTTTTGCGGCTTGCCGTGATGACACCCGGACTCAGCTAAGATAAGTTATTCGGTAAACTCTGTAGCATTCAAAAGACATATCATCACAAAGCCGACCGTAAAGAAGGCAGTCAACCAGCTGCGTTGGCTATAAAATTGAATGGCCAGCTTCCTGTTGGCGCTGCTTGTACCTAAGTAGTACGTTACGTATACGCCTACGACACACTCGGTTGATAGATGACAGCTTCTTCTTTTGAGTGCGCTAAGAATAGCATTATTGCGTTACACGGCTGCGGTGAACGAGATTTATATTTGTGCATAATGAGTTTTCAAATAAGATTTTCATTTGAATTAATGAAACCCAGAAGGCAAAAAGTATAAGTAGGCCCGTTTGGGAAGACATCTGCAAATAAACACTTGTGTGAATAATAGCTATAGACAAACAAAAAATTGAGGGGCAGAGAATGGAGCTTAACATTAATGTAACTCGGGGTAGTTAAGTTTTTAGAATGGTAAATAATGCAACTACAATTATCAAGTACCTAAAACAGATAGCGAAAAAAACTTGCTGAAGAGGTTCTCCTAATCCTTCGTCTGAAAATTAGCAGAAATTTCTTGATTTTTTAAAAGTATTGGGAAGTCTTTCTAAAATTAAGCACAAAAGGAAATTTATATCTTAAGAAATAGTTTTTGCGACTACGCAGCACTAATTAATTTACTGCTTTTAAAACTGCAATGAACGAACCACATGAAGCGCAGCGAAGCGGGGTAGTGCAAATCAAAATTGGGTTTGGCTTAGCTCAACACCAGCTTCTTTTTAGAGGGATTAGATCTTCCTATTTTTAAAAATTAATTATGTTTGATGTGATCGCATTTATACGCTGGCTTCAAACATAATTCTGGCATTCAGAAGCCTAGAGTAAAATTTTGCAAGACATTTTTTCGTTGAACATTTTAACCGCCTAACTTATAAAATCTCTATAAAATGTTCTATGAAAATTCAAAGTGCAGAATTTGACTGGGAGTCCGATGATTGAAAACGAGTATGCGGCTTAATCGGAATTTAAGAATACTTTTATTAAAAATACAAATGGAATTTTAATGTTTTCTATGACTCTAGTAAAATATTTCCTTAAAGTGCAATCAAACGTTCTAATGCAACCGATTTTTCTAAGCATTTTGCTGTCAAAATGCGAAATCGAAAGTCTACATTCCCATGTAGGTAAACAGCCAGAAATGCATTTTTGCAGATTTGCTGAAATCACTTTCGGAAATAATACATAATTGCAAGGTATAGATGCAAATGAAATAACGCAAATCACTTTCGAGAAATAAATTCAACTTTCTCGTGATGCACTAGAAATTTGATAAAATAAAATAAATATCAGAATATCGTTGAATTAAAAAATTATTGCAAAATTTTATACAGACAAGTGTAACAAGTAGAAAATAAATAAAATAAAACACAACTTTTTAATATACCATGCTTATGTAAAGTGACTTAAAAGTAGAAAATAATATTTCGCAGTCCCATACAATTTGTTTTGATAACTTTTGATTTTAAAATTTCAGCAAAAGGCATTATAAACTATTAATGAGATTAAAAATGCAAAAAACGTGGGCTTATTAAACATTTTTGCAAGTAACAGTTATTTTTGATTTTTAAGTTATATGTCCTTCATAGTGAATTTTTCCATGAGAGTTTTCATCAATAACTGTTATGTTCGATCCCTGCTAAATTCACTTTCTTTTAAAAGTCTGTCCAAATCAATTGTCATTCCAAAATTCGAAATTTAGATTCGAGATTCGTAATCAGCGATCCCAAAAACCCCAAAATAACCTATTTAGATAAAGTTTACTGATTTCTTAATTTTTATATTCGCCATATTTGATCCGCCACAAAGTGGTGTCAATTTGTATCAAAACGTCTTTGAGCAAATAATTTTTTCCACCAGGATTTTGATTGCAGCCCACTGTGCGCTTTGAGAAAAAAAAAACATTTTCAAATTTAGATGCTGGTCGGACCAGGAATCAAACACAGGTCCTACAGAGTGGTAGTACGCACCTCTAACCATGCAACCACGTAGATTTTATCACTATCAGATATAATAATAAAAAGTGAAGTTATACAAGGAAGCCATCACTACGAATCCTGTAGTGACACTCGTACAACAACATACCAAAGCCAGCGGAATCGTTGTGATTGTTCACGCTTGCCTGGTTATCAGATTATCTGGTTAATAAAAAAACCCGGTGGTGTATTTTGTATATATAATAAAATACACTACAGAAAAATATTTGTAACTAGTTAAACTGATAACCAGGCAAGCGTGAACAACTACATAGTATTTGTATGCGCTTAGCTATGTCCAGCTCATCATTCCATCTTTTTCGACATAGTCCGTGTTTCAGCGCCATAAAAAAAGACTGGCGTGATGAGAGATTTATGGAGCCTTATTCCTTTTCATCGAGAGAGGGCGCTACTGTCAATTTCCTACAGAGTAGCACCTGTTGGCAAGTCCTTCCCTGTTTGAAAATTATTACTGCCAAAGGTGACGTGTGCTCCGAATTAAACAAATTTTAGCCGATCGGAGGACGCGTAATGCTTTTACTGGCGCTGCTGCAATTCAGATTTGCAGCTCTTATTACGCTTTCCAGCATCACAATGAAAAAGTCCTACAAGAAGGAATCGCCTGTTCTAAGACCTCATTTGGTCTCAAACGGCGCGGAGAGGGCCTTCCCAATAATGCACAATTGCTTAAAACGGAATATTTGTCCTTAGATTAGGTACACAGGGTATCCCAGGTTGCCGCCAGTAAAGCCGAAATCATAACGTAATTTTAGTCATTTAAAAATTACAGCTTTAATGCGTTAAAGTAGCGTGGATGAGATGAAGTCATAAATAAGCCGAAAATTTACACATCAAAGACAATGAAGTCATTCTCCTCTCTACCCACCCCCCCAAAAACCCAACTTTAGAATACTGCGGTTTGTCGAGTTGGTGCAATACTGCAGACAAATGTTTGAACCGAACCGCAAACTAATAAATTTCAGAACTTACAAGTTATGTAGGCCTTTGTAGCGCCATGCACCCAAAGCTAAGCTGCCAACTTGCACGTTGGTGTAAGCACACAAAAGCGGGGAGGTGGGGGCGTTAAAAAATTATTACTGCAAATACCAACAGCTATGCCTAACTCTAAGCCAAGACGACTGCATGCGTATGCAGGGATATTTATGAGCACTTGAATGTGCGGTAAAGTGTGTATGTGTGCGCGCGTGAAAACTCATTGCGGCATGGTGCTTGAAAACTTAATTGAATAAGAACATGTTGACGAAAATTTTGCGGGTGGTGGAGGTGTAGAAAAGAAAAAATCAGCTGGTAGGCAGCAAGCAAGAAACGTCAAAGCCAAGCGGAAAAGGGCCCTGGAAAATCCGTATTGAATATGCGCTTCAGCTACTTCAGCACCACGCTGGGTGTGTGTACCGCATACGAAAGTGTGGATGATCATACCACATAAGCCTTTACGAATTTAGGAGACATCTTTGTTATACCGTTATATGTGTGATTGTATGTGTCTATGTATGGAAGCAGGCTTACCGCACGCCAATTAAAAAATGTTGCGCACACATACATACCTGCTTACTATATATGTATGTACCACACATACCTATGAATTACGTAGGTAAAGGTGTTCATCTCGCGTGCAGTGGCAGTTGAGGCATGTGGCAGGGTGTTGGCAAATTGGAAGTCACCGCTGAATGTCGTGTCGTAAATTAGTTTTAATTGAATTGTGCAAGCAGATAATTATATACTTAAGTATCTTGAAAAAATTTAATTACAGGCGCTTTTGGATAAACTGTGGAATGTGCAATTGTGTGCGCTACCGCGAGGAATTTATGTAATATTATGCAACTGTAAATTTATAGTATGCGAGCAAAGAGTTCAAGAAAAAATAAAAATAAAATTACAATCAATCAATATGGGGTGTGTAAACTTGTGACACCAAAGAATACTTACAATCTTACATAAATACCTGCGAGTAATAAAATTTTATAGAGTAGAACTAACAAAAATATTGATTAAAATTCATAAGAGGGAGCGCACGCCACTAGCTTTCGGAAACGAAGCAAATCTGGTGGCAAATGAATTGTGCAAAGGTTTCAAATTTGTGAAAATTTATGTATAATCATAGAAACCAAGAAAGAAAAAAGAGAGTTTGGCAAAATTTATTCGAATGACGAATAACAAATGCATATTTTTTTCTTATCGTTATTCGTAAATAATAATTAATTTGGTTTATTCAAAGAAAAATTATTCGAATGACGTATAAATTATTTTATTCGTTATTCGAATAATTCGCGAAAATAAAACAAGTAATCTATATAAATTTGTATAGGTATAAAATGATAGCTTTTTCGATGTTTGGACTTAACTCAAACCTCTGGATAGATTTCAGTAAAATTTTCGGAGGCTGTACCCTGCGTATAGGGACCTATGCATGATGAAAAATACGTTTGTAAAAAAGGGACCCGCTAGGGGGCGCTGCTGTGGAGTTATTTAGAAACCTCTTATGTCTAGACTGCTTTGGCCTTATGTTTATGTTATATGAATTTACGATGACTAAATGAAGTATGGGGTTGACGGCGCAAAATTGTGTAAGTGCCCTTTGTCTAACGTCCTAATATACCCTAAATGCGATCTTGCATCTACCTTCGCTTGGTGAAATTGCTGGCGGCGGCCGTTGCTGCAGCAATAAGTCTCAAAGAAACCAGTTCTTGGATATAAGACCAATTGTTAAAGTGGCGAATTACCAAGGAAAGATTCGACCACATCTTTCCCAGAAAAAACACGGTAGCAATATCAATGGCTAAATTTCAGAAATTTTTAGAGACTCATTTAGCCGATGTACAGGAAAACTTTTCGTCCTGTGAAATAGTGAGGATTTTTGGCATATTTGTGCTCTTCATCTTCCTTATAAGGACTTTTGTTGGCTTACATGACATAAGACAAGAGGTTGACGCATCGGACCAATGTTGCAGTTGCAAGATCATAGAAGAAGAATACGCATGCTTAGAAGATATCATACAGGTGTAAATAAGAACATCAGTAAAACTTATGACATCTTCTTGATAAAACAGTAAACAAATTTCAACTAACTGACAATCTTTGCCAATAGAAATAGAAGTAAATCGTGGCCCAGTGCGTTATAAATCGATTTTTTTAAATTATTTGAACTAACGAATAAAATTAGTTATTCATAAGCAATTAATTAATTTTGTGTGACAATATCAAGGCGCACGCCACAAGTCGGAGGAGAAGCTCGGCGAAACACTAACATATTTATGTGTAAGCGCCAATCGAAGAATTATATAAATAACAATTTATTCGAATAATGCCCAACTCTGATATGATGTAACGTTTTCTTTAGATATGGCTTAGATTTCATGATATCCTAAAAGGGCATTGGTAGAGGAATTCTTTGTAAGAAAGGGTTTGACCATTGAAGCTTTAAAATGTATCAATCCTTGTCTGGCCAAACCTGTACAGCGGCAGAGAATATACTCTGAAGTTTTATCATAATCAAGGCAGAGCCGGCATTCCGACTCTGTGATCACACCTATTCGGTGGAAGTGTAATCGCAATCGGTTGTGACTTGTATTGATTTAATTATGATAAGGAGGGCCAGTTACTGGCGCAATTCGCTCGCTTTTCTAGTTTTTTTTTAAGGATCCCGAAAGTTTTTTCATCTCGTTACAGTCGCTGTCTTCATAAACATACGTATTTGTCTTCGTATTGGTCTTCGCCTTAACCTGCTTGTTTGTTTTGCAAGTCTGTTCTGCGCTGGTTACAACAATTTTCAACCGGTAAATTAACATTCTGCCAATATTTAAAATATTTTTTTAGCATTTCATGAGCTTGTGATAAAGTATCTTCCGTAAAATATGCACTACCAGATATTCCACAACTGAATTTCTGAATATTTTGACTGCCTTACCAACGTACCTTAATTCGCGGTGACAAGAAGGGGTACAATTTTTGGGTAATGAAATTCTCCGGTTACAAAATCATCGGTAACGTGCAGAATATGCATGTAAGTCTGTCTATATATCTGTCTTCGGAATGTATTCGCCTTCGTATTAGTCTTTGTGTATTCCTCTTCGTATTCGTCGTCTTAATCTTTTTCGTAATTAACCTCTTCGCCGTCTTTGTATTCATTTCCGTATTTCGTAATCGTTGACATTTTTTTCTTCGTATTCACCTTCCCATTTGCCTCCGTATCAGTCTTCGCCTTGATTTTCGTATTCGTTTTAGTCGTTGTCGTTGTCTGTGTATTCGTATTCGTCTTCTTCGTAATTATCTTCGTCGTCGTCTTCGTATTCTTATCGGTATTCGTTTCAGTAGTGTATTTGTATTTGCCTTTGCAATTATCTTCGAAGTCGACATCTTCTTCGTATTCATGGTTGTTTTTGTACTCGTCCTCGTATTTGTGTTCATGTTCGTATTTGTCTTCTTATTCATATTCATTTTCGTTCGTATTTGTGTTCATACACGCCTTCGTATTTGTCCTCATTATTATGTCCTTATTCATCTTCGTATTCGAGTTTGTCTTGGTATATTCTTCATATTTGTCTTCCTACTTGTCCTTGCATTCTTGTTCGTATTCGTCTTCTTATTTGTCTTAATACTAGGCTTCGTGACTAATATATCCAGGGTACTTAAACATATTGAAAGGAAAAAAAAGAGAAAGCAGGAGAGTGGCCGATAAAAATATTTGACATAGGATTAGGGGACGCGATTTAAAGCGCTTCATAACTTGTAATTCTTGTTTCAACGGCGAGTGACTATCCTGCGCGGTCGGCGCCTCGAGGGAATGTTAATCTATCCAAAAATTGCTATTTCTGGAGGACAACTCCATCAAGAGCTTAGATAGCCTAGGAAAGGAAGGCCTTCTAGGATTCGCTAGAAAAGCAAGGTCATTTAGAAACAGGTCTAACCTATTCTATGAAAGGATATTTATCCCTGTTTTTCAATTTTGAAAAAAAAAAACAAATTTAGACCCTAAAAGTTACCGACAAATCTTTTCACGGTTATGTTATAGGATGTAAATAGATTATGTTTCAATGGTACGAATAGTGGTGGATTCAGTTTCGATTTTTAGTCATTAGAAATCAATTTTTTATTTTAGCGGTCGCTTTTGGGTATGCAACGGCAAACCGCACCGAGTACTGCTGCCATGAAATAGCGTAGACAAAAGTTAACGTACAAAGGCGCAAATAGCTCTCTCTTTATATGGTATTATTTTTTCGAGCGTCTGTAGTCGTCCTCTGCTAAGTACGTACTGGACAGTGATAGATGAGATGCAGCACACTCTCCTCCTCTTCTGCGTGTGTGTAGCTGCGACAGTAGTTGGCGCGATTACTCCTGATCTTAAGGCATGCACGTAATTTAGACAGTGACCTATGAAGACTCTTGTGGGAATGGGAATGGATACCGCGTTCCCTTTTAACCCCAAGAGTACAGACGGGCGTTTTTTTTTGTCGTAAAAGCGCCAACCAGGTAAGATTAGCCGTTTCACGGAGTAGGAGGTTTCAGCAGCGTTCAGCACGAAGTAGCACAGGGCCCAACACTGATGTGAAGCATACAATTTCATTCATCTTGTTATATATATGTGTACATAGATTTTTGGTATGTATATCATATGGTAACATAATTTAAGTATATAAGTATCAACAATCTGGTAACTCTGTTTTGAACGATCACTGAAAATAAAGACAGTAGCTGATGGCGGTTTCCTGCGAATACAACACATCTTAAACAAATTCTTAAGTCTGTCTATGACATTCGCTTGAATACAAGTGAAAAAAATAGTCTTTAATTGCTTACCTAGACTCTGGACCACTTTATGTTATAAAAGTTAAGTGCTTCACTTACCTGAAAATAAAAATAAAATCATTATTAAAGATATGTAAGTACAATCTTCTATTTTGTAATGTAATTGTAATGTGATGTTTTAGTGCCGTACAACTTCATTCGTGTCTTAATTTAACTACATACCTTCTATCTAAGTTGGTGCAATAAAAAAGTCTATCTGAAAGTTATTACGCTGGGTAGTTGTCGACTGATTATAAAAATAAGTTTTCGGGACGTGCGGACAATCTTAAAAGGAAGTTTCATTTCATTTGAATATTTAAAGTCTCATTGAATCTGAAAAAGGTTTCGCTTTGTTTGAAAATGGTTTCATTCAATTTGAAAAAAGTTTCATTTAAACTGAAAATGCTATATTAGGGACAGATCATGCTGGGTAAATGCCTGAGTAAGTACCAACACTTTATAGGTAGCTTTATCGCTAATAACACTTTTGATTTTTTTTTGTATTCGAGCATACCCTGCGCAGAGACTAATTTTTAGAGTCTGACCGATTAATCGGCATAGGCATCGGCTAGTATCGGTACAAAATTGAGCATCGGCATCGGCCTTTTTTCGCCGATTCTTTGGAAGTTCTTTTCATACGTTCAGGTGGAGCGACAGCCAACATCAAAAAACATTTGCAGGCCGCTCACAAAAAATTAATTTTTTTGGTTTGGTTTGGTGTTTTTTTTTTTTTTTTTTATGGAGAACACTGTCAGCAAAAAAATTACGGGGATATTATACCAGCTTGAAACTTGCACTTCATTATACTAGAATTAAATGGTCTTCAAAACTACATACCAAAAACAGTGATTAAAAAGTTTGAAATTTTGGTGAAAATAAGCAGAATTTTTCTGATTTTTGTACAAAGTCTGAAATCTGAATTTATATGGTGTTTGTTGTATGTATACCAGCTAAACTTTTATAAAAAAAAATAATAAACATATATTGTGGACCACTATATGTATGTCCCTACATACGTAGCATATAAGTTCTTATCCATTGAGTAAAAAAGAGTGTATTTTAAGACAAAACGAAATTAAATTTTATGTTCCTAAATATTTTTAGCTTAGCACCATATAAAAGTGTTTTATGTAATGTACATAAATGTGATATATGTACATATATTTTTACACATACGTGCATGCACATGTATGTACATACATGTAATGTTGCATAACAAGTCAATTAATTCAATGATTTGTTTTCTTTGGTTTTGTTAACTCCGTTAAATTAACTGATTTTATGAATTTATACATTCATTTCTATTTTTTTATGGAATCGGCATCGGCATCGGTACCTGAAATAAAAATTGGAGTCGGTCGGACTCTACTAATTTTACCACTTTGCACCACGAACGCGTATGAAAAGGGAGTAGTAGCTTTTAGGAAATAAAAATTTGCGCCAGCTAAGATTTGAACCAAGGACGTCAATCTTTCTGAGCGAATACTCCGTCTGCGTGTCAACGTCGCATATAAAATTTCGTTTCTTATACGGAGAGAATTTTTTTCTTAAACCAAAGCAAAAACAAAAAAAAAAGCGAGACATGTTTTCGAACTTAGAAAATATATTTTTTGTACAATCGAGAAAATCAAACAAAATATTACTTTGTTCATTAACAAAATAGACAAGAAAATTTCTTCTTGATTTAGCCTTGTTTTATACTAAATTAATTAAGAAAGCATTTGTTTAAATCAAGTAAATTTTTCTAGCTTAAGTATTAATATTAAAAAAATATTTACTTAGAACTTATTTTGTTTATTTTATTGTTTTTTAATGTATCGTGGTTTTCTTTTGTTCATTTCATTTTCTTTAAATCTTTAGATTTCATTTTTTTAAAAAGAAAAATATTTTTTATTTCATTTAATTTTTTTGGTTGTTATTTTTTCATTTATCTTTTTTGTCTATTTCAAATCCTTTTTTTAAAAGTAAGGTTTTGTTTTAAAAATAAAAATGTATTGTTTTAATATGTTTCACACTTTATATAAAGTTCACAAAAATTCCAAAATTTTCATCAAAATGTTTAACTTTTTATTCAGAATTCGTAGCCCATTCAATTTAAGTCTAACGAAGTGCAACGTATAAACGGCTAAAAAATACGTTGACTTTTGAGAATTTTTTTTGGTATCGGATTTTTGCACTTTTTTCCATATTAGCATGCATTTCTTATGAAAAAAATGCGGGAGACCGTTAGTAACAAACTTTCAAAAAATTAATTTGCACTTGTTATATTAACAAGTAATTTTTAGCAAAAAAAAACCGACTTCAACTCTCATATAAAAAAATGTATATATATATATATATATCTCATGATCCACTGATCGGATCTTAACCAGATTAGTATGGAACCACCTGTGAGACACTACCTTTCCGATGAAAAAGAAATTATCGAAATGACGTGGTCCAAAGTTATGCGGTAACATACATAAAAAAAAAAAAAAAAAAATATTCATTCCGACGAACTGATAACCTCCTCCTTTTTTTTTTGGAAGTCGGTTAAAAAAAAATAGCAAAAGCAGTCTCAAAAAAAAAAAATTTTTTAAAATTAACGGGCTACAACGTTGAATGTTGCACTTCATTAGACTAAGATTGAATAGGCTTTAAACCTGCTTACGAAAATTGTATAGAAATTCTGAATAAAAAGTTGAAAATTTGGATGAAATTTTTTTGAATATTTGTGAACTTTATATAAAGTGTGAAATTTTGATTTATATGGTTTATATTAAAGAATGAACTATATTTTCATAAATAACACTGGTTTACAGCAAAAATGTTCTATGGATGCCACTATCCAATTGCTATGTAGAATTGCTCGGTGATTCCGAAAATCGAGTTAATTTTGTTTCTATGGATACGTTTTCGAGATATTTGCACTTTACCTTTATTCAGCTTAAAGCAAAAATTTGTTCCGTTTAATCACGTATACCTTACGAACCAATTTAAAAATCTTAATATAAAATACGGCAAATGAAAGCCAATCAAATTCTCCATAAACCGTGTATACATCACTTTCCGACAGGGCTTATAGTTTCTGACAAATTAATTAATAATTCCAGCTTTGTTTTTATTTTTTAATGAAAAAAAAAAATTAAACTTTAACAGAAGAAAAATTTAAAAAATAACAGGTTCTGTGCCAAATTTTTACATTTGTACTAAAGCCTGTTCTGTTACAAAAAAACATCAAGTTACTGATGAAGAAAATCGATGGATAAATACGAAATAAGTGGTCAAATAAAAATGCGCAAGATTATTTGTACAGAAAAAAAAATTAACCCGATTTTCGGAATCACGGAGCAATTCTACATAGAAATTAGATAGTGGCGTCTGGAGAACAAAAACCATATTAAAATTTGTGATCCAGTGTAATTAATGCAAAAAATTTTTCGGTAAAATAATTGTGAATATTATATAAGAACAAAGTATACACTTTCATTTGTCGCCTAGCGTATATGTTTTTCTTATTTATTTTAATTAAAAAAATATATATATTTTTAAAAGGCGCTAAGACCTCTTCGTTAGCAGATTTTTCAATTAGTCTATCGAAAGACAGTAAAGAGCTTTCAAGATAGTTGCCAGAATTGACAATTGTCTTATGAAAGACTTTTGTCTTGTAGGTACTCGTATGAATGCGCATTGCATAAGTGCATACAACATACGAACTTTAGTTTGCATGATATATGTAAGTTGAAGGAAGACAATCCAATATTTCCTCTTACTCTCGTCTTCTCTTTGCTTAATCTTATATGGTGATTAGATTTATTTTCATTTGCACTACTTCTGAATCTGCCTTGGTATGCGCGTTACGCTAAAAGCTAATTTAGCCCGTACTGAGGGCTAAGATGTTTACAAATTAAAAAGAAAATTGTATTGGAGTATAGGGTGAACTGTACTGTAGGGGTATATTTTACATACATTTTACTATAACTTACATATTAGCATTGAAAAAGTGTAAACAGCGAATGCCATTTTACACGGCTCGATCGCCACTTTGGCCGCCATCTTTTGACCGGATTTTGCCTTTAGTCTACTCAGTTCAGTTCGTTTCCAGCAAAAGTAAAATGCTGTTTAAACGACATATTTCAGCCGAAACGTGTGCGGGGGCATTCATTTGCTGCAAAAATATTTTCTCGTTTCCAACCAAAAATTATTTCCCTTTTACTACTAAAATTCTTGCAGCGTTGCAAAGTTAGTAATTTTGAAAAAATGCAAAGCAGCAATGACTTCTGTAAATTTCTTTCAAATGACCAACTGGCTTGACAGGTCATAAAAAGGCGAACGAATATTCCCAAATGAAATGAAACTCACTATCGCCGCTGCTAATGTGCACTTAGTATTTTGTATTGGTAGGCGTGCATGTGACTGTGCAATTCAAAAACGTGTTGCAGTGACAGCAAACAATAACACGCATACATATGTACATAAATAAATAAATAATATAATTTTAACGAGTGAATGCCTATGCAAAATGGCAACGACTGCACTCAAAATTCGTAAATTCAATTTATTGCTATTGTTGTTGTTGCTCATTATGCGCGCAATTGCACTAGAAGTGAACAGCTGACGTTGCTACAATTATTTGCATGCTCGGCTGGGCGTTTTGCATTGGTAAAAGCGATGGCGAATGGCTGCAGTACAGCAGAAGCAGAAGCAGCAGCGGCAGCGACGGCGACAGCGACAGCGACCATTTTTTGGCAATTGCAACAGACGCGAAAGTGGTCCATTGCCAATGGTGTAACATTAAAATTTATTATATCCAAACACAGAAAATTTTGCATTTAAATAACGTTAGCCATTTGTCCAACACGCTTGCGAATCTCTACTCAAACATACACACACAAAAGTAGGAATGCATGCATACATACATATGTACATATACTGTATATGTATGTGCCCACTACTTCCGTTTGCCTGGTTGCCAAACTAAATGAGATGAAATGAAATTTACAAACTGCTACAGCGTACACATTGCAGAGCGAGCAAAGGACCTTTTCTATTTAAGTTTCTGCCTGCCAAATCAGCATTTAAAACGGTGCAAGTGTATGTGTAAATGTATTTGAAAATTCCTTAAAAATACAAGCACACAATGAGAGCCTAGCAACGCTGTGTAGCGTTTGGAATTTTCCAAAAAGAAAAACAAGTACAAATACAATTTAAATGAAATTTGCAAAGGCATTTAATGGCAGGAGAACACGGCGGTGAGCTTCTATGCCATTATCGCGCCATATTGCTGCCAGCAGTTTTTGGAATATATGGACTTGACTGCGTGCCACGTGCGCGGACCTGGCTTTCGAGCATCAAACTGCATGAACAAACGAGTAAATGAAAGCTGGCGCTTACTTTGCCAGCTCACATTTATATATTGTTATACTCATGGAGCATTTGGAGAACGTTTTCACATTCATGCATGTGTATGTAGTACATTATTACCCTCTAGGAGCATAAAGAACCGAAACAAGATATAAAGAATCTTATGGTTTATTAGTGGATATATGAACGCATCTCAAGAGCTGTTACATTTTTCTACAAAAACGTGATGTTGGTCGAAAATGGTGGCACACTTACCTTAGATAATACATTATCTTCAGTTTTGCATAAAGAACAAGATTCTATCGCTAAATTGTATGTAAATGAAAACTTAAAAATGATGTACTAAAAAAAACATTAGTTGAAAATGTTGAATAATGTCATCAGTATCAGTATGTTTTTTATTAAAAAAAAATAGTAAGTGCGCCTGGGCCACACTGGAGAAGTGAAACTTACGTTTCTTATCTATTTTGTCTCATAACCAATGTATCCATACACACATCTGCTTTTGTTTAAGGTTATAATTTTTCTCTTTTTTCTATCTAGATCCCTACCTCTACCCCTGTTCGTTTTAATAACATTCATGTTATTCTGTTTTTCCATTATCTTCATTTTTATCTTTATACTCTATCGATAACAAATCGATAATAACGTCCAACAAAATATCAATAACAAAACCAATAGAAATATCGATAACAAAATCGATGACAAATTCGATAAAAATTTCAATGGCAACATCGATAATACCATTGGTAGCAAAATCGATTAGAAAATCGATAAATATCGATAACAAAATCGATAAATTTCATTTGAAATTGTTGTCAATTTTGCTATCGATATTTTTGGAACTTATCGATACAATAATCGATATTCTTATCGATTTGTTATCGCTTTTGTAATCCATAATTTTAACTATTTTGTTAGCAATATTTTTTATCGATTCTGTTATCGATATTTAACAATTTTGTTATCGATATTTATCGATTATGTTACCGATATTTATCGATTATGTTATCGATTTTGTTATCGATATTTATCGATTTTGTTAATGATATTTATCGATTTTGTTATAGATATTTACCGATTTTGTTGTCGATATTTATCGATTTTCTTATCTTTTGTAAAAATTTCGATAAAAATATCGATAACAAAACCGATAAAAATATCGATTATTTTATCGATAAGTCTCGAGAATTCCGAAAATTTCTAAAATCCCAAAATAGTTCCCAGATTGAGTCTCTGTGTCTCTCTATATATCCTTTCCTATTTAATTACCTTTATTTTTATCTATCTTCCCCTATCTTCGTCTTTACTTATATCGGTTTCCTCATCCTCATCTTTGTTTTTACTTTTATGTTTATTATTTTCTTCATCTACATATTCCCCTTCACCTTTACCCATATATAAGTAAAATGTTTAAATTTACCTTGGTCTTCATTTTTGCCTTTATCTTTACGCATCTTTGTTTTTGTTTTTATTTTTACCTTTGCCTTTACCTTTATCTTTATCTATGTACGTAGTCACCTTTACTTTCATTCTTGTATTGGTCTTTTTCTAAGTGTTATTTTTTAACCTTTTATTAGCAAAGTTTTGTTAAATTAATGTATACACACAATAAGCATTGTTTCAGCCCCAACCATTTCCGTTGCATCATTTCCGTTGCACCATTTGCGTGTGCAATTTCCGTTGAATTTGCCAATTTACTCCCAACCAACCAACCGCCGCTAAAGAAGTTTCACTTCAATAATATTTCAAACTTGTATCACGGCATACTAACACAAAATGACTAACATGGAACACAGTGCTGCCGTTTACTGCACACCCTATTGTGCTCTACTCCCCCGTTACTTTGCTGTAACTATTTGCAGTAAGTAAATAAATACTGTCATTGCAATAACGATACCCAGCAGCGATACTGCAGTGTTTGTTTTGATGGCAAGCAGGCACTGAATTTCACTTTACTGTAACGAGAATTTGCTTAATTACTGCATTTCTTATACTGTACAGTAGCGTACAGTCACAGCAAAACCATTTGCGCACACCTCTTATATACATTATAAATAATATATATATTTTTTTATTTATTTATTTATTTATTTATTTAGTCTACAGAAAAATGTTTTCTTACAGACAGTTGAGATAAAAAGATTTAGAATATTTAAGTATGTGTGATACATTACAGAGTGAAATAATTATAAATATTAACTTGTAAAGATAACAATGATATTCAATAGCAATTTGGGTAGCTGGCGAGGCCTTGTCTCCAGTCTACTTTTGTGTGCGGCGGGCGGAAAGACCTAGTTTCCGCTCCGCCCTGTTCACAGGCCGTTGATCATGGTCGGAAAGGCCGAGCTTCCGATCCATGTTCCCGTAGTCGTTACTTTGTAAGTGAGGCAGGCGGAAAGTCCTAGTTTCCGCTCCACGCTATAGACGAACTGTTGGGCGAGGTCGGAAAGGCCGAGTTTCCGATCCCTGCTCCTATTGTCCTACGCGGTCGCGGAAATATACGAAGCCGTTACAATTGTACTAAGCCGTCATAGATATTGTGTAATTTTTTCGTTCACGGTTGCAGATATTAGTTTATTTAGTTAACTTGTTGAGCAATGTTTTCTTTATTACAAAAAGCGATTCAGATATGTCGATGCAATCATAATGCTTGTTAAAATCTTGGCATAAGCACCGAAAAGCATCATGCATTTCAAAGTTTGATTTACAAATACTCAACACAATAGGTTTAAAAAGTCTCGTGGGTCTTGTAGGAATACAAAAATTTATCTCACTCAGTAAAAAGGGACTACTGACCATCCCGTTCATTAATTTAATTAAAAAAAGAACACCAAGCATCTCTCTACGACTCTGAAGCGTCGGCAAATCTATAAGCTTCAGGCGATCCTTGTAGGGTGGGAGATTTTTAGACGAGTCCCAACATAAATTTTTGAGGGCAAATAACAGGAACTGTTTCTGCACTGATTCGAGCCTGTCACTATGAATTTGATAGCTAGGATTCCATACTATAGATGCATACTCCAAAATCGGTCTAACTAGAGAGGTAAAGAGAACTTTAGTGACATAAGGATCGTTGAACTCCTTGGCCCAGCGCTTAAGAAAAGCCAACAATCCTCTAGCCCTAATCACGCAGGAGTTTATGTGAGACTTGAATTCTAGTTTCGGATCCATAGTTACACCTAGGTCAATGAAATTGGTCACTTGCTCAACATTGTGGTCAGATATCATATACGAATTTGGATAGAACGATTTTCTAGAGAAGGTCATGAATTTACACTTTTTCAAATTTAGTGACATGGAATTTGCTTCACACCATTCGAAAATGCAGGTTAGGTCAGCTTGCAAATGCTCCCTATCTTCTGCAGTACTAATGTACTTAAAGAGCTTAACATCATCAGCGTACATTAAGCATTTCGAGTAATTCAACACCTTAGGAAGGTCATTTATAAATAAAATAAACAAGACGGGACCAATATGGCTGCCCTGAGGTACGCCGGATGTGACATGTATTGGCCGGGAGGTACAATTTTTAAAAATTACTCTTTGTTTCCTATCCACTAAGTAAGAAGAAAGCCAGCTGAGAAGAATAGGAGGGAAGCCAATTCGATCAAGTTTATATATAAGGGTTGAATGAGATACCTTGTCAAATGCCTTGCTGAAATCAGTGTAAATCACGTCCGTTCGAAGATTGTTTTTAAACCCATTAGACACATAAGTAGTGAATTCAAGAAGATTGGATACAGTTGATTTACCTTTGCAAAAACCGTGTTGCGATAGATCAATAGCAGAAGTAATAGAGTGAGATAGTTCTTCCGTAACGATTGCCTCAAAAACTTTAGCAATAGCACAAAGCTTCGCAATTCCTCTATAGTTTACGATGTTAGTCCTACTTCCATTTTTATAAAGTGGCAAGATAAACGAATCCTTCCAGGAAGATGGGAAGACACCCTGTTTTAGGGAGCATTAAAAATATTTGCCAGAGGCTTATACAAATACTCTGCACAACTTTTAAGAACACTTGTGGGTATACCGTCTGGGCCAGCTGTATATGAAATTTTCAAACAATTCAAATGAATGAGGACGTCCGCAGCAGATATCGATGGAATTCGGATACAATCAAATGATGGCAGATCGAATGGGTAGCTAGATAGATTCGAATTCAGTTGGGAAGATGTAGAACTGGCAGAGTAGTTTGACTCGAAGAAACCAGCAAACATATCGGCAATAATATTTTCGTCACTGGAAACTAAGTCATTTAACTTCAATGTTGAGGGATAACCGTTAGTCTTACGCTTAGTGTTCACAAATGCGTAAAACGATTTGGGATTAGAAACTATATTGAGTCGAACCCTGTTAATATAATTATTGTAACACTTTTTGTTCAATACATTGTATTTATGCCTAAGAATGGAGTACGCGGAGTAGTGAGAAGACAAGCCAGATTTTTTAAAAAGCTTAAATGCTTTGGATTTTTGATTTTTTAAGCGTTTCAATTCGCCAGTAAACCACTGCGCGTTAGACGTTACGTTAGCTTCCTTAACAAGAGGAATGATTTTACTGAAAATGTGGCGTAAGGAATTGCTAAAATGTAAGGCACTATCTTCAGCATTCCCATCATACTGGGGCCAAGTTATCTTCGATATCTCTAACCTAAGTTTATTATAATCTGCTGTTTTAAATGAGTAACGCTCCGCTCTTGATTTTTTACTGATAAAGCAACATGAGTTGCGTGAATTTATCAAGGACAATTCTAGTGGTGGGTGGTGAGAATCAACAGGGGTAATCAAAGCATAGCTAGGGGCTATTGTGACGTTGGAAACATCGTCCACAAAAACTAAATCCAGACATTTACCTAAGTTATTACTAACAGAGTTGATCTGGTAAAGACTAAGATCTGACAGATCGTTCAAAAATTGATTGAAGAGATCACGAGAGGAATTTGGTACTAGAATACCATCTATTAGATCCCAAGAAACACCCGCAAGATTGAAGTCACCCAGGACAATAACAGTATCGGAGGGCTTCACCATGGCATGTAGAGAGAGCAGTAAGGAGGAGTGTTTTAAATAAACAGAAAGGCTCGAGTTAGGTGGTATATAAGCAGCAACAAGATAAACGCTAATAGAATGATATCTTATTCGAACGCAGAGGAATTCAACTTCATCGGTGTCAGTGAACTCAATTTCTTCAGAAGAAAGGTCAGTCTGGACAGCGATTAAGACGCCTCCACCTTTTTTATTTAAACGGTCGTTTCGAAACACTTCATACTTAGGACACAAAATTTCCGAGTTGAACACATTCGGCTTGAGCCAGGTTTCAGTAAACACCAGTACTTTGAAGTCAAAATCATAGGACTGCAAGTGTAACCTTGATAGCTTTGTGTTCAAACCTCTCACATTTTGGTAGTAAATGCTAATGGTGAGGTTACTTATTAGTTTTTTGATGCCGAGGTGGAAAGCGGAAGTTGAGCCAAATTTTGCCCTTGCGGTCTAGATCTAAATTCAAATTCGCGAATGAAGGCACCGCTTGGCCAAAAAGATGGGCTCATTACAATATCAAAGCAGTCTTCGGATATGTCTATTTTAAAAGAAGAAATGCTTCTTTCATACGAGAATCTGAACTTGCGTACATGCAACTCATTTGCTATCAGCCTGGAAGTTAAATACCCCTTCACATCATCGACAGTGGTATCTTTTGAAAACCTAGATATAAAGACCGATTTTTTGGAAGGGACAACGATTAAATCCCTCGGGACGGGGTTAACGCAATCGGAAACGGTTTCAGATGTGGTAGGGGGTTGCGGAACAGCTGTCAACTTTTTGGAAGGAGCAACGATGGCTTCGGATGTGGTAGGGGGTTGAGATGTAGTTGTGGAGTTTTTGGAAGGAGCAACGACTACTTGCATTGGAACGGTGTTGACGCAATCGGAGATGGCTTCAGATGTGGTGGAGGGTTGAGATGAAGCTGTTGAACAGGAATTTAGTGAGGCTCCAGTAGAAGAAGGACGTGGTTGGGGAGATTCAGTCCGCCGAGGAATCGGTGTGTTAAAGCTTATGAGTTCTTTGTTCATAGCTGGAGTCAAAAGTGGGCGGTTCTGCGGAAGATCCAGGTCCACAGTGATGGGATTCAACACAATATTTTCCACGCCTCTCCTACGTCTCTTAAGACCTTTTCCAGGAGAAGGAGAGGAGGAGGAAGTATCTAATAATTTAAATTCTTTGAATTCATCCTCACACTTCTTGAACTTCTCGTTGAGCAGTTTTAGCTCTTTGCTTATCTCCGAAAATCCATTTCTAGCGGTTCTAAATAGTTTACAGAGATCCACAACAGTTTTTTTACACTTTGGACATGACCAGCGAAGTCCATTGTCTCCAGTAATCATATCCAGAACTCTCCCATTAATACCAGCACACTTTAAATGAGACAGTTCATCGCAAAGCCAGCACGCCACAAAACGGTCCGAACCGGCTTTTACATTACATTTTTCGAACAGACAGGACATTTTTAGCGAATTTTATTAAAAAAGAATAAAAATAGCGAAATTAGGAATGTATTGTACGAAAACGTTTCAAGCTCACAGTAATTGGCAGTTTAATAGCTAGTGGTCTTATTTAGTGAAGTTCAATGGTTAGAAATCGTGCTGAACTTAACAGTTTTAAATCCACTGAGTTAACAAAATCAGCTGTCACCAAGAAAGCGACTGTCGATGATAAACAAAGGTGTGTGTAAAGCGCGAAAGAAAGCAAAATGAACAAACAAATGCGATATTCCTTACACTCTCACGCAAAAGCAACAATAATGCACCAAAACAGGCAAATATGCACGAAGGCCGACTAAATAAAACTTTTCAATCAACGCACTTTATGACTAAATCAAGTCAATTTATTGGAATTTGGCTTCAGTAAACTTTTTACGGTGTGAATAACACAAATTAGAACTGCTTAGCACTTTGTAAACGAGTTAAACTTTGGAAATTCTTTCAAGCGAAAGTTTAAGTGACCGCACAGTACGAACGTTGCCAATATTGATATTATACGTTGATATTATACATAAATATCGTCGTTTAAAGTACAAAACCGCTTAACTGACATTTTTAGCTGGAAATTGGATTTGCTCACCGAAGCTTTTGACTCAAGCCTTATCCATTCGTCCTGAAATATACTAGCCAGAAAAGCCATTTTTTTTATAAAAGAGAGAATCATTTTTAAATATGAGTGTTTTTACTTTCTACATACGCTTTTTTGCGTTGTTTATATGCGGTTTTGTACTTCAAACGACGATATGTATGTATATCTGTGTATATAAGTTACACATTGGTAAGGTGTTTTCTCTTAATTCGAGAGGTCATTCAAAGACCGAAAATAAATTGAATTACTGTGAATATTCACAGGACTATTGTATGCCTCATACATTGGGAATTGAGCAAGAGAGAGTCTTTTAAGGTAGTTGTTCACGGCACATATGAAAATTCAAGGGAAGGGAGTTCTGTTTAGAAAGAGACAAACCAAATCAGTCATGCATTCGAGTATCTCAAATCTTCAAGTCCAGACCATACATCAAACTAAATTCTAAACATTGCAGTACTGGGGAAATCAACTAGTTTTTACTTTATTTTCGTTTTGGGTCACCAATCCTAGAGGTAGGTATTGCTTATTTAGTGGTGTTTCTTGAACAGGGTTGGGAAATCTATATATATTTTTTGTCCAGGTCATCAGATCTGCACCGTTCCTCCAATTTACAAAACTGAGGTGTTAAATTAAAGGGCTTGCGTTGTAGATGTGCAATAAGGTTTTACTTTTTCGAAAAGAATTGCTACCTGTTAAACAATTAAACTCTAATTATTTACTAATCAGTGCCATTAAGCGCAAATTATTAAAAGAGTTAAATAAATTGTTAAAATATGGGTATCAACCGAATTGGTTTTAAAAAGGCTTGATACCTTAACTACGTGTAGTAGGGTTGCCACATGTCTAAAAAGTCTAATCCAATTTTAATTAAACGAATTATGTAAGTGAATAAGGTATTACCATATAGGTTTCAGAAAAAAGAGGTTTAAGAAGGTAATATGAAATTATTTTGGAAAGGGTTACCACCTGTTTGAAAAGTTGAATTACATTTATTTATACCCAAGTTATATGAAATATAAAAAAATTGTTTTAAAATGAAAGAGTTTTAAGAAATATTTAGTTTGGCAATTTACAATACTTTTGATATGTCTGAGGGTTGCCATCAGTTTAAAAGGTTAAATTCAAATTATTGAATAAGTTAAATGAATTACAAAAAGATAGTTATCAATCGAAAAGAGGTTTAAAACCCTTTAATTCCCAACTATATTTAATAGAGTTGCCACGTGTTTAAGAAATGTAATTCCACTTAATTCATCAGTTACTTGAAATATTTAAAGCAATGCTATGCGAAAGATATTTAAGAAAATTTAGTTGGAAAGTCGTTTTTTAGAGGTTGCCGCCTGTTCTGAAAGTCGAATTTAGTTTAATTATACACAAATTATATGCAATCTTAAAATCGGGTTATTAAACAAACGAGTGTTTAGAAATGTTAAGCTTGAACGTTTAGAATCTTTTTAGGGTGCCTGAAGAGGGTTGCCACCTGCTGAAAAAATTAAATTCAAATTATTAAATTATTGTATAAGTTAAATGGATTGTCAATATATTCAATCGAAATGAGTTTGAAAATAATTTATTTTTAACTGTAGTTAGGAGAGAGAATTGATCAGAAGATTTTAGGTAGAAAATACTTTCAAAGAGGGTTGTCACCTGTTTAAAAAGTAGAATTTGTTTTACTTATACACAAGTTAAAAGAAATATCGGAATATTAGTGTGAAACGAAAGAGTGTAAAGAAAACTTTTGTTTGATAATACTTTTAATTAGGTTGCTACCTGTTTTTTTGAAGGTCATTAGATTTTCATACCCCGTTATTTTGAATTTCCAACTCAAATTAAAGAACTGGGAGTGTACTTTAATGTGCAATAAAGTTTTATTTTTTGAAGCTTAAACTTTTTAACGGTATAGAGTGGTTAGAAATTTTATGAAAAGAAAAACTGACACCATTTTATACGAATCTTATGGAATTGTCTAATGGTTTAACCAGCCACCGACAGAGCACCCTTCCGTGCTTGCCGTCCGTACCAACATATCAAATTATTGTCGATAGAGAGAGAGAGAAGCAACGACGTCACCGTCTAGCGGTGGTGTGTTTTCGTTAATACGAAAATCACATAAAATAGGTCCTGTCAGCTGACGCGGTCTCCGATTTTACGTCGGTGGCTGCTTGAGCTTTAAGTTCGGTGTAGTTTTATAGATGCCAAATATGTTCACAATTAAATTATTAAACTAAATATAAGCTGACATCTTCTTCCTCTTCTTGATTAGCGCTGTAACCGCCTGAGCAATTTTGGTCGAGTCATCATTAGTTCATCTGTCCATATACTGGGTGAAAATAATTAGTAATTTAAGTACGTCCTGGGTATCGGTTACTAGATCGCCATGGTTGTTCTTACAGGAGTTCACCCTGGTCTTGGAACGTTTTGTAAATCTCCTCCTAACTGTCTAGTGTTGACATACGAAGCCACAAACAATTCTAGCCCTATGCCTGCCTGTGCAAAAGTATGTTATAATAACTCTACCTTTTCATAGTTTTTATCGACATGGGCACAGCCAACCCAATTAGGCCTGGTTAGGTAAAATGTACTATACTTTCTTAAAGGAGAAAAGAGACTGTCTGCTAGTTTTCGTTGCAAAGGCGAGTATAAATGGTGTAAAGAAATCGAATTTGGAATTTTATTTTCTGCTACGACTTTCACGTGATTTACTACGTTTAGGAGTAGTTCTGTCTTAGACAAACTTTTACCGAACATTGAAAGCGAACTGAACAATTGAAAAAATTCAAACTGAAGTTAAGAAACTTAAATCATTTAGTACATTTTCCTGCAGAATATTCAGAAAAAAACTACAATGATATAAAATAGCTTAAATTGAATAAGCAGCAAGTCATGTTTGTGGAACATAAATAAACAACAGTTGCTGGCGCAATAGAACGCTACTGCGATACAATGCATGGCTGTGCCCCGACAAACACACACGGAAAATCATACATAACTACATACGTACATAAATAATGCTGGCTACCAGCGACGCGGCGCTGTAAGGATATACTTACAAATTGCTTAACTCTTTCGCATACAAAAACCAACCAAGGCAGCAGTAACCTCATTGAATTGTAATTTGCTAAATGCGAATGCCTTGTTACAATCTTTTTTAAATTCTAAGCCTAAAGCCCTGGTGCGCTTAGAAAGCCTCGCTTGCCCGTAAGCATAAGTAATGTGCATTGTTTTTGCTGATATTACATTTTTTCTTTTTTGATTTGAATGGGCGACATGTGGTTGCCAGAAAACAAACAAAAATCAAATAATGTCTTAAATTGCAAGCTGCCGCCAGCACATACGTACGGAACCACAAATGCATGTCAGTACATACCCTGCAGGAAATGGGGTTATAAGTGGCTTTTTAATGGGTTATTTTCTTCGTCTGGGACTAACTACTTTTGTAGGGCGATGACCGTAAAAAAGTGAGAATTGGTTTTCTCTAAATTAGGTGTCAACTAACTTCAAACTAAATTATTTTGGATTGAAAAAATAAATTTTTTAAAATTTTTATTTATTTACATATTTGTTAATTTGTTTACATATTATCAATAATATCAAACTGATAATATACATGTAGATTTCCGATCTTCATTTAATTTTTGCTGTATTGGAAAAAGCATCCGTGTAGTGCAAAAAAGGTGTATGCAAAGTAATTTTTGTATAAGGATATGTAAATAGAAACTTGTTTAAAGAAAACAAACTCCCGATTAAGTCAACATGACTCCTGCATAACTTTACAACTCATTTAAAATTAGTTTAATAAAAAGCTATTTATAAGTGGGGTATTATCGAATTTCGAAAGTTGGAATTTTTAACAATTGATAATTTTTTACTGCAGGGTAAGTGCATATGTGTATATATGTAAGTTAAGCATGAATGTTTCTTTGCATTTACTTTATTCTCACCATTTTTCAGAATTGCAAAATGTTAACTAGCATTTAACCATTTGACTTGATTTGCCAAATGCAATAAAGGATTCAATTTTATTGATGGTGAATTTATTGCTGCCGTTGTGATGCCTTCTGCTACCTGCTGAGCTGAGTTGAAATTGATTAGATGCATAGATAGAACTGAATTAAATTTTATCGCAGCGGAGATTTAAATAAATAGTATTCTAATGCTAATATGGAATAAGACAAAGGAAAATTTCAATAAAGGAAATTATGTATTTAAAAGATCCTAAGCAGAAGCATTTCTGTGCCGTTAATTCTTTTTCTCATAGAAACTGTTTCGCAAAGTGGGTTGAAAATAAGCAGATAATAAGAACATAGAGTAGTGTAAAATAGGGCAATCCCTCCTTCCAAAAACAATGCTTTAGGATTGATATAAATCATGGTAATCCAAAAAGCAAGTTTTTGCTTAGTATTATACAAATTTTATTAGCTAACTTGAACTTATAAAATCAAGACAATACTGTAATCAGCAGATTTTAATATCATTTGTTTAAATTTTAATGACATATGTCCCCAAAACTATGTTCCTAAATATACATTTTTTAAATGCCCATATGCCAGATGACGACTCGACCAACTCTTAAATATTGTGCAGAGAGCTATTTGTCTGCTAGGACCTTCAAGGATATGCTAACATATACATACTAATACTGGTTCCCCAATAAGAAGTCTAACTTGGGGAGAATTGTCCAAGGCGAGATGAAAAAAAATAAGTCTAAATTGGAGCCTATGTACCTCCATATGAATCGAAACGTTCTCAGATTTTGAAGCATTGAACACAATTCAGAAAAAAAATATGCACCGCAATGATTCTAATTTTTTCCCCAGAAACAAATAAACTCATCTAAAAAGCTGTCAAAGTCCGGTTAATTTAAGTAAATCAGGAGAAGAAGACATAGACATGAAATTGTGTGACCTATTTACTTATCGATCATACAAGGCTTAATATGAAAATCATTTAAATCGATGCTTTACATAGTATATCTACCATACCACTACTTGTTGTTGAGTTTTTGTTATCCTTACTTCCTAACTTTTTTTTTACATTATAAATCCGAAAGTGAGTTCGTTTGTTTGTTACGTTTTCACACTTTAACTACTCCAACGATTATCATGAAATTTTATACACTGGTGTTTTTTAGAACAACCTAAAATATACGATAGATTTAATCTCGATTAGACGAGGGGCATGGCAGCTCCCATAGAAACGGAATTTTTCATACTGCATTTCTCAGGAAATATTTGTAATAGAGTACTTAAGCTTGGTATGAAGATATATTAAATCACTTCCATACTCATGGAGGAGGGCTGCCACCTGTTTGAAAAATCAAATTCCACTTTAAGTAAGGGACTTATTTGAAAATTATATTAAAAAATGGATGTCACGAGGCTTAAAAAAGTTGTAGTTTGAAAATATTTTGAAAGGGTTGCCACCTGTTTGAAAAGTCAAATTTAAAATAATTATTCGCAAGCAATCTGAAAACGGAAGATTGTTAAGAGACCTTCAGATTGAATATTTAAAATATTATTGAGGTGTTCTGCAAGGGTTATCACCCAATTAAAAAAATAATATGGCTATCAATCGAAATGTTTTTGAAAAGGGTTTTAGTTCTAAACTACATGAAGGAGGGTTGCCAACTGCTTGAGAAATCAAATTCTATTTGAATTAAGGGAATAAGTTAATTGGAATATGTATCAGAATATAGGTGTCAGACCAAAAAGGTTTAACAAGGTTTTAGTTAAAAAATATTTTGGAGAGGGTGCCCAGCTCTTTTAAAAGTCAAATTTAAATTAATTATACTTAAATTAAAGTGCCAAACATTAGAGTATTTGAAAAGGGTTACCAGCTGTTTTAAAACTAAATTCAAATACAGTTATATTATAAGTTAAATGAGTTATTACAATATAGATATTAATCGAAAGAGTCTTGAAAAGGTTTTATTTCTTAACTAGATATGTATAGCAGGGTTTCCACATGTTTAAAAATCAAAATTCAGCTTGAATTATAGGAATTAGGTTATTTGAACACATATGTATGTATATATATACAATATAAGTGTCAAGCGAAAGAGGTTTAAAAAGGTTGCCAACTGTTTAAAAAGTTAAATTCAAGCAGTTCAATAATTTCAATGAATTATTACAATAGGTGTAGTTATAAATCGGAATGGTTTTGAAAGGGCTTCATTTCTAAACGACATGTAAGTGGGCTGTCACCTCTTTTAAATCTCAAATTGAATTCAGGGGATGAGTTAGTTCAAATAGGGTGCATTCCAAAACGTCAAAATACAAAGCATCAGTCTCTTTTATTTCTAAGCTTCAGCAGATTGTAAGGCCAAAGGCGCGCAACTACGGTAAGATGCTAATTTTCAATTTGGTTGCGCAAGTTAGACTTTTTATTCTAGTGCGGTTTAGAAATAAAAGTGACTGATACTTTGTATTTTGACGTTTTGGAAAGCACCCATAGTATCACAAGAGAGAGATACAGAAAGCGTTAGTTTGAAAACATATGTAAGCAGAAGATTAAGGAGGCATTGAAAAACATTATCGGGAAAGTGTAGAAGCACAAAATGTATGGCTAGGATGACAAAAAATTCAAAGTTTTGCTTATGGTGCATTCAATCACTCAACTAAAAAACAAACTCTCAAACACTCTGTAGTATTACCATTTCTAAACAACTACATACAAACTTCTTCTACAATTTGTAAATCAAAATAAATTAAAATAAGAAGAATTTTCGCAAATTTTGTTATTAAAGCTGATCGGGGCAAAAAGCTAGCAACAGCAAAATATGGAAATTAAATTATTTTCCCATACATACACTAAAAATATATCTACATACATGCAGGTCACAAGATTTCTTTGAAGCATACAAAGTTCATGACTAACCTTTCCCAAAATTTATTTTATTGCAAGCGTTATTTTCTTGTTACCAACATTTTTATTAGTTGTTGTTTCGTTTTATTTTTCTTTTGGTATGCTTAAATGGTTAGCCGCATACAAATAGGCTAGGAGCGCACACACAAACGATTACATAAATAACAGGCTTATATTTAGTATGTGTGTGTGTGTGTATGTGTTACTGCGGTAGTTTGCGGTAGTGTGCGCAAGAAAATGCTAAATTGAATTTTCAGTTCGACAGCAGCAATAATAAGTTGCCTTCATGGCACCATACACTTGGGCATGTGAATACAGTGCGCGTCAAAAGATAGCACAATAATTGAGTTTCTTTACAATTAGCAAGCCTTTATATTTCACAGTTTACACTTCGAGCATCTTGCGGGTAAAGAGAACTGCTTAACGGTTAAATATTTGATGTTTTAAAATGTGATTTATGTTCAAGTTGATTCTCAAATATAAATTAGCCACATACTTTTGAGCCACACCGTATATGATTTACATATTTGGTATATTGCTTGTACATTTTGGTTTGTGCAAAACCTCGCATGAGGCCAAAGATAAAACAAACTAAAGCAAAAACACAAATGTTCACATAACTAAATACACAGTCAGTTTTTCTCACTATGTACTTTCTTTTGCTGGAAGCCTTCTAACAAATTTTAGCTAGTGTTGCTATGCGGGCATGTTGCTGTTATAGTCTTTTAAAGCCAGCAGCAACAAAACCAACAAAAACAATAACAACAAAAGGAAAGAAAAATATTTTATAAATTAGAATATCTTTTACAAAGATCTCGACATGCATGAATTATGATACCAGCAACTGGCAGCTATGTACATAGATATAAACCCACTAAACAAAAAGTACTGGGAAGAGTTCGCAACTATTTATATTAGGGCGGAGTAATTTAATTTCGAAAAAAGCGTATGGCTTATTCGAATTCTACATTGTATTCTAAGCAAAATATTGAAAAAATTGTATACCAAAAATGACGTTTGACCCTCCCAATTTTTAAAAGAGAAATCAGTGTATAATATTTTTTTTTCTGAATGAAATTAATTTTTCATTTACAAAATTTTGTGTTTTCTTCATATTCACAAGTTCGTCGTGCTTATTTATTTTGTACAAAATTTTTTGGTGTAATTAAAGATAAATTTCGATCAAGAAAGTTACAAAATACCGCTTTTTCTTAGGGGGGTCAAACGTCGTTTTTGGTATATAGTTTTTCGCCATTTTTGCTTAGAACTAATCGTAGAATTCAAAATTGCTATATGCTGTTTTTAAATTTTGTTCCAAACAGATTACTCCACCCTAATGTATATGTATAAGACTTTTAACTTCTCAAAAAGATAATACAATTTTTCAAAGTGGCAAAAATATTCTTTAAATGTATGCATCTTCAGGTCTTTCCCTTTAAGTATTCTAAACAGAAAATGTTAGTTGATAAAATCAATGATAGCTTGCGGTTTTATTTAGGATTAGTAGAGACCATTGGGTATCGGAACCTTAGCTTTCAGTTCCGAGATTAGAAACTGATGGAGACTTCTTAAAAGAAAAGTTAGCCTTATACCCTACCAAACTATCAGAGAGTGCTTACTGCAAGGATGTACACGTGACGGTCAGTATGCATTAGGAGGGTTTGTAAACCTAAGCTTGTGTGCTTGTTTACAAAAGATATAGCATATCGTTTAATCTCGTTTACTTTCAGACCAATTCGCTTTGCTTCCACACGAATCTTGTCAAAACTTTTGCAACAACATAGAGGAAAACTCAGAAGCAAAAAAGCTGGGAAAAGTTCTGTCGAAATATTCTTCAAGTACGAACTCTATCCAGAAGCCTAGCGGAGACTGGACGTCATCATGTAACGAACTTCTGGAGATCCTTATGAGCTCTCGCTTCTCGGAGTGCTCTGACGACACCACCGGCACTTCGCGCAGTCCTAGGACCCAGTCGTCCCTCGGTGAAACTGTCAGGAACATTGTAAGTTATGAGAGTCCACCCTCTGTATCCTTCCAATCCTACAAATCTCCGGTACTTGATGGAATCTTTCCCCTCCAATTACAAGAAGCTAAATACATACTTTGCCCTCTGATTTCTTACATTTTGCAGCCTGCCTAACCCTAACTTACATACCATGCGAGTGGACGAAGGCGAAGGTGGTCTTATGAACAAACCGAAGATTTACAGGCCTATAAGCTTTACTTCATTCTTTCTTAAAACTCCAGAGAGGCTCATTGACGAGTATATTCGACGTAATAGAAAAAATAACAACCTCTTCTCGAACCAGCGTACATATTCCAAGGGAAAATCCGTTGAAATCGTATTGACGATTGAAAAAGGATTGGCCATAAGGGAATACATGCTCCGAGATTTCCCGATATAGAGCGTGCATTCAACAGTGTCTATCTGTAGTCCGTTGTTAATTCCCTCCCTATGGGTGGCATGCAACCGGATCTGGTGGATCGAGTTGCGCTCCTTCTCCAAGAGAGAATTATTGTATTAGAACAGGGGGACGGCTCTATTTCAAAGTATTTGACCAGAGAAACTGTACCAGGGGGTATTCTTTATCTTCTACTGCCTTTGCACTGTCCACTAAACCCACCAAATCTCTGGAAATATTGTTAAATATTCCACCTGTTAATATCTACGGCAAATTTTGAGCCGGCTGCAGTGCGACCATGTTCAATACGATCCAGCTGCGGATAGACCTCAGATTTTGGCACACAGAAGTACTTGAAGCTCTACCGGATAAGCTACGATAGTGAGATTATACCACTCACTACTTTGTTGAGACAACAAATTCTCCATAAGAATCTCAGAGTGAAACGAATGGGAAGGTGCCAGAGACTTAAGCTCTGGCTCGAAGGCTATATATAAAGATGGTTCCAAGCTTATCGAAAGAGTGGGTGGGTATCGCGATTTACTCTGGTGAACTTGCGCTAAACGCTGTAAGGGGGCCGCTTGGCGGCTCATCATAACCGCCCCTCCAGGATGGCCTATCGCTATTTACTCTGACAGCCGCGCTGCTAGGAAATATCTTTAATCGAATGGAATAACGTCAGAAGTAGCCATAGCATCTTGCTGCCGGAGAGCTGGTTTTGCGTAAGATAAGCTCAATTTAGTTTGATGATGGCACGCGTGAAGAGTGGAATCTTAGTCTACTTTGTCCAATCCACAAGAAGGGAGATGTGTAGTTTCAGACCTGGAAAATCGACTGTTGACCAGGGCACTCTCGAGTTTAGTGATGGAGGCATAAGTTGGTTGGTCTACTGAGGACAAGACAAGGTAATTCCTGATAGTACAAGAAGAGTGTTGCGTATTGGGGCACACATCATTTTGAAAAGTATTTTTTTTTTTTAAATATTGAAGTACTTTGTCTACGTTGGATCCAGAATTCGCACCATCAAGACAATTTAAAAGCAAAGCTGGGGGTTCCAAATGGTGGTGTCACCACAGGCAGTCACAATTGTCTCTTATGCTGACGACTGCTCGATAATGGCGTCCGGGAATGGAATTGAAGACTTGTGCCCGAAAGTAAACGGTTACCTCGCCGAACTCTACGAAATACTCGGAAACCCTTTTTATCGCCTGGACGAAAGAGTCCACACTACAGCTGGGAATTCATGTTGATGGCGAACCAATTCCGACGGTGAATAACCTAAAAATTCTCGGTGTCACCTCCGATAGTCTGCTGTCCTTCTCGGCGCATATAACCGCAATTGTTTAACAGAGTACAGCGACGCAACAAGGTCCCTAAGTCGCTAGCACTAGAAGTGAGGAAGAAAGGTTTTTAAATTGATGATGATACACATGATGATCTCCGGATGTTCTGAGGTACAAGCAAAAGTCGTGAATTAATATTTTAGGATATTAATATTTGTTTGCTGGGAAATAGATACAAATGAACACCATCTGAAAAGGGCAGCATTGCTTGGGGCATACTTTCGAGCGCATGCGACGTTATTAGTGCTCGTTTAGGCATTTGCTGGTGTTTTGGGTTGATTCGTGTGTTGCATATGAAAATTCATTTTGTTCTATTAGAGATTTGTTTTGTGGTTAGTTTTGCTTCCCGCAAAAACTCGGTCGAAAAGTATATGCATGAAATTGTTTTATTAAATTCATATACATTTATGTACGTCGACCATTTTCCTAGTATTATATTTAAAATATTTTTCGTAGGCAGTTTTCGCAACTGTTTTTCTCAATACAATAACCAAAGGCAATTGACTGCATTATTTAAATTTTAATTTTCTATAGTCTTTTTGGCAATTTTGTTTTATTTTTGGATTTTACAGTAGTCAGCCGGAAATGAAAATTATGTAGACGAAAGCCACAAGCACACTTTTTTTATTAATATTTTATTCTTATACACATAGGTACTATTGGGTAATATGAAAAGTCTGTGGATTGTCGTCACTATGTGGTGTTGATGCCCATACATCTGGCAACACTAATATGGTTGCGTCAAAATGAGGTGCGTTTGAAAAGTGACATTTCAGGCTACATTTCTATCGAAGACAGCTCTGTAATTCGTCGCTCGTGAAAAAAGTTATATTAATTGGAAAGTAAATGAAATATCTAAACAAATACGCTATGTAATGCTTTTTACTATAAAAATCCAGTCAGAATGAGGATTTTTGTCAGTTTAACAATTCCACTATAGTGTGCGGCAGAAACCTAAGGTTAGGAAAGTACCAAAAATGGTTGCGAAGCGGAGACGTTTACTGCCGTTTTTTTTTTAATTTTCTTCACAGAAGCTTTCTCGTAGTTACTAACAACCATACCTAAAACAAATACTACAGGGATCAGCAGATCACTGACAATCACCAATGAAAACAGCTATCAGTCAGCTTTTGAGCTGGTAGTCAGTTTTCTTTGTTAGCCACCGTGCAAACCGAAATCAGGAACTGTCTCCGACATCAGTCAAAGGTACCAATCACCTTTGCCGGAAACTATCACCAAAAAGCACTGTGTCAAACGCGGCAAACACCAACGACTCTGGAATTTTTCAGGGTCACGCTATTAGTAACCATGTTTTCACTGCTTTTTGTGGCTCTGTAGAATTCTTCACCCAGTAATTTTCTGCTGTGGCGGCCTGAGGGTGCGTTCACACAGAAAGCCGAGCGGCGCCGAGCGAAGCAAGGTGGAACAAAGCGAAGCTGCTGGTGTTCACACTGAACGAAGCGAAGTGGGCTTTTCTTATGGACTCTGCTGCAAAGATACCCCAAAGCTTGCAGTCACTGAAAAGCGGCAAAAATATTTGCTCAATTTTATTCAAAAGTTTCGTTGTATAAAACGTTTTTATTTGAATATTTTGATATCTTGTTTGCAGCAGCATTATGAACCATAAAAATTTAATAGAAAATTCAAAATCAAAAACTGCTTTGTTTTCAGCTCCGAACCGCTTATGAAAAAGCTTGCTGTATGAGCACTTTCATATTGCCATAGCAATTTGAAAGCTTCACTTAGCTCGGAACGACTTCGGTCGGCTCGGCTCCGCTTTCTGTGTGAACGTACCCTATGTCAACATTACACCGAGTGGAAGCTCTATATAGGAATTCCCTAGGTAATAGGTACAGAGCTTCATAAAATGAACGAAAATTTGTAGTTCAGCCTATCTACCTCTCTTACACTGAGAAGTAAGCTTGGCAAAGTTGATAGATACTCATACAAATTTCATTATATGTACATAGGCATATATGTACATACCAGTGATGGGAAAAATTAAAATAGTATTTACATATTTATGTTGTAGTACATTCAAAAGTACAACTTACTTAAGTATTTTGGATGTTTTCACAGCGCTAAATAGTTAGTGTAAAAGTATTTAGTTATGGTGTTTTCGTTTCAATAAAAAAATACCCCTTTCTCTTTTCGTGTTCGATTCTTAAATAAAGGCAAACGGTGCGAAAATCCCCATTAGTTTTACCAAACGCAACATCGCGCACAGAAACATTTTGAGACTTTGGTTTCACTAAATACTGCATAAAGAAGTATTTACTTAGTGTCTATGACTTGAATAAATACTAAATACTTGCTGTCTACTCAGTGTAAAAAATTAAATAATTTCGGGATTTTCGGGACCATTCCAGGATTTTCCAGCCTATTTCGGAATTTTCGAGAATGCTTCGAAATGTTTAGGATCGTCGGGACTATTTCTGGATTCTCGGGCTATTTCAGGATTTTCTAGACTACTTCGGGATTTTCGGGCGACAACTTCGAGGTTACTACAATTTTGGGGTTCTCGGGCATATTTCGAGGTTTTCGAAACTGTTTCGAGAATTTTAGGATTCTAGGTATTATTTCGGTTTTTTTAGATTAGAAATATATCGATGAATATAACGATGAATATAACTATTGCAAAATCGACAAATTAATCCATAAATATATCGATATCAAGATCCATAAATATAGCGAGAATTCCAAATTGGTCCTGAAAATAACGAAACAGTCCCGGGAATCTCAAAGTAGTCCCGAAAGCACCAAGAATCCCGAAATTTCTAAAATCCCGAAATAGTTCACAAGTTGAGGTGAGTTTAGGTGTGGTGTGTTGAGGTGAGAAAGGGTGTAATGAGTTGCTGGGTTAAGGTGTGGCAAGACCAGGTCTTGCAATTTCAAGTAAGGGTGGTAACTTGATTTGAGGTGAGGTGAGGTTAAGCGAGTTGTGGTAAGTTATGTTGATGTGAGTATAAGGTAAGGTGTTGATTGGCTCTATTTTTCCTAAGTCATAAAATATTATGTTTGTAAGTATTTAGCCATCTATATATATATCTATTAAATACCTTAGTATTTTAGTGAAAGTATTTTGTATCTCCAAGGTACAGAGAATTTGGATAAGAATAATTAGCATCTGCTAAATACCTTAATTACTTGTACTTTAGTATCTAACAGCTCCTAAATACCTTTTGAATATTTCTACATCTCCAAATATTAAGTATTTTAGTATTTAGTACCCAAAATGGTATTTTAAATACTGGTACAAGTTTATGTATGTAAATATTCTTCAGTCTTTGCTTGTTATTCCTTCCTTTTTAGTTTCTTTATGAAGACATATTTTATCGAATTATATCAAGAGATACCAAAAATTAATTAATGAGCTTGTCTAAAACATAAAAGTGGTCAACCAAACCAAACAAAAAAAAAGTGGCCTAAGATGACAAAGCATTTAAGAGAATAAACATGAAAAGTGACTTAATGCGCAAAGAAAAATTAGGTATCAAGCAAAACCTAAATGAACTTAAATACATATTTATGTACGCACTTAAATAAGATTCCTCTTGTAGATTTATTAGCGGGTGGAACCACAATTATTTGACGAACAAAGAGGCCAAACACACAACTGATAATTATACTAATTCAATGTACATGAAATATATCCTATACGATCCTAAACAATCTCGATGTGGATAATTAAATCCGAAATTCCTGTACCACCACAACAGTGCATCCTTGCGTCCGAATGATTTTCGTTATGTAACTAGATAGCAGCCTGCGACGGTTGAGCGGAGGGCAAGAGCAGCGGGGGACGAACAGGCCGGCAGTGACACTGACAATGGCAGCAATTAACTAACACTGACAACAGCAATTAAGTCATTTTTGATTTCAACAAGAATCGTAGTTAAATTTTCTGTATGTCGCTGCTAATGACATACATACATACACATGCATGTATGTATTTAAATAAGCTGTGAGATCCGACTATATGTACATACATATATACAAAAATATTGAAATGTATGTGCAGCCGTAACTAAACTGAGCGTGGGCATAGTGTCCAAGTCTTCTTCATGTCATAAAATGTGTCTCGATTTAATTAAACTAATGATCCTTTTTAGTTGCTACCATTGCTGCAGGCCACTCCAAAACTTCCAACTGCAGCTGCTCCGGCTGTGGCCCCTTTCACTATTCGAATCTGCTAATCTAGTTGCTGTTACAGAAGTCGTCTGAGTAATAATTTCTATTTGGATTGCTTTTGTTGTTGCCACCGCCGTTGTAGTCTCGTCCATAATTTATGGTTGGGCTATGAGATGTGAGGGCAAAACTTTTCTTAATGGTTTGTCATTTTATTTATTTTTTTTGCAGGACTAGCGGAATGGGTCGATAAGATACAGTATTTCGTTTTCGAAATATTATTATTATGAAAAGGTTAGAAAATAGAAAAGCATAAAGGTCACTGAGAGCAGGAAAAAAGTATTAATAGGCAAAGAAACATAGAAGTGGGAGGAAAAGGAAAAAAGGGATTGACTGGGGTCAAGAGCTATAAATAAGCTGAAGATCGTTCATTGCGAATGCACTGCCAGGAGTAGGTTCGCTCCTCTTACAGGAGATTTTATGAATAATAGAAATTAATTTTTGAAAATTACATAAAGTAGTGCTTCACTTTCATTATCTTTGCAAATATGGTAAAATATTTCATTTGCTTTTTATCTTGACAACTGCTGCAGTGGTCTTTAATGACACTGGCTGTTCGTTTCCTTTGTTTTTCCTTAAGTTGATAAAATTGACCTGAAATACGTTTACATATAAATAAAATCTCAATGAAAATTCGTGTGGTAATCATCCCATTTTTCACAGTCAAATATCGTACTAAATATTAGTAGTCAAATTTGTTTCTGCTTGTTTTTATTCCAACTCAAGGAAAAGTTTAATTTCTTTTCTGTTAATATTTTATTAAAAATACCTTCATAAAACTCTTTTCCTTGCTTGAGTCTCTTCTTCTTTACTTTCATAAAACTTTCATAAACATATCGGAGGAGTCTTGTACGTCTAATCAGTTTTTTTTTGAATTACAGATTATGAAGTTAAGCTCGAAAGTAAGGATAATCTCTACACATGCAACTGTACCTTTAAAGAGGTCTATAATAATCTCGTTTGCTTCCTGGACCTAAACAAATATTCATAAGTATCTATGTTGAAGATTTGTATTGCTGTGACATATCTGACCATTTCACAATACAGTAGAGCCTACGTCAAAAACAGACCGAACTACAAATGTCTAATTTGAGTAAAATAGCTGGTGTGCCAAAGAATGCTGCCTGGACGCTGAAATTCGTCCATACGCTTTGAAAAATACATTAATTTCCGATAATGGTCGAATGTGAAAACGAAACGATATTCGCGGAATTGTCTGCCTTTTAATGAACGCTTCGTCAGACCAAACGCTATTCACTAAGAAGCTTTGTGTTCGGTAGGGGTTTCTCTTCTTCTCAACTGAAACATGATCATTTTTATCTCCCTTCATGAGAGATGAGCTTAATAGACATTAAAAGACCATTTGTCTTCAAGTGATATTTTTTAAGTCAGCTTTTTTCGCTTCTACTCAGATCAAACTTGCTAATTTGTATCCTTTTTCACGAAAGTTGAACGTAGTAGAGATTGAAAGATCCTTTGTCGTGAAGTAAAGTGAACAACATTTCAGCTTCAAAGTCAAGCTCATCAGTATTGGTAATCTACCACAACGAGTCATCACTGTTGGTAGAATTGCTGGTTGCTTCGCCCCCAAGCGTAGAGCTAAGTTGTTATACACTCAATCTTATTTTGCAGAGCTTACTGCCTACCCTAAGTTAACTTTAAATAAAATAACTAGACCGCGTAGCCTGTGGATTTTATAATATAATAATTTAACACGTCATCGGGTTAGCTCCAATTATAGGTAGAAGCAGCGGATGTGAGACATCAAGCCCTGGCCGTAGGATCTGATGCAAATGCACATCAATCAGTCTGCGGACAGATGTGTGTCCTTGTTAAGCGTTTTACTTTGAAATAGTCTAGAAATAGCATATCGTGGAGAAGAGATAACATAACTATGAGTACATTAATATTGGTAGTAGGTACACAGAAAGACAACAAAGTTTGGCCTTAAGGAAGCCCAGAAATACCAAAGGGGATCTATCTGCACAAAAAGCTACCAGGGCATAAAACGAATGCCCCCTCAGACAAAATAGAGAATGTGAGATCACTTATGACAATGGTTAGAGATAATATTTCACTGCATGGCCCCCATTACGTACCAAAGGCAGATGGAAACCCACTGGTAGCTTGGATCGCATACTTAGGCCTGATGTATGTGAATTATTAAACGCTTCTGACTTTGCACATCGATTACGCAGGTTCGATCCCTGCTGAAGTCTAGAGAAAAGAAGTCTGATGAGGAGATGTGGTGATCTCCGAAATAGCTGCTATAACTTCTACCGCTTAGAATTTGTTGCTTTTTCAATTTTTCCGAATAAACAATCGTAGTACAAAGCTCAATAAAAATATTAAAAAGTGAATTATTTAAGTTAGCCAAAGTAGAAAGCAATAAGCTACATAAATATGTTGTACTAAATATATAAATAAGTACAAGGAGCGGTTACAGAATATAGTAAGGACAAACGCATGATCAAAATAGAGTTGTGGAAAGACTTGTCTGTTAACATGGAAACGATGAACGAGGTGGCTCCGGACGGCTCCGGAGACTATTATCTAAGCTTCCAAGCTTACCAAATCAGAGAAAGATAGTTAATGGAATAACAGTTGCGAGATGTCTCTGAACGCTTTTGTCAATAGGCATTTCCCGGTTTGTAAAAATGCTATACTCCATTAGCGCACACAAGGGGTGGGTTTTGGGGTTCAAACCCCCCCTAAAGCTAATAACCTCAAATACTATCTGTATCTTAAAGCTAAGAATCCAGCTCTCAAGGAAATTATAAGAAATATTTATTATAATTTCTGTTGCTTGAAAACGCGCTTTGCTTTTGCTGTAAATTTTTATGAGGGAATAAATATACGAGCATTTTTTTTCTTGAGAGCTGCAAACTGATTTAAGAAATTTTGGGAGAAGAAAATTTCTTTTCCATTTCTCGTCCGTCGTTTTATATGAATTTTTCGTTTTTTTTGAGAGTTCAGTTAATTTTTTCGGTATTTGAAATATTAAAAAATTTTAGCAATCGTGAAAAATCACCATCTCTATCGAAAACCAGAAATCGAAAAAATGAACATAGAAGTGCAAAAATTCATGGAATCAATAAATTTATTTTTACTGACTCTTTTTTAAAATTTTTTATTAGGTACTTTTGAAAGTTGAGCGCATCTTGAGTTTATAGAACTTTTTATTAAGCAAGTAGTTTTTAAGGAAAGAACACAACCGACTTCAATTCTCATATTCAAATTTAGGGGTACCGTTAATTTCTTCATGATCCAATCATCGGATCTCTAAAACAAATTACGGGACCTTGAGGTACTATCTTTCTAATAAAAAAAGGATTATTGAAAACGGTTCACGTGGTCCAAAGTTATGTATTCAGGCGAGATGATAACCTCCCTTTTTTTGAAGTCGGTTAAAAGCGTTTGAGTTCTGTTAATCTGTAAATAAAGTGCAGTTTATGAATTTTAAAACGTTTATTTATTTATTACATACTGAATATCTGAATGATATTATCTGAAGCAAATTTTCAGTATTTTCCGGTGACATATCTTCAGAAATATAAAACCCCCCCTAAAATATATTCCTGGGTGCGCCCCTGCTCAGATTTCAAGTCTACAAGCGAAAGTATAGCCCAGCGAACATTATAGTTTCGTACCGTTTAAGTCTCTTGGAATAAACGAAATGTTCGTAGCCAAGCTAAATAAGGGGAATCACTTAGTTGGAACATGGCAGGGAGTGTTATGAAGGACCGTCTGATTCTTTATTATGTCAGGTATTGTGGAGGACGCTATGGTGTAGTGGTTAGCAGTGCGCGCTACCACTACGCAGCGCCCGGGTTTAAGCCCGGTTTTATCCAACATCAAAAAATAAAAACCTAAAAATAAGATTTTGCAGGTCACTCCACGGCAGGCAATGGCAAACCTCCGATTGTATTTCTGCCATGAGAAAAAAACAGCTTATCATAAAAATACAAATATAGCAAAATCTCGAGTATAAAGAATACAATCTAGGTGTCTTTCTGGACATTAGCAGATCATTCAACAAGATTCAAACCGAAGCTATGCAAAGGTCTTTGCTTTCATCTAATGAAGAACGCGCTATTTACCTGTTGAAAAAGAAGCTGCATTGAATAAGAGCGGAGGAGAATGCGGCCAAGGCAACCAAATAAGCAAAGGTACGCCACAAGAAGACCTGCTATCGCTTCTTATCTGACTGCTCGTAGCTAGTAATTGCTAAAGAAATTAGACGGAAGGGCAGCAAAACTATTTGCGTACGCAGAGGACATGGCAGTGGTGGCAACTGCAAAGTACCTGGATACTAGAGTTTCAAAAGTACTCAGAACTTGATTCTCAACAGGATCGACAAAACCCGGTTTTTAAAAGTACCGATACTGAGTACTTTAAAGTATTTAAAAATACTTAAAAATATTCTGTTCCAATCATAACTTTGAAACATGTACTGAGGATTGGTTCAAAGTACTCAGTATAATATATACTTAAATATATATATATACTCGAATATATACTTAAAAGTATTGTTTTTTTATATTTAATGGTATTTAGAAATGACTGTGCGCAGTTTGAAGTTTCAATAATTGTACCCAGTAAAGTTAGCCATTCAGTTGACGTAATTTTGGATTGAATAAAGTGCTGCCAGATTGTGAGATTTGTACACGAAGCACTGAAATGTTACCAACATGTGTACATATATTTAAAGAAAGTACTCAGTAATCTCAAAAACACCCGATCCTTAACAGTATCGATACTAAAGAACTCGATCCTCAAAAGTACTCGATACTTTCCAACACTACTGGATACCATCAGCAGCGTAATAAACAATTCTTTAAAGCTAACATTAAACTGGTAAGCGGACATGGAACTTTTCACAAGGAAGTATATGTTTTTTGTATAGAATCTTTCGTAACAGAGTGATCTTTGACATATTCCGAGTAGATGCCAGATTTTCTGTAACATTTTACATTTAAAAAGTGTTTTTCTTTTATTTTTTTGCTTGAGGAAAATATGGAAGTACTTAATATTTTTAATGATATTTATTACAGTTTCATTTTGTTTCTAGAACACAATTAAAACATTCATATCTCAGGGACCACTGTACCGCTATGGCAAAGTTAGGCATTTATCACATTAGAATCTCACTGTTAGCAACATCAACAACGACCACAATATCGTCACCATGACCACTATTAAATGGCGCCCACTACAAATGCCACTATCTGGTGATATCAACACTTACACACCTACATACACACATACATACAAACATACATACGCACTTACACTTACAAGTGAAAATGCGATCTTCAAGTAATGTTCTGTGGCTGTTTTGTGGTTGCCATGCACACCGCCATGCGACACTCAAACAACGGGAACAAACTAATTCGCCATATTTGCACTTGCACTAGTAAGAACATTTGCTGCTTCCCAACCCACTCAACATCCACTTCGCCTATTACATTGCACTGGCGTACATATTTCATACTCTGCAAGCAAGTAATTATCTGACCTTAATTACCCTATAAATGGAATTTCTGTAATATTGTTATCAAGTTAGTGAATATAATTATCACACGTACATACACACACACCTAAATACACACATATTTATAGGTATGGGTATGGGTGTACATACAGAAGCGCAATCCCAAGTAAATGTACCCATACAAATGTGGGCACATAGTTCAGCCCAACTATGCACTCACAAATAAAAAAAAAGCATTGCGAACATTTGTTGGCAATTATGCCATGGGCAATGGCTATTAAGAAGCGTAGCGGTTGCGCGTGTAATTGTGCAGAACTGTCTGGCAGTCGGTAAAACAAGTGCGAAAGCTAGGAAACTTTTCACATTTCTTTCATTTTTTCGCAGCGATAAGCGCAAGCCTAATTAAGCGTGACAAGTGCAACAATTTTTCATTTTGGTGCGATATTTTTAGTGGCTAAATTAGAGAGCTGTAAGCCATAAGCGCGTTTAGTTTTTTACTTATTAGTTATTGAAAAAGTTTGTAAGTGTGGAACTATATTTAAAAAGCGTCCGCCAAAAGTAGTAGTTATAGGCCAATGAACTTTTTTAGGCGTACCGTTAAAGAAGATCATGCACACCGCATTGCGTTAAATCTCGGAATATTTATGTAGCTTGAAATCATTGAACAACTATGAATCCCTTAAAGAAAAAAAATGTAAATTTAGATCCCATCGGAGATGACTTCTTGATAGTAAAGAATCATCAGAAAAATTTAACAGCAACCATGCTGTTGCGTTACAGGACTCGGTACAAATGGCTGTTTGAGAAGTTTTTGGTATTTTTGTAAAGGTAACTTATCCATTAAAAATAATTAAACCGAAATTTCCTTATAAAGTAAATTATATGCCGAACACTCTAAAAAGTGCATGTAAAACTACTACTGGAAAGTGTTTATTTTTCAACCAAAACCTGTGTAAATATACGCACAAGATATTCAAGATTTGATTTTGAACATGAGATGTTTAAACAATACACATAAATATACACATGAAATGATTAAAATTGTAATAAATTTTAAAGTAAAAATATATTTTTACTAATATCAAACATTAAGTGCTCATATTTACTCAATTTTAAACACTTTGTGTCTGATTTTTCTCTACGTGACAAATTTTATATGTAAAAGTAAACACACAGTGTTTAATTTTGCACACATTAGGAGAGGAAACTGTATACCTACATATCTTTATATGCATAAATTTAAACAAATTTTTTTCGAACAAATTTTTAACATTTTATGTGTAAACTATGAAATTGTGAACAATAAATGTTTAGAACTCAACAAACAAATTTGAAATTTGTTCTACGCCACACATATGATAAGTAAAATTAAACAAGTAGTGTTTAATGTAATTAACGTGGTGTGTAAATTTGCATTCATTAAGAGAGGAAACTGGTTACCTATCTTAATATGCGCAAATTTAGAATTTTTTTTTTTTAGAATGCAGAGCATTGCCATGAGTAGGCTCTCCACGAAAACAAATGTCAAGTTGGCCTGCCAATTGAAATTATTAATAAGTTCGTTGCACGAATTAAATCTGCCTTAAGAGAAATAATGTTGGGCTATCTTTTATGGCAAGCCATGTCCTCTAAAACTGTTTACAATTAGTCCCTTCTTTAGAATGCTGCTAAATTGTTTTGGAGCCGGGTTTTAGCTTTACGGGCCAGCGCAGAATCTTGCTGGAAAGTTCATGACTAATTTTGGAATTGAGAATGGTTTAGAAGTTTTGAAACAGCTTCCAAGACGGTTTTTTACGCCAACGTTTTGACCCCTTGTTCTCAAAAAGGTAAGCCAGCGAACCCATCGTAAGAGATACCCCAGCAAACCATGACTGAAGCTGGATTATGAGCCTTTTCGACCCGTGGAATCAGTTGAGGTACTTCCTTAGATTTCCGTGAATACATCCTATCATGTCGCTTGTTAAACTTTTCCTGCCAGGTAAAAATTTTTTTATCGGTAAACAAGATTTTTCTGTTCAAGTTATCAGAACGTCGAGCTGAGTCGATTTAGCCATGCCTGTCTGTTTGAATGCAATCTAGTGCCTCAGTTTTCGAGATATTCGATTGAAATTTGGTAAGCGGGTTTATTTTTATAATGTATTAATACTTAACTGGTTGGAACCGGAAAAATCGGACTACTATAACATATAGCTGCTATACAACTGATTGTTCAGATATGAGATTTTGTGTTATAACTCCTCCATTTATTCAGCTAGAAACATGCAATTTCCCACTACTTTTACGCATTGTAAACAGAAAGCAAATAAAGTGAAAATACCGGGTAACTATAACCAATAACCGGCGGCCACTGTGGTCTAGGGATTAAAGCGGGCTTATTGTGCTCCATATTACCCACAGTGTATGTTACCTTTGCTTGGGCCATGCGGATTTTAAAACTTGATTTTAATATGCTTTCAAAACGAACACTTAATCTAAAAGCGGCGGCGTTTTAGAGATCGGCAAACGGTTTGGAAAATTGCGGTCTTTTTCAATTTTTAAACATATGTAGCAGTTATCTTTATAGCGATTAAAAACACGTTTTTTATCGAACAAAAAATGATTAATTTTTCAAATTCCCTAAGGTGTTAAAATCCTTGTTAGCAACTGCAAAACCCCAATAAAACGTGTATTAACATGCGGTAATAATTTAATTGTTTACACATGTTGTAGTCTGTAAAAAAATTTAATTGGAAAATCACACGGCTGTTAACAGACTTGCGTGTGTAGCGACAATTGTTGTTCTATAATAATTTTATACAAATGGCTTAGAATTACTAAAAACTCAGAATGTCAATAGCTACACGGCGTATGCGCAACTAAAAGCCTTGCAGAGCAAAAAAAAAGTACTTACACACATACTACATATAACTCTACATATAAGTATGCACGTAACTTTATTTTTAACTCTAGATATTACTAAAAGTGCATATATACATATATGTATTTGCAAACGTATACGTAGCTATGCATATTAGCTTACGTGACATGACCGCATCAAATTGAGTGGAAAAAAGCGTGCGTTCGGATTTCAGCCCGATACAGTGCTAGAGTATAATGGTAACGGCCTTTGGTGGCAATTAGTTGAGCGGGAAATTCTTTGTACTTCCATTAAATAGCAATAAAACACCTACATACATACAATAAGTACCTACTAGCACACATACTACATATGTATGTATGTATGTATGTATGAATTTACCCACCCACAAAAAGAATTCCTATAATAATGCAAAATGAAACAATAGCTGAGATTAACGCAAGTATGATATTTACCGTAAATTGAGTCTTTTGTTTTGTTTGATATCCGGTAATTTAATTATAGCCGCTCAAATTATAGTCCTTTCGAACAATTACTCTCGCCTTTGTGGCGTGCTTATGAATGTACACTCGAAAAAAATTTACCCCTATTTTTTTATTTTGAAATCAAAAAATATTTAGAGGTCGCTCAAAGCGCTCAAAATTTTCCATGTATTTTATATGGGAAAAAGCTACTTTTCTTAGTAATAGTATGGAATTCTTGCAAATCAATATTTTTCAATCGGAAACCTCAAGTTCTCTTCAGGAGCCCTTCAGCAATAATACGCAATTGTTTATTTGTCCATTTTTTAATACTAACGATTTTTTATTGGTCCCCCAGTGCATTTTTCGGAGGTTTTGTGGGTTTTTGGTGGACCTATAAATTATAGTTACAATGAAAAAATGCTTAGATAAACAATTGGGTATTATTATTGGGAATCTCCTGCAGAGAGGCAGAGTTTGCGGCTAGAAAAATATGGATTTTGAAGAATTCTATACCATTTCTACGAAAAGTTGGTTTTTCCCCCATATAAAATTCATGGAAAATTTTGGGCGCGTTGAGTGACCTGTAAATATTTTTTGATTTCAAAATAAAAAGTAGTGGTATATTTTTTCGGTATAGAACAATCCCCCAGGGGGTGAGAGAATAAAAATTCCGACATTACTTTTTCACATGCATTTTTGGACCACCCTGATCTACACGCATGCATAAATACATATTTTAATTGACAGCGTAGAGCGTACTGTTTGTTGAGATGTGAGTGTTATGTTAAACATTGTGTTAAAAACGTCAATAATTGCATGTGGGGAGTAAATACTCTCAATTCTTTTACAAACGTAATTGATAAAAATATATACATATATGTATCTTATATACGATAAATGTGAAAAAGAAAAATAGCTTGTTAATTGAAAATGCGAACCTACATAAATACCTGAGTAAGGACTGCACAAACTAATTGGCAAACATTACCAGCCGCAGATTGTAATCTCGCTTGACATAAATTGCGTGAATAGCTTCGTTTTCGATTATAAATTAAAAAGGGGCACCGTTGCCAAATCGCTTAGAAGCATTTAGAACCGGTGATGCACAAAGAATGTATTCTGGGTTCTCGGCCACAGAAATATTCCTGGAAACAGCATTGACACTGAAGGGAACTAATCTATAACTGTTCAATTCTGCCCCAAATGCCGCTAAGTAAATTATCTACTGTTATATTTGAATAAGACAAACTCAGGTGGCCCTCGAGTTAATGTAAATAGATAGTCTCAGGTTATCCATTATCTCAGAGGTTAGTTTTATCAACGGACACTGTTCAATAAAAATACACGAAGACGTAAAAATATCCCGCTAACAATCTTTATTTCTCTATTTTTTTTACTACATTTATAAGACTAGTGAGTGCATTAGTTTCGACCATATAAATAACAAGCCAAATCCATTGATCTCGATTTTAATGAGACTTAATACAAGAGTTTTTGGAGTCACCGAATACGTATCTAAAGTCAGATTTCGAAAATTCAAAACGGCGGATGACTTGAACAAAATTTATCAAATTTCTATGAAACTGCCTATAGGGGAGTTTATGTGGCAACTGATTTAAATATCGAATATTCAAATATGTAAAGTCGGTTATTTTTGTTCTGGTGGTACTTTTTGGTGTTCGGAGTGTCCATGCCTGTTGTTTTGTCATTTTTATTTTTTTTCGTAAAACAATTTTAGGGGTTCGAATATAACATCCAATGGCGGGAAAATAATAAACGAACGAACAAATACCGCAGCTATGGGAATAGTAATAGCGGAAACACAGCCACAGTGTCACAGTGTTAATGATAAGCAACTGCTCAAAACTTTCAAAATCATAATCGAATGTTAATCGTTTTTTATCCAATTATTGAGCTCCGTTTTAAAGCGTTTTGTATCGAAACTGCTCAAATCTATATCAAAACCTATGACTGGCCTCCAATGCCCGCAGCATTGCTCCAAATTCTAGTACACGGCAGTGACATAATAAGGTACAGTCGCCTGCCATAAGGTATGCTAGCTGGAGGGAGTTTTGAAGCTCGACATACAGACTATAAAACTATAAAAATGGAAGACTTCGACACGGAGGAAAATGTAGTAGATCTGAGACCCTGACATATTTTTTTTTATGGAGAAATGGATCCTACATAGGCCTTAATTTCAAGTAAGAATGTAAACAAAGGAGTTTCATCAAATTGTCTCCAGAAAGCATAGCTTTACTTGAAGTTCCAAATCCCAAGAAGACTAAACCAGCTTATTCAGATGACAGTTGTTCTTCCGAATCTAAAAGTGAAGCCGAATCGGAAATCGAACTACTTTATGTGAAGCTTATAGACAAAGAAGAAGAAATAGAAATACTTGCAAAATATACACACAAAAAAAATAAAAACTACATAAAAAATAAATAAATTATAAAAAATTTAAGAAAAATAACAAAAACAAATAAACTTAAGAAAGTAAAAAACAAAGTAAAAGAAAAGTTCCAAACATAGCCCTGAAACCTCCACGTGATGGACACTGGATACTACATTTATCGAGGGCTAAGTGCAGGCGTTACAGTAAAAATTCGTATTCGTTATAAGCCACTTAATAAACTCCCTTACATCAAGTAGTAAGTCTACAAATTTAATATAAATAAACGCCCATGGGCTTTATTCTTCTTCTTTTTCTTCATGGGCTTTATTACCTAAGACAAAAGAAACAAAGCTAGCGGGCGTTATTGCCTTTTCGAAAAAGAAATTAAGCCCGCGGGTTTTATTGCCTTTTGCCGGTGGGCATTATTTCCCTTTCGATATGGCAACAACGCCCGCGGGCTTCATTTCCTAAAAAATAAACCCCGCGGGCGCTATTTCCCCTTCGAAATGGAAATAACTCCCCTGGCCTTTATTTCTCATTCTTTAGGGAATAAAGCCCATGGGCGTTATTTCCACGGGCGTTATTGAAGTGCACCATTCTTTATGTTGCATTATTATTATCCAACTCCAACTTTAAGCTATTACTGAAATTAAACACTTTGTCAGGTTGTCATTCACCAGATTCTGGATGGGATGATAGTCACTATCCAAGGTGTATAAGTCTAAGTCGAGTTACACGCGGGCAGTCACACAATATATGCTCCAGGGTTTACTTTTCTAGCTCACATAATCTGCAGTTACTTTTCTCAGAAAGTCCCATTTTGTGTCTGCAGTGTCCTTGCTCTTAAGAGTCTGACTAAGGTACCACATATGGACCATATGCCCTGCGGCAGCAGACATGGGTAGATACCACTTGGACCTAGGGACTTGTACGCACTGAACGGTGCAAAATCTCACAGTAATCTTTCACTGTTGACGATTCTATCCGCTAGGCCTCTTTTGCTTTTGTCTTCGCTAATAGTGCTCATGTTGTGTGCTTGTGTAGTGCAGCCCGGAAAGTGGGTCTCCAATAGGGCCCTGCTAGTTTCCTCAGGTGTAACAGGGTGGATTCCGTGAGGATTTTCCAAAATGCATAGCGCGATCGAATTATCCATTTTGGGGGGGGGCTTTTGGGTCTTCTAAGCTCACTCTTGTAAGCAGTTAGGGCTGATCTTTAGGTTGACCAATCACCAGGCCGTTTGGTACTATTGAAAAGTTTCCCAGCGATTTGACGAAGCTTGCTAAAAGTATTGTTCAACCAAGAAGTAACATTAGTATCCTCTAAGGAGAAGTACCTATTAAATTCACATAAAAATGGCGGCCAATAGTGAGGTGAAAAAAAAAAAATCCACAAACTTTTTAAGCGACCAAGTGGAGGTTGTGTATTTAGTCAACTCATTTACAAAATTGTGCTAAAAATATTAGAATAGAAAATTGCAAATAGTACGCAATAAATTGTTTAGACAAGCAAAAATTCTGAACAATAATATATGTGTACATGCTTTACACAGTTAAATGGCATTTATGACGTACAAATAATTTACACTTTGCTCCGACAAAATACAAATGGCACAAATTACTGCCTGAAGAAGGCAGCTAGTGACCAACTGTGCCACTCAGAGTGTTGGCAGACATTTGTCACAATTCAATTTATGTAAATAAATAGTTGTAATTCTTCCCCCTCGGGTGTCTATCATAATTTGCTTGAGCCCGGCAGTGCTTTCGGCTATGCAATATCCTGCTGGGGCTATCCGCACAGGTGTCAAATATGCATGATGCAAAAGAATTGGTAATTTCTCTCTATCTGGCACACCACAAACATAATTTAATTCCAGCACTTATGCACATACATTTTTAATAACTATTTTTTTGGGTGAATTGCATTCTGTGGGATAAATTTATTTTTATGTTATCAATTGTTTGCAAAGTGTGAGTATTTATGGTTTTGCCTTGAGCAAATAGACACGAGTGTGTATTTGTAAATATTATTATTTGAAATTGCATTTGAATTTGAAGAAAAAGTTGGCATTAGGAGCTATTTTTAAACTCCCAAAGCTATTTTTATTATTAGTAATATAAATTAAGGAAAAAGGCCTACGAAATTCGTGAATAGAAAATTTATTTAGTCATATATTTCTCAAAGCCTACGGACTTCTTCGATTCTTGTTATCACGAAACTTTTTTTAATGAATCTTACTTGCGTTCATAGCCAAAAAAGCTCTGCTTAACATCGCGAAAAAGGTATTCGGAAAAGATAAGGTAATTTTCTCTAGAAGTATGTAGAGGCTAAGAGACTCAAAACAGAGCTTTGCAGCAAAGCAACGTGGAGTGTCTCCGCCTTCGAGTGACTACTTCAGGGTTGCACTCTGCACTGGTACACAGATGGATCGAAGACACCACAAGGAATAGGTGCAGGAATCGTCGGACCCAGGGCCAGGATCACTGTTCCTATAAGGAAATATGCAAACAATCATGAGTAGAGGTTATAGAAAAGAGAAAATCATAATCCTAAGTGAAAGCAAGGCGGCACTCAAGGCCCTCATATTCTATGAGGTCAAATCCTAGCTCGTCCTTGAGTGCATTGAAAAACTTAACTACCTTAGTAGACACAACAACATCAAGTTAGCGAGGGTACCCGGCCACAAGGGAGTGAAGGGTAACGAAGCGCCTGACTGTCTCTAAGAGTGGGTCGCAACACCCTAAACGAGGAGCTTAGGAGGGCGAGGAACACTATGAGGTATCTAAACTGGCAGAGTTCGTCAGGAATGCGTTAGGCAAAGAGCTTACTGGTAGGGTGTAACAAAAGGAAATTCCAAAGTTTAATCGACCTCCCAAAGCAGAAGCTTAGAGTAACAAGTAATTTTTAGAAGAAAAACCGACTTAAAAAAAATATATATATCTATATATTTCATGATCCAATGATCGGATCTAAACCAAATTAGTATGGGACCACCTCTGAGACACCACCTTTCCGTTGCAAAAAGAAATCGGTTGACGTGGTGGTGCAAAGTTATACATAACATATATATATAACATACATAAAAAAAAAAAAAAAAAAAAAAATATTCCGACGAACTTATAACCTCCTCCTTTTTTGGAAGTCGGTTAATAACAGGTATCCTCACAGGACACTGCAGGCTGAGAGGATATCTTAACCAGCTGAGGATATGGTCGAGTGACCTTTGCCGGTTTTGCGATTCTATCAGCGAGATACCTCTACACATCCATACCGAGTGCGATGCTGTCTGCAAAAGAGGTGAGAGAAGTTTAGGCCACAGCTTAAGCATATTGACTCCCTATCCCCAGAGGTACTGTTGAACTTTCTCAGGGATTAGGTTTAGAGGAGGTTTTGTGAAGAGTGGATGTCACAATAGGTTACTAGGTCGCGGTGCAAACCCTATCTATCTATCAATCTATCTACTTGTGTTCATGCATACACTGCCGCAAAAAGTATTGCCACAACAAATTTTGCTTAACATATGCACAAGTTTCTGTTCTAGTATTTTTCCGCTAATTTTTTATTAAAGTATGGTTCATTCTTCAACAAAAACACAAAAATATAATTTCTAAACGTTGTGCAACTCGCGTAAATTCATTAAATTTGCATGCAAATTCTCAACTTTTTAATCTGATTTTTTTCGAATTTTCTTGAGTACGCAGTGTTGTAGCCCATTAAATTCCAGTATAAAAAATGTAAGTTCGGAGTTAGTCAAGAATCGCATTGATTTTTGAGAATTTTTTTTTTTTGTATTTTTGAAAAATGTTTCTTTTGTATGGAAGAGACCGTGTGAAAAAATTGCCAAAAATCAACGCTAATTCGTAGCGACTTAGAACTTCTAATTTAGTACAATAAAATTGATTGGCCTACAAATCTGCATACTCAAAACAATCTAGAAAATCTGAATAAAAAGTTGAACATTTGCTGAATTTTCGCGAGTTTTGAACAAAGTTTAGAAATATTTTTTATAAAAAATCGTCGGAAAAATATTACAATAAAAATTTTTGCATATTTTGATTTATGCCTGTTTTATTCAAAGCAGGTACTGAGGATTTGTTGACGACCTTCAACTTCTCGTAGATTATTTTTTCGATTACTAAACATTACATTTTCTCACTGGGTGACTATACTATCTTTAAAAGTTAAGGCCTATTAGCATGGTATCCTTCACGTTGAAACATCTTGAAAAATTGGTTGGAGTTTGGTGAGACGCGGGGCCTGTAAGTTTACACCCCTATGATAAGAGCGGTTATCAGATATTCATCTGAGATGTGGTGAAGCAGAACCCCAATAAAAAATGGAAAACCTGCCTATCAAACTTCAAAGTCCAGTTGCCGAAGCTAAACATCTTCTCTGCGGGGAGATGCTTACTTGTAGGAGAGTCCTTTGAATGACACATGTTGATACTGCACCGTTGCCTTTACTAACAGCAAATACGATGTTGATCAAGTTCCGGCTTAATCGCAATACTGACGGCGAGCGCACACATTGTAGGATCTTCACTGACTCATAATCTGGAATCTATATCGAAGTTAAAGGGAATAACCTCAACTTCTGTCTTGAGGAATATGCCTCGATATTTCTGGCAGAGGTATTTACAAACCTCAAGGTCATGTGGTGGAAAATAGCTGGAGTTGCAGGAGTTTACTTGAATACAGTGAGAGACAAGCTGCAATTAAGGCATTGACCAGCCCGCTAATTAAGTACTTTACTAGTACTTTAAGTACTAAACTAGTTCAGGATACAAGGCAAGGACAAGTTTAATATATTTGCAGGTATACCTAAATGGTTAGAAGTGCGTACCGTCACTCCCTGGGACCTAGCTTCGATCTCTGCTCAAAATATCTTGTAAAAACATAAAATTTGTTTGATAACAGCGGTCGTTCCTCGACAGGCAGAGCAAACCTTCGTGTATATGTACATGTTTGCTGTTGGGAGGCAACATAAAACTGTAGGCTACTCCATTTGGGTTACAAAAAAAACGCACACCGCAAAATGGAGGATAAGGTCGGTCAAATACTTAGCAAAAGTGTAAAATGGGTTGGAAAATTGGTGAATGTTTCGCTGGGCAAAAATTGGGAGGTTTGGAGGGGCTGAAGGTGTTAATTCATCATCCCCTCAATCTTAGAAGTTCTAGTTAGGCATTTTCTTCCAATGAGCAGAAGTGATTGAAGGCAAATTGAGTGATTGCTGGCTGGTCTGTTTTCATGGCTCAAAACACCTTACTTTTATCGGCGTACATGTCATTTGAAAAGTATCAGACGGCGGATGACTTCTTTTGGCTCTGTCCCGCTTTGCAATGCTCAGGTATGGTGCTTTTGCGAGCGGTGTGTTAAAAGACAAGCAACTGAGCTCTTTTAAACCCAAACATCTGTTGCTATTTATTCGTCAATCTAGTAGATTTAAAAAATTTCGAAAGGAACAAGCGGTATGTATGTATGTAGTCTGAGTGCTGTTTTTACGCGGCGTTTGTCAGTCAGTCTTTTAGGGAAATATTTGCAACCAAATGGCGACATCTTTTCGGGGAAAAGGTTGGCCGTTTGGGGTTCACCCTTAATATTAATACCGGCACTCAACCGAGGTTTGGCTCTCACAAATTATTTTTTAACAAATACTTACTCTGTTAATAATAGATAATATTTGATGCAGTGTGAATAGTGAAGGCAAGGAAATCCTAATTGATTAGCAATACACACATAAGTAGCTGTTGAGAACTCACCACACTTTTAAATCAGCTTAATTATATTGCAATATTCTTCACTTACCTGAAAATGAAAAAAAAGCAAAAATAAAAATGAGTACAATACAAAAGTAGTAAGGATAGTGATATTTATATCAATAGAGACAGATATGGACTTCACGTTCTAAAAATATCGATATATACATAACAAATAAATAGTATCTAAAAATGTAACGGTAGTAACAACGACAAATAAATCGATTGAAGTATTAATAAAAGTAATGATAAAATACCAGGGGCTATAACGGTTATAATCAAATACAAATCATAATTTAACCGTTAAAATTACATCTATTGAAATTTAATCGTTATTTTTTATTTTTATTTTTTTCGGTCATACTATAACCGTATTTTCAGATATAATTTTTTAGATCATAAAAGTTTGGTATCGGTCATAAAAACTCAGTCGGGTAACGGTTAAAAATTATCCAAAAAAAAAAAAAAAAATCCTTCCTTATTCTTGATCGAAAAAAAGAAACAAAAAGTACGTTGCAAAATCGCTACTGTAAAAATAAAATAATATTTGGCCGTTATTATCGGTCCCTGTAAAATACTGAAAACTTTTATTGGCAGTTAAGAATGTAGATAAGAACATCGATAACATTATAGCTGTAAATGTATGATTTCGATAAACCTCTTTTACCTCTCGAATTTGAAAAGTATTTTGATTTCAAAGAAAATTTTAAAATTAAAAAAAGTATATCGAGCCTTAACCGCCAAAAAGACGTAAGCGACATTTTTTCAACATTTTATTTTTGATGGCGAAATGTTCCTAAAGCATTTTTTTGCATAAAAAAATTAAATTTCGCTTACATCTTCTTGGCGGTTAGGGATCGATATTTTAATTCAAAGATATAAAACAACAGTTTTTATTGAGGTTGAGGCCGTTTCTTATGAAAAATTTATTGTGGAAAAAACAACAACAATTTATAAATGGAAGAAGTTAAAGCTGCTATTTCGGAGATCAGCACATCTCCTCATCAGACTTCTTCATCGAGTTCACTGGGGTTCGAACCAGCGACTCCAGCTTACAAAGCCAGTGGCCTCTCCACTGAGCTCAGTTCGCCATGCAAATTGTTGTTGCTTTTTCACTTTTGTTATATGTTAACCCAATTACAATAAAGGGCAACTATTCTGCTGCTATTTAGACTTGATCATGTAGTTATTGCAGTTGTGTTTTTTGATTAATTTCTATTTTTTTAGAATTTAAACTTGAAGGCCTGTTCGACCTAAAGTATTCGTGTTTTCGCTTCACGCCGTTTTTTATGAAAAATTTGTTTTGTTATTCATAGATAATATATATATATATTTTTTGAAACTTTTGCATTCAAAATCAGCTGTCATTTCCATTTTTGCACACTGTTTGAAGTTAGGTAGATACCAGTAACATAACAAACCAGTTGTCGGCCGAAATTCAATTATTTATACTGGCGCGCAATAATTTCCTTCACTTGATGTACTTTTGCGCTCAGTGAATATAAAACAAAATCTGAAAATTTTTGCTAACTATAAATTTACCGCTGTTGTTGGCATGTTCGTTTAGGTGACAACTCTTAATTTGTTGCTGTCTTTATATTTTCATTTGGCAGCAAAAAAATAAAAATCTGCAAATGAAATAAATAAACATTTCACTCTACCGTGTCTGCAGTATATGCATTCTATTTTTTTCCGTGCGTGCCTGTGTGCCACTTTGGCTAGTCTATTTGCTTAGTTGTCTGTCTGCTTGTCTACCTGTCTGCCAGTTACGCTAGTGTTCAGACAATGCATCGTGTGCAGACAAGCGTGCAAATGCAATGGCAAAGTATAGTAGATTCGGAATAAAGACAAAGTAAAATAGTTTATTTTAATTGCGGAGCCTAGGATTTCAACATATTTGACAAGCTCAAGTAGTACAGGGTGCAAGGAGTAAATAATAGATTTCTCAATCAAATTGTTTCATAGATGCTCCGAACTGCTTTCTAGAACCATAACCTTTTCGCCTCATTCCACCCAAGCCTTAAGTGTGGCTTTAGTCTTGGAAAGAGAATCGACAGGCATCGTCTAATTGATGCCCTTGGAGGCTCCCTCGATAGTGCTATTGGAAGTTGAGAATATGTATGTATGGATTTGGTATTCCATCTAAACTTACACGGCTGAAAAAGGTGACACCGAATTTGGGAGCACACCTAACTGTCGTAGGTTGAAGTGGCTGCCTGTATCCAGGAAAGCAGAGAGTCATACTTTGGAGGCCCCGTTTTTTCTCCGTTAGCTCGGGAGAGTTCATAGGTCACTGCTGCGCTTACGTTCACCATACAATCAAAGACGCAATCGTGAAAAGAGCGCATCCTAGTCCCGGCTTTGGCAGGGTAGTGACAGAGGTAATGCTCTAGGCTTTCAATTTCTTCCTCATCGTGGCATGTGACATAAGCTAGCACATCCATTCTACTAGCATGCCTTCCCATTAAGCAGTGGCCGTTAATGATTCCAGTGCCGAAAAAGAGGACGTTCTAACTAAGCGAATGAGTGAGTCGGACCTTGTCCAACAATGGATCTAGACCGGAGAGTGTTGAATCTACCCTCTCTCCTAATCCAGGGTGGCATGCGTCACCGTGCCCATTTGATAGTTTTGCAGTCAGGGGGCTTTCCGACTGTATTCTAACGGCGCCTCCCGGATAGCTATACGCTTCCGGTAGTAACGGTGGACTTGCTGCGACATGGGGGGCTCTGCCGTGGTCGACCGTTTTTTCCCCTTTCCTTTTTTCCGGCCATCGAAAGGCCTCGGCTTAGTAGATGTCCAAAGAACAAGGTGTAACGAACAAACATAAAGTAGGCTCGGAACCCTGCACGGGTAGTGCCACCGATGGACACGGCAAAGAAAAGTCCAACGTCAACCATCTCGGAAACCGCATCGCCAAGTCCCCAGAGGGAAAGAAAACCTCCAGGGATGCCGGTGGATCATAACCATATGAGGAAAAGTCAAGGCAGGTGGAAAAGCTGCGGAAGGCCCATCCCCCACGCATGGTGTAGTGGCCGAGCCCAAGTCTTCCAAGCAGAGGACCACTCCTACGAATAAATCCGCGACGATCGGGGCAAATGACCTGTATCTGCGCCCCGGCTGCTCCAAAGCAGAAAATACAATTCCGTCAGGGCTCAGCTCAAAAGACTGGGGGTCATGCTGCATGACCAACTGACGGAGGAGCAAAAATCCTCACTCAACTGGGCCATGGAAGTCTTCGCCGCCAGTGACAAGCGATCCTCCGAGAAAGGCGGGAACGACAAACCGCCCACTCGGGAAAACCCAAGAAAGGGCCTAGCCTACAAGAGACAGCGATCTCAGGACGACACGTGAAGTGGTTTTAAGATGTATAGGGCTTCCTCCCCCACTGACCGTCCGTCCATGGCCGTATCCGCCACGAAGACGTTCAGCGAGGCCGCCAAAGAAGTCCGTCCTGATCGGTTTATTCAGGCTATATAAAGGGATACTCCAGAAGTACCCCGGCCCGGCATCAGAAGTAGCTAAAATAACCTAGGTTAAGAGAAATGTATTTTATAGCTGCAAGCCTTGCATGCAAAATGCTGTGCTGGCAGCCTACAACAAATAATCAGATAATGATCTTTTGTATCCATCTGTGTATACGGCTGTCTAGTTATCTTGTCTGCTCAATGCCAACTTGTTCGAAATCGTTCCCAGAAAGATTTCTATTTGAAAATTTGTTCTCAAGATTGAGAGAGAAAATTGGTCTTGTGGCATTACCACATGAATGATGTGCATGAATTTGGGTGTGATGAGCCGAAATTTGGTAAACCTTCTAAGGCTTTACTAAGGTTGGAGGATGGAGAATATGCGAGTGCCCGCCTTATTCTGACCGTGGTAGAGATGCCTAGATTATGATAACATCTAACGATGCGATTTTGGAGCTTTCGATAGAAAGATACTTTAGAAAATACGAGGTGAATGTGATACCGTCATTGCGTTAAAAACAGATGGGAGAAAGGCTGCGATTTATACCTCTTATTCTTGATTGGCGCTGTAGCTGCTTATGCGATTTCGACACAACTCAATATATCACGCCAGTTGTTACTCTTCTTCTCTACACTTCTAAAGCCAAAGTCCTCCTCCACCTGATGTGTCCAACGCAGTCGAAGCCTTCTTCTCTTACTCTGCCTCAACTTGCGGGTACCGCACCGAATACTTTCAGGACTGGGACATTTGTATAAATTTGTAATAGGCACGGCCCAGCCACCGGAATCGCTATGTTTTTATTCGCTAAAATACGTTTGTCAACGTCTTCTGAAGCTTATACAGCTCATAGTTTCTTCGTCACCTACACTCCCGGTAACAAACGCGTAAAAGATCATACATGATGGACACAATATTTACATACATATGTACGTACATATAGTTATCAGTGAAATATATTTACAAAACAAAATAAAAAAAAAACTTGCACACCAGTGTACGCATTCCTTTTTAATATCCAGAAGCAATATAAGCAACCAACACCTCCATAAATATCTTTACTATTTAATCAACGAATTTGTTTTTGTTGTAGCGCGTATGCGACGTGATATGTTGACATGTTTTCCGCGTCGAACTTTGTTTTGTTCTCAGTGACATGATTTATGACAACAAGCCGACATTTTTAACGATGCACACATGTCAATAGGTGAAATCAGTTTTGTCAGCGGGTAGTAGCCAGACAACAACATCGACGACAGGATCTATGTAAAGAGCGAAGTAATGGGGTAAATATATTTTCATGTGTATGCTATATGTATTGTGAACTGAAAAAAAAAATTCAGGCATAAAGATAAGTAAAAGTCTTAATGACAGCAAACATCAACGGCTTAAACAAAAAAGTTCTAATCCATTTCCATTCAAGCAACAAAATTTGGGTCCTGCTCTAGTTTTTAATAGCTTAAGGGTAATTCCAATAAAGCTAATTTAAGCCAATTATCATTTTACTCTCAAAGATTTAACATAATGAGTATGACTTGCGCATCCGAGTGAATATGTGATTTAATGTGATGAATGTGATTTCTTTATTATTAATTCAAACTCAAACCCCGAGTGATTTTTGTAACGCACTCAAACCAAACCACCTTAACATTTTTAGGTGCTCAGTATACTATATACTTTGCTACTAGTAAATTTTCTTTTCAGAATACAAATACATATGGATCACTAAAAATTTCACAGCGTACGTGCCAGTCAACCTTTTCAATTTAGTTGCCAGATTATGTCGAAGGACAAAACGTGCAATCATTCACAGTATATAGGTATATTGCGAATATAGTATATATGTTTTTACGTATATACTGTGAACACAATTTATGTCTTTGATAGGAGCGCAAACACCTTGTTAGATCACTTTTTATTTTCTAGAACCAGAAGTTCTTCTAGAAAAGAAGTTCTTTGTTCAAATACGGTATTATGCCATATGCACTTTCCTCAGTCTCTTAAAAGTTTATTTTTCGCTCTACTGGTTTCCTATGAGCTATTATAAAAGGATTTTATCTTTACCGTAAGAATTTGAATAACTTAAAGGCTATACCATTAACCAGAAAATTACTATCAGCTGTCCTAGAATAAAAGCTATTGTTCTAGATTTAAGAACGCTTTCTATCCCGTGGGATTTGGTACAGTCATGCCCTCTATGCCCAGGAAGCAACTAACGACCACTTCTTTAGTCCCCATGGACGTTTAAATTCTTTGTGTGAGACTCTGAAGAGCGGAAAGTTTTGATCGTCCAGGCATCTGGGTTTTATGTAAAACTTCAACCTAAAAAAACTGCCTTTTATATACGCATCTATTATCCTTTCCATAGCTTTAAGTAAAAATGATGTAGAGCGGTTGGGTGGGTCTGATGATGCCCCCTTTGCATAGGGATGCCTAAGTTTCCTGTCATTGTAGCAGTGGAGATCTTCATCTACCTACAAAATGTGTCACTGGATGCTGTTACGAGTATTTTTTATAGTCGCATTCATAGTCCAAAATCGCTCAATAGGTACTGCTGAATTTGAGAAATTGCAAAAGATTGGTTTTATATAGGATTAGCATAATTTTAATTACATTTAAGTAGCAAAAAAACGGAAAGACTTACGTTTTGCAGATTAAGTATCTAGTGGTGAAGAACTCAACCGGCTTATTTGAATCGCGATTCAGAATTATAAAATTACTATCTAAGCACTTTTGATATTTTGAGAGATTGAAATTGAGTTTGGTATATGAGAGAGAATTTATCACTCAGAACCTAAGGTTAATTATTTAGATAGGCACTAAGCTTTATCTTTATTTAGGAATGCTAGTAGATTAAACAAGATCCTTAGAGGATTGACCAATTTATAGTCATTATGCTAAAGTGGATTTATTTAAATTTATCGAATTTCGATCACTGAGCGTTAAAAGTACATTCGATTCAAAAACCGGTATCATGGTAGCAATATCCATATGAGCCATACAAAAATAAACGAACATTATTCTAAAAATTAAGGACCAAAAAGTAGCCAACATTCATTCAGCAAGTTGTATAGAAAATCGTTGGCGAAATACAATATCCGCCTTTGCTGGCAATTGGACACTGACTTTACTATTGGCTGTGAAATTGGCAAACAAAATTCACTTTGATAAAAAACAAATACAACCAAATAATGCAGGCAACACTTTCGAATGCGATAAGTATAAAATTTTGCGTACACATAAAGAAGCTCGCATGTATATGTATGTATGTATGCACATTAGGATATCGCACGTAAAAAATGTGTTGTTATTTCGAGTAAAACAACAAATCGTTACCAAGTCCATTTTTTGAAATTGTTCAGGAGAGACGAAAAATCGTTGTAGCTTCGCATTATCTGTCATTCTCCATCAAAAACTAAATGTTGAAAAAAAGTGGACTTGGCAACCGTTCATCTTTAGGTAGCGAAATTTGGTATTTTTATGGCCAAATACCACCAACATATTTTGGCTCAATTCATAGGCATTCCTTGGCTAGAGTGCCTTAAAAATATATTTAAAGGTCGAGTTTTTATTTTTATTTTTTTGCTGGAATCAGTTTGAATGAAATTTGAAAAGTTGATTGTAACAAAATG
>NW_023458564.1:12810711-12810927 GCF_013731165.1 Rhagoletis pomonella | reverse complement strand
CTTGCTGGACGGAATAACAATAATAATTAGCTTGATAATAAAGATCTTGTATTTGACAATGTAAATCGATTTCTATTTCCTAGAATTGCTTATGATTTGCGAATTGATATTATATGCGTGTACTCAAATAATTTTTATTGGCTGAAATTTTTGATTTTTTTCCTTTTTGGTTTTAAATGCTATGTGCCTACATTAGACCGCACGACCAAGCAAACC
>NW_023458564.1:12810426-12810701 GCF_013731165.1 Rhagoletis pomonella | reverse complement strand
ATAGCTGTCGACAACCTAATGGCGAATGGCAAAATAATTCGACTTAGAAATAAAAGCTAGAAGAAAAGGACAAATAAAGAAGATTTCACACGAAACCCGAAGTCGAATGTCGCAAAAGCAAATGTGTTAATGGCTGCTGAGGCGATATAAAGGCATTAGAAATCACAAACCCGAAAGTACTCAAATAAGCACAAAGACAATCGTACGGCGGACGAAACGGGCAGACAACTAACCGAGTGAATGACATGTGTGATTGAGTGAGGAGAGTACTGAGG